>NC_134398.1:203967312-204318670 GCF_050003625.1 Haematobia irritans
GCCCGTTTTTGGATTGCTCACACTCACGCACGCTCACGAATGAATTCGTAACATTCACGCACGAAGGTTTTTATTGATTCACGCTCACTCACGTTCACGAACCAAAATCCTGCAAAGATAAACACTCACGATTGCAGAATAGTGACTACCGCACGCCCACGACGGGATATATCAACTCACGCACGTTCACGAACAACAAACTTATTCACGCACACTCACGATTCGAAAAAAAAACTACTCACGCACGTTCACGAACAATGAAACGTACATCCACACACTCACGATTCATAAAAAAACTATTCACGCACGCTCACGATGTAAAATGCAACTCACGAAGGTTCACGATTTAGCGATGTCCGTCTGTCTGTTCGATTTAGCGATGTTCGTCTGTCTGTCTGGCTGTCTGTCTGTCTGTCTGTCTGTCTGTCCGTCTGTCTGTCTGTTCATGTATTTTTGTGCGCAAAGTACAGGTCGCAGTTTAAGTCCGATCGTCCTCAAATTTGGCATAGGGTCGTTTTTTGGGACAAAGACAATCGCTATTGATTTTGGAAAAAATCGGTTCAGATTTAGATATAGCTGCCATATATATTTATCCCCGATCTGGTCATAATTGGCGTATTTATCAACCGATGTTCTTCAAATTCAGTACATCCGAATATTTTATGAGTCTCGAAAAACTTGCAAAATATCAGCTAAATCGGTTCAGATTTAGATATAGCTCCCATATATATCTTTCGTCCGATTTAGACTCATATGAACAAAGAGGCCAAAGGTTACTACCGATTTTCGTGAAATTTTGCATAAAGAGTAGAATTGACATTCTACCAATGCTTGGTAAATTTGATTGAAATCGGTTCAGATTTTGATATAGCTCCCATATATATCTTTCGTCCGATTTGCACTTATATGCCCTCAAAAGCCAGAGTTTTGCCGTGATTTAGTTCAAATTTTGCACAGGGAGTACGTTTAATAGTATCGATAAGTGTACCAAATTTGGTTGAAATCGGTTCAAATTTAGATATAGCTCCCATATATATCTTTCGCCCGATTTATACTCAAATGACTACGGGGGCCAAAGTTAACTATGCATGTCAAATTTAGTCGAAATCAGTTCAGATTATATATAGCTCCCATTATATGTACACCAGAGTTGGGGAAATATGGTAGACTGTTTCATATTTTAGACCTATTTTCAATGAGATTTTCCTCTAATTGACTGGATAGTTTCCTCAGAGAATATATTTAATATGATATTTAAGAGTGTCAAGTTTGATCTAATTTGGTTCAGATTTAGATAAAGCCTCCATATATTCGTTTTTCCGGTTTATACAAATATGGCAAAAATTCCCACACTTGACACAAAATTCTGTGATGATTTCCCCATATCTTAGTCATATCCTAAACACTGTAATGCCAGAATTTCCACAGAACGGTTGAGTTTTAAATAAGGCTCCAAGTCGCCCGACTTGACCAAATAATATATCATAACCCATACTTGACTATATATCTTGGCGGGATCTAACCAATATCCCTGTAAAGTCGCCACTGCTAAGTATCAAAAATTGTAAATATTACTAAAATTGCCCTATATCTCGAATACATATGTATCACCTGATCAATCATAAATGCTCTTTTGTATAATTGCATTAAAATTTCTCTCGCTTCATATTTCTCATATTTTTTTACTATGTTAACATTGTGTTTCATCCCAGGGCGTTAGCCGATTTAAATTGTAATTCTAGAGTTTTTGTAAAAGTACAAAAAATTGTCTCCATTAAAAGTATTTGTATCTGGAAATGCAAACCTTTATATAGCTCCCAGCAAATTTGAAGTGGTTGAGAGTCTACATAGTGGTGAAGGGTATAATATAGTCGGCTCCGCCCGACTTTAGACTTTACTTACTTGTTCATACATAATTTTTATCGTGAGCAAGACGTTTTTGTAAATATAATTTTTGTCGTGAGCGTAAATAGGCTCGTGAACATGTCATTTCTCGTGAGGGTGAATTATTTCGTGAATGTGAATTTTTTCGTGAACGTGAATTTCATCGTGAGCGTGAATTTTTCGTGAATGTGAGTTTCTTCGTGAGCGTGAATTTTCTCGTGAGCGTGAATTTTTCGTGAACGTGAATGTCATCGTGAGTGTGAAGTTTTCGTGAATGTGAATTTCTTCGTGAACGTGAATTTCTTCGTGAGCGTGAATTTTGTCGTGAGCGTGAATTTTTCGTGAATGTGAATTTTTTCGTGAACGTGAATTTTGTCGTGAGCGTGATTTTAAAAAAACTTTACTCACGCACATTCACGAACAGAATTTGATGTTCACGCACGATCACGCACGACACATTTTTGTTCAGTCCCATTCACGCACATTCACGTGATTTGGTCAAAATTTCATTCACGAATCACGTGACTCACGCGTGAATCACGCGTGTCACGAAAATTTCGTGTCACGCGCACACCTCTATCTCACACCACACTGTCTACTTCACAGAGCTGTGTGGGGCTAGTCTAAGATATTTTGACTATTGTGAATCCTAGTAACATTTATGTTAAATTTTGGTTTAGATCCCCACACACTAATACTAGCACATTTAATTTCTAGTACCACAGCGTTGCCAATATCGGACATCTGTGTCAAAAGCTGTTTGTTAGTTGCATAGATTAAAAATAAACCAAGGAAATAAGAGCATGTTTTCGTAAAAAAGTAACCGTGAAAACAAGTGATTTTCAGCTTGAAAACTAACTTATTACCTTTAAAGCTGAAATCTAACACTTTTTTTCTACTTCTACAAACAATTCAAAAAATTTAAATTAAAATTAAAAAAATGTTGATTAAATAAATAAAACAAATGAAATGAAAAAAAATGAAAATTATAGAAAGATCAAATTAATGTTTCGTAATTGCATCGATTAAATTTGAATAAATTAAAATAATTTTAAATTGTGACCAATAAATAAAACTAAAGCTTATTAACAAAAATTGTAAATAAATTTTACCTAATCAAAACATTTTTATGAAAGAATTATATTAAAATTATTATATATTATAAATTTTATATTATTATCAAATTTGAAATTAAAATAAAAGTTTCGAAATTTAATCGAGTAAATTTTAATAAAATAAAAATTTGATCGAGTAAATTTTAATAAAAAAAAAAACCAAATAAAATAAAATGAAAATTAAAATTTTAACAAAATAGAATACAAATTTTCAATTTTAAATCGATTAAATTTATTAAATAAAAATAATATTTAAATAATTAAGTTATTTTAAACTGTGGATTCGTTGACCAAATTAAACTAAAATAATTTTATTTTGAATTATACATAAAAAAATCAAAATGTTAATTTAAATTAAATTATAAATTAAATTAAAATTAAACTGTGGAAATAAATAATATTAATTAATTTAAACTGATTAGATTTAAATAAAACAAGAATTATTAATTATCTAAAAAACGAAATAAAACAAAATGAGAATTAAAATTTTAAAAAATAAACTACAAATATTTAAATCAATTAAATTAAAATTTATTAAATAAAAATAATATATAAATAATTAGTTATAAGTTATTTAAGTTATTTTAAATTGTTGATTCGTTTACAAAATTAAACTAAAATAAATTAAAATAAAATATAAATAAAAAACTCAAAATATGAATTTAAATTTAAATTAAATTATAAAATAAATTAAATTAAATTTCAACTGTGGAAATAAATAATATTATTTCAATTAAAATGATTTTTTAATATTTAAATTATTTTAAATAACGGACAATGCACTAAAATTAAATCCAAATAACAAAAATTATAAATAAATGTAACTTTAGTAAAACCTTTTTATAAATTAATTATATAAAAAATAAATTTCCGAAATTTCGAAATTAAATTAAACTTAAACGACTAAATTTAAATAAAATAAATTTAAATAAACTCAAAATGTGAATTTAAATTTAAATTAAATTATAAAATAAATTAAATTAAATTTCAACTGTGGAAATAAATAATATTATTTCAATTAAAATGATTTTTTAATATTTAAATTATTTTAAATAACGGACAATGCACTAAAATTAAATCCAAATAACAAAAAATGTAAATAAGTGTAACCTTAGTAAAACCTTCTTATAAATTAATTATATACAAAAAACGAAGTAAAACAAACTTAAATTAAAGTATAAAACATTAAAAATAAATTTCCGAAATTAAACTTTCGAAATTAAATTAAAATTAAATGACTAAATTTAAATTAAATAAATTAAACTAAAATAAAATAACAAATTTTTATAAAAACAAAAAACGAAATAAAACAAAATGTGAATTTAAAGTATAAATTAAATTATAAAAAATTAAAATTAATTTAAGAAATTATTATTTTTTAATTTAAATAAAAAAAATTAAAATAATTTTTAAATATTTAAATTATTTTAAATTGTGGACAACAAATAAAATTTAATACAATTCAGATAAATTGTAAATAAATTTTGTTATATTTAAATTATTTTAAATAATGGACAATACAAAATAATTAAATCCATATAATAAAAATTGCAAATAAATGTAACCTTCGTAAAACCTCTTTATAAATTATTTATATAAAAAAAACGATATAAAGTAAATGTGAATTACTATTTAAATTATATTATAAAACATTAAACATAAATTTCCGAAATTAAATTAAAATTAAACGACTAATTTTAAATAAAATAAATTAAAATAAAATAATAAATTTTTATAAAAAAAAAACGAAATAAAACAAAATGTGAATTTAATATATAAATTAAATTATAAAAAATTAAAATCAATTTTTCGAAATTATTATTTTTTAATTTAAATAAAATAAATCAAAATAATTTTTAAATATTTAAATTATTTTAAATTGTGGACAACAAATAAAATTTAATACAATTCAGATAATTTGTAAATAAATTTTGTTGTATTTAAATTATTTTAAATAATGGGCAATACAAAATAATTAAATCCAAATAATAAAAATTGCAAATAAATGTAACCTTAGTAAAACCTATTTATAAATTATTTATATAAAAAAAAACGAAATAAAGTAAATGTGAATTACTATTTAAATTAAATTATAAAACATTAAAAATACATTTCCCAAATTAAACTTTCGAAATTAAATTAATATTAAACGACTAATTTTAAATAAAATAAATTAAAATAAAATAACAAATTTTTATAAAAAAAAAACGAAATAAAACAAAATGTGAATTTAATATATAAATTAAATTATAAAAAATTAAAATTAATTTTTCGAAATTATTATTTTTTAATTTAAATAAAATAAATCAAAATAATTTTTTAAATATTTAAATTATTTTAAATTGTGGACAACAAATAAAATTTAATACAATTCAGATAAATTGTAAATAAATTTTGTTATATTTAAATTATTTTAAATAATGGGCAATACAAAATAATTAAATCCAAATAATAAAAATTGCAAATAAATGTAACCTTAGTAAAACCTATTTATAAATTATTTATATAAAAAAACGAAATAAAGTAAATGTGAATTGCTATTTAAATTAAATTATAAAACATTAAAAATAAATTATAAATAAAAAAATAAATAAAATAAATTAAACTAAAATAAAATAACAATTTTTATAAAAAAAAATGTGAATTTAAAATATAAATTAAATTATAAAAAATTAAAATTAGTTTTTCGAAATTATTTTTTTTTAATTTAAATAAAATAAATTAAAATAATTTTGAAATATTTAAATTATTTCAAATTGTGGACGAAAAATAAAATTTAATACAATTCAGATAAATTGCAAATAAATTTAACCTAAACATTTTCGTAAATTTTATCAATAATATTAAAACCAAAGAAATAAGGCAAAATTAGTTTTGAAATATAAAAATTAAACTAAAGGTTTTGAAAGATTTAAATCAAATAAAATAAATTATGTTAATTTACATTTATTTTCTTATTGGTTATTACACTCAGAAAAAAAGACTCCACTTACCATCACCCTTTGGCGTGGTCTTCCAAGCATAGCCCCACGTTGTAAAGCATTATCACTGCCTGCATCACTTTCTTGCCTTGAAACTACGGATCTAACACTATCCAATGTGCTTCCTCGACTGGGTATACGTTCCATCTTGATATTGTTGGGGGTTGGTTTAATATCTGCAGCTCCTGCCAAAACATTCACAGAAATTTCCTCATCGTAATAGTTCATGGTTGACAAACCAATTCCACTAAGCGAGCAATAATGAATGCGATGAATAGCTGTAGCGAAATATAGCTTCCAGGACTATGAGTTGGTTTAATTTAAAACTAAACTTCTTTTGTTTTGCCTTCAGAATTTCCTCTTATGTTTTTGTTTGTCTATTGGTGATCCTTATGTGCTTATAGCTTCTTTTGATTTTTTTATTTGCGATATATATTTCCTATTTTCCCGTGGCCAGAAAAGGTTTTAATTTCGTTTATTTTATTTGGCTTTCGGAGTCAATTATATCCAAAGACCTTATATGACAAAAATAAAATATCACAATTTGACAATATAAATATTTCCGTGATTTCTTTGGCTGTTTTTATTTTAGGCTTGTCGAGAAGGTTTATCCACAATTGCATACAATTGACGTTGCCTTGGAAACGTATACCGCCATGAAGTTACCTTGGCAATGAAGGACTATGCATGTGTCCTTAGGTAGAAGAAATTGGTGATAGTATGTTTTTAGTTTAAGTTCTTATTCCATTCACCTTAAGTTTAAGAGTAAAAATATTGAGTTTTCAAAATAAAAAAGTCGTCAATTAAATTAAAAAAAAAATAAGAAAAAAATAATAACGGAGATTTTTATATTGAGTTTTCAAAAATAAAAAAATCAAATAAAATTTAAAAAACCGGAGATTTCTATATTTCCATAAAAATTATTTTTTTATTTCATAATTATTTTAGTAGTAATAAGTTTTTTTTTATACCCTAAACCACATAGTGGTCAGGGTATAATAAGTTTGATCGGCCAAAAAATGTGCCTACCAGAAATATTGATTTTAGACCCCATAAAATATATACCGATCGACTCAGAATCACCTCCTGAGTCGATTTAGCGCTTGGTGTCCGTCCGTCCGTCTGTCCATGTATTTGTTGTTCACAGGATTCCGGTCGCAATTATTATCCGATTTTGATGAAATTTGGTTTTTTGGGCACAAGGACGAACGCTATTGAATTTGGAAGAAATCGGATCAAATTTAGATATAGCTCCCATATATATGTATCGCCCGATTTCGACAAATGGGGTCACGTTGCGCTTTTTTTTCAAACGGATCGTCACCAAATTTGGCAAAAAGTAATCTTTTCCATCGCCCTTCAAGTCTGTAAAATTTTATCCAAATCGGTTCAGATTTAGATATAGCTCTCATATATATGTATCGCCCGATTTTCCCAAATTTGGCCACAAAACCTTTATTTATCAACCGATCTTACTCAAAGTTGGCTAAATATAATCTTCTATAGCACTAACTATATGTGCTCAAAATCATCGAAATCGGTTCAGATTTAGCTATAGTTCCCATATATATGTACCGCCCGATTTTTCTAAATTTGGCCATAAAACCCTTATTTATCAACCGATCTTACCCAAATTTGGCTAAATGTAGTCTTCTATAGCACTAACTATATGTGCAAAAAATCATCGAAATCGGTTCAGATTTAGATATAGCTCCCATATATATGTATAGCCCGATTTTCCCAAATTTGGCCATAGAACCCTTATTTATTAACCGATCTTACTAAAAGTTGGCTAGATCCAGTCCTCTATAGTACTAACTATATGTGCAAAATTTCATCGAAATCGGTTCAAATTTAGATATAGCTCTCATATATGTATCGCCCGATTTTGAAAAATTCGCCCTTATAACCTTATGTTTTACCATACAGGCCTCATTTCGTAACTGATCTTACTCAAATCTTGCACAAGGTAACCTTTTGTGGTATTAATCAAACCCGCAAAATATTATGCAAATTGGTTCAGATTTAGATATACACAGAAAAAAATTTCACGAAAAATTTTCCAATTAAAATTTTAATTGAGTTTTAAAAAATTTTAAATTAAAAATTTAATTGAGTCAACAAATTTGTTAATTGAAATAAAAATCAATCACACAAATTAATAGTATCAATTAAATATTTAATTGGATCAATTAATTTTTTAATTGACTGTCAATTAATTTTTTAATTGATACTATCATTTCTGTGATTGAAGACATTTCAATTAAAAAATTAATTGGATCAATTAATTTCGTGATAGAATCAGAAAAATTTTTTTTGTGTGTAGCTTCCATATATATGCATCGCTCGATTTTCCCAAATTTGGCCATAGTACTCTTATTTATTAACCAATATTACTCAAATTTCAAATTTTGATGTACTAGCCGATCGTACTTATACGTACTTGTAGCTCTTACATAAGAATATTGCTCGATTTTTACAAATTTGTATTTATTACCCACACTAATTTAACGATTTTCTCTTTTTTTAATAATGGGCTCAATATTAGTGGCATACTAATTCCGTAGGCGCAATATCAACACAGCCAGTGTTGCTAGAAGTAGGGGAAATTCCCTATATGTAGGGTTTTTCTAATATTTTGCGTCTTGTAGGGACGTAGGAGGAAATTAGAAGCCGGCAAGGCTTGATCTTTAACAATGTGTGGTAAACTTTATTCCTGTAGAAAATTTTGTCAACATTTTATTTCGATAGAAATTTTTTTCAAAATATTATTTCTATAAAAAATTTTCTCAAAATTTTATTTCTGTGGAATTTTTTCTCAAAATTTTATTTCTATAGAATTTATTGTCAAAATTTCTATAGAAAAATTTCTCACAAATATTTGTTTATAGAAACTTTTTCCAAAATTTTATTTTTATAGAGATTTAACAAAAAAGATTACTAATTTGGGTAGAATTCTACCAACTGTGGCAACTGTGGTGGTATTACAAATTTATATTCTAAGTTATATACGTTGCATATTCATGTTTTAAGATAATAAAGTACATAGTACCATTTTTGTTTTGTAAATTTTTTTAAATTTAACGAAAAATATAGTAGGGAAAATTGTTTGGGAATGTATGTGAAAGTAGGGAACTTTTGTTGTCCTTGTAGGGTAAACCGAACATTTTCCCTGGCAACATTGACTATGAGCTATAGTCAGATTGACACAAAATACCCGTAGACATGTACCCCTTAATTTTCTTAAATATGCAACTGCGGTTTATCTCCCAGACCTATTTGTTACCCCACAATTGCTTATGATTACTAATTCTGTAATGGTGGTTTAGGGTATGATATAGTCGGCCCCGCCCGACTTTCTACTTTACTTACTTGTTTTTTAATATATAAGTTTAATCTGTCCATTGTTTTTGTAGCAGTTGTTCTCACTTTTTTTCTAAATCACTAAAAGAATTTTTTATTTATTTCTCATTTTTAAAAATATTTAACTTTACTTATTCTTTGTTTTTCTCGATTAGAATTTATTATTGCTAGTTTTTTTTTCTCATTTTTAATTTTGGTAAAATATTTATATATGTAAAGTTACTTTTGTAGTATTTTTTGTAAACATTTTCTATTGGCCTAAAAGCTTGGTTATTTTTACAATAAATATAAAATGAAATAAAAAATAAATTTCGGCTATAGAAAATTATGAAGAAAAAACATAAAAATTAAAGGTCAGCAATATCAACAAGAAAATTAAGTTTTGACAATTTTAATTTTTAGGAAAATTAACAAAAAAAAATGCCATAAATTGGAATTGAACCTATTAAACTTTCCATGCAAGGTGTCACTCGAAACATTTCACTTTATGGAAAAACCTAATTTAAAAAAAAAAAAAAACAAATTAAAATAAATGAACCTGTATAACAATAAATTTCCATTTAATTTCTGTCCCACAAATCATCCTTATTTATCAAATCGTCCTATGGGAAAATACTAATCCTCTCTTCCTGGTCTATGAAAGGGAAAAAAGTTATATCATAAAAATTTCCACTTTTTTCACCAGTTGCCTAAATATAAAATTTTCTATAAAATAAAATGAATTTCTCATCCTTTTGTTCACTATGCTTGGGCTTATTTCATTTCATATAAAATTTCAGTTTTTCTCTTTCACATCTATAGGAACTTTGTTCCATTACTAGGATGGATGAATAAATGGCTTGAAAGTGTTAGTTGATTAGGAGGATAAATTGCACAGTACATCAAGTATGGATTATAGAAAAGTAAAATAAAAAATCCCTAAGAAAAATCAGATGTATAGTTCCATAAAACTATACAGAGACCTTTGGAACTACAGAATCACCACTGTGATCTACGAACCTACTGTTTCCCCTGTATGTCATAATGCCTGGTACTAATAGGTATTTTTAGTTAATATTGTATCACAATGGACTGAATAGCCTAAAATAAATCGGGATGCCACTTTAACCCAATCTAACTGTTTCCCCAGTCAGACCATCGGATATACAGTTCCCCCATGGGAATCTTGGAATTCGTGGCCTTATAAGATTGTTGGGTGTTAACTTTTCTGATTTGAACAAAATTTCTCCATTATTTGTTTGTTAATTTCATGAGATTTTTATGAAATTTGTCGCATTATAATTTTTTTTTTGAAATCTGCAGCAAAGAAATTGTGTCGTATGAGACAATTTTTGTGAAATTATATATTGTTTTTTTAAATCTGCAGCAACGAAATTGCGTCGTATGAGACTATTTTTGTGAAATTTGTCGCATGCGATATATATTTCTTTTTGGTAAAATTTTGAAGAACTATTTTTATTAATTTTTTTGTGAAATTTGTAGCATGAGACAATTTTTTGTCAAATGTGTCGCGTGCGAAAGTTTTTGAAGAAATGTGTCACATGAGATAATTTTGTTGGTGAAATGTTGCACAATGCGAAAAATGTATGTAATTTGTCACATGGAACATTATTTAGGTGTAGAAATATTTTGGTGATGTTTGTCGGTTCCGATATAATAAATTTTGTGGCATGAAACTCCAGACCTTTTTCAAACCAAACTCATCAACTCTGTAGAAATTAAATTTTCAATCTCTAAAAAAAAAGCTTTAGCAAAAAGCTACCGGTGATGACATAATAATTCCAAAGGTTCTAATAAGAGTCTTTGTAGACTCTCTAATAAGAGTCTTTGTAGACTCCCCCATTAAGAATCTTTGTAGTCTCGCCAATAACGAGACTTTTTAGACTCCTAGGTTAGGTTAGGTTAGATTAGGTGGCAGCCCGATGTATCAGGCTCACTTAGACTATTCAGTCCATTGCGATACCACATTGTTGAACTTCTCTCTTATCACTGAGTGCTGCCCGATTCCATGTTAAGCTCAATGACAAGGGACCTCCTTTTTATAACCGAGTCCGAACGGCGTTCCACATTGCAGTGAAACCACTTCGAGAAGTTTTGAAACCCTTAGAAATGCCACCAGCATTACTGAAGTGGGTTAATCCACCGTTGAAAAACTTTTAGGTGTTCGGTCGAAGCAGAAATCGAACCCACGACCTTGTGTATGCAAGGCGGGCATGCTAACCATTGCACCACGGTGGAATGGTTAGCATATAATAAGAGACTTTCTAGACTCTTTAATATGAGTCGTTGTGGACTCTCTAATAAGAATCGTTGTTGACTCTCTAATAACGACTCTTATAGACTCTCCAATATGAATCTTTGTAGACTCTCTAATAAGATATAGACTAGCCTTGAAGTCTCGTTATGGGCCAGTCTACTAAGTCTTGTGTACTCAGCAATAATAGTCGTTGTAGACTCTCTAATAAGAGCCTTTGTAGACCGTCTAATAAGAGACTCTAATCTTTATAGGCTCTCCAATAAGGGTCTTTGTAGACTCGCCCATAACGATACTTTTTAGATTCTCCAATAAGAGTCTTTCTAGCCTCTCTAATAAGAGACTCTCTAATAAGAGTCTTTGGTAAAATTTGTCGCATGGAACTTTACGGTGAAGAAATGTTTTTGTGACAGTTTTGCTTTTGTGTCTGTTTCGGTATTAAAAATTATCGCCCAATTTCTTAACACAGATTTTTTTTGTGAAATTTATAGCATGAGATAATTCTTTGTGAAATGTGTCGCATGAGATTATTTATTGATTAAATTTTTTTCATGTGATAACTTTTTAATGAAATTTGTCGTATGGAAGGAACATTATTAAGGTGAAGAAATATTATGGTGACGTTTGTCGGTTCTGGTATAAGAAATTTTGTCACATGAGACAATTATTTTTGTGGGAAAAAATCATATGAAACTATATTATAGTATTGTTGTCAGCTCCATTATAAGAATGAGACATTCGTCGCATGCGATCATTTTTTTGGGGGAAATTTATGGCATGAGATAATCTTTTGATGAAATTTTTCGCATGGGAAATTATTTATGGCATAAGAAATTAACAATCGGTTTTCCGACACGGACTTAAGAGTTGTTTGTGAAATTTGTCGCATGCAATATATTTTTTATCGAAATTTGTCGCATGAGACATTATTTTAGTAAACACTATATTATGGTGACGTTTGTCGATTCCGATATAGAAAGACTTATTTTTTCAAGACATATTTTTCTTTATTGAGCCTTTTTGGATTACAATGTTTTGTTTTTTCGGTATAAAAAATTAAGAAAACCGGATGTTTTCCGACACATTTGTTTGTTATATTTTTCGCGTGAGATAATGTTTCCTAAAATATGTGAAATATATGAAACTTTTTGCAGGAAGCAATTATTTTGGTGAAATTTTTTCGTTAAATGTTAAATATTATAGTGTTGTGGTCGACTCCGACAATTTTTTCTCATGCGATAAATTTTCTTCTGGTGAAATTTGTCACATGCGATAATATGGTAACATTTGTTGCAAGCGATCATTTGTTGGTGACATTTGTCGCATGCGATAATTATTTGAATAACTTTAACGCATCAAAAAAAATTAGTGACATTTGTCGCATGAGACATATATGTTGTTGGAAAATTTTCTTATGTAAGAATTTAACAACCGGTTTCTCCACAAAGAGAAAAAGTCTGTTGTTAAATATTAGCATACATTAACTTTTATTGCAAAACATTTAAAATCTAAATGTAAACCGTTTTCAAAGTACTATGCTCCCCAAGGGATAGACGGAAGACCATCACCATCTCTCTGCCATTATGGTCAATTTTGCCAAAGCGCAAAGTGTCCACACAAAATGCCATTGTTGCCTTTAAAAACTTCTATATTCTAGACTGCTATTTCTGGTGTTTGGGACAAAGTTTTCCGCTCGCTTTTCATTTCATACAACTTTTTTTTTTATTTACAACTCGCTTCTATTAAATGGAACCGGCAAGTGTTGCCCCAACGCTACCCCACAACACAACCGTAGTCACACATTCCTGGACAACAACAATTATTTTGAATGGTGGACACAACTACGTGTTGGATGCTCCATTGCATATTCGTATCACTCGGTCCAAACTGTTTCAGTGGCCCAGTTTTATGGATGATGCAATTCATTTTGGACTATTTTTTGTTTGTTGGGAATAGAAGGGGGAGATGGGGTTATATAGTTTTGGCTATACTTTTAGTGACCATTAAATTTTTTGAAAAGTGTTGCAATCTGACCATACCGGATGAGAGAAAAGCGTCCATTGAATTGCGGGCGGGACGGAAGTAGTTATTAGAAAATGTTCAACAATTGCAGTTTTCAGTGGACAATCAGGGAAATGCTTCCGCGAAAAACTAACTAAAATTGTTGTACGTTCTTATGGAAAATGCTTCAAAAGCTTAGAAATTAAGTGTTGTGGACGTAGAATTTAGAGAGGCTTTTTTTGCAAAAGGTTTCACCTTTCACCATTGTTTTTAGAAAAAGGCTGGAAATTGCATTGCTAAATACTCCAATTTTTTTTATTTTCTATAGAAAATTTTGTCAAAAATTTTATTTCTATAGAAAATTTTGTCAAAATTTTATTTCTATAGAAAATTTTATCAAAATGTAACTTCTATAGAAAATTTTATCAAAATTTTATTTCTATAGAAAATTTTGTCAAAACTTTACTCCTATAGAAAATTTTGTCAAAATGTTATTTCTACAGAAAATTTTGTCAAAAATTAACTCCTATAGAAAATTTTGCCAAAATTTTATTTCTACAGAAAATTTAGTCAAACATTTTATATTTATAAGATTTTTCAAAATATTATTTCTATAGAAAATTTTATCAAAATATTATTTCTATAGAAAATTTTATCAAAATTTAACTTCTATAGAAAATTTTGTCAAAAATTTCCTCCTATAGAAAATTGTGTCAAAATTTTATTTCTATAGAAAATTTTGTCAAATTTTTATTTCAAAGAAAATTTTTTCAAAAATTTACTCCTATAGAAAATGTTGTCAAAATATTATTTCCATAGAAAAATTGTCAAAACTTTACTTCTATAGAAAATTTTGTCAAAAATTTATTTCTATAGAAGATTTTGTCAAAAATTTACTCTTATAGAAAATTTTTTCAATATTTTATTTCTATAGAAAATTTTGTCAAAATTTTTTTTATAGAAAATTTTGTCAACATTTTATTTCTATAGAAAATTTTGTCAAAATTTTATTTCTATAGAAAACTTTCTATAGAAATTTTATTTCTATAGAAAACTTTCTATAGAAATTTTATTTCTATAGAAAATTTTTTCAAAAATTTACTCCTATAGAAAATTTTATCAAAATTTAACTTCTATAGAAAATGTTATAAGATTTAACTTCTATATTGAAAATTGTCAAAACTTTACTTCTATAGAAAATTTTATCAAAACTTAACTTCTATAGAAAATTTGATCAAAATTTAACTTCTATAGAAAATTTTGTCAAAAATTTATTTCTATAGAAAATTTTGTCAAAAATTTACTCTTATAGAAAATTTTGTCAAAATTTTATTTCTATAGAAAATTTTGTCAAAATTTTATTTTTATAGAAAATTTTGTCAATATTTTATTTCTATAGAAAATTTTGTAAAAATTTTATTTCTATAGAAAATGTTGTCAAAAATTAACTCCTATAGAAAATTTTGTCAAAATTTTGTTTGTATAGAAAATCTTGTCAAAATTTTATTTCCAGAGAAAATCTTTGTCAAAATGTTACTTCTACAGAAAATGTTGTCAATATTTTATTTCTATAGAAAATTAATTAAAAAATATTATTTCTATAAAAATGCAGACTTTTGTCTATGACTGTATCATGTAATCGTCATTAGCAGAATTTAGACCATTTCCACACGTTTGTTCTAAAATGTTTATGTTTATGGTCATTGAACCATATGATAAACTATGAATGCCCCCATCGCGAAACAGATGACATGAAATACGCTCATATGCAACATCGGTTCGTTATACATTTCAACCATGAAAAGTGACCATAAAGTTGTAGCTCCAGCAAAACACAAAAAGCCCAAAGTGACCACTATACATATAATTAACCATTGTAAGTGCATGCATGTACATAATTTTTCCAATGACAATGCATTCTCCATTTATGGTCTAGTTACAAAATTTCTTTTGTTAAACTGAAAACGTGTCAATATAAAATGCAAACTACTCGCGCGGTGTGAGAAAATATGAAGATTTATAAAACCAGATGATAACCCCTATTAATCTAGGAACAAATCTGCAAACTAGGAATTGTAATCAAATCAATCAAATCGAAAATTATAGTTGTGGAACATTCGACTGTTTTAAAATTTCGAAAAAAAGCGAATTTTCGAGGTTTTTTAGTTTTGAAAAAATCGATTTTCCTTATTAAAAAATTACAGATATGTACTCTCAGAGTTGCTGTAGAAATATTTGAACCATATTCTACTTGTAATTCAATGTCGTATTTTAGCCAACATCAAATGTCGATTAGCCGATTTGAGTCGAATTTCAAAACTATTAAAACTCGTTTAGTCGAATATGAAGATTTAGGTTAGGTGGCAGCCCGATGTATCAGGCTCACTTAGACTATTCAGTCCATTGTGATACCACATTGGTGAACTTCTCTCTTATGAAGATTTTAAAAGGCCGACTTGGACAATTGACAAAAGTCAAATTTCAACTATTGTGTACCTATTACAAAAAGATTTTGACACCTACCCAATAGAAAAGCATTCCAAGCAGGGATGGAAAATGCAGTACTATAGTACTTTAGTACCTTTGTGTAGACATTTTTGAGCCGATATCAGATTTATGGTACAATAGTTTTGACAAAATATTTTAATATTTTGAGACAAACTTATTTGCTAATTATCTTTTACAAATTTAGCAAAACAGACATGTTCGCGCGAGAATAAAATTTCGATATTGTAAAAGCCATAGTCAAAAATTTCAAGAATGTTTTAGTCGAAAATGGCATGTGTTTCCATTTTACGCTTCCACACGAACACTTTCTAGATGAAAAGTTATAGCCCTGTCAGCATTTCAAAGTTCCATTTCACAGACCACAGACCCGTAAGTGACACTGCAACAATCGCCAACTGTGATAGTTTTAGTCATCATTATTCGCATGAAAGTATTTTGCCATCATTATTGTTACAAGAGCCATTTTATATTTTGTGAAACACCAAGCACAACTAGCTTCTTATAATTTATTTAAATAAAACGATAATGAAGTGCTGAAAACATGGTTATTTCGCTTAAAATTGTGAAAGGTATATTGGTGAACAATTTTTGACTTTCCAAATGCAATAAAGTGATAGTTTTTCAAATATTTTTCAAGACACGCTGCCTCCGTTGTAGAGGTGTGCGCGTGACACGAAATTCTCGTGACACGCGTGATTCACGCAAGAATCACGTGAGTCGTGAACAAAATCCAAAGCAAGTCTCGTGAATGTGCGTGAATGGGACTAAAATAATTATGTCGTGCGTGAGCGTGCGTGAAAAATAAAATCGGTTCGTGAATGTGCGTGAATAAAATTTCTGCAAAATCACGCTCACGAAAAAATCAAGATTTAATTCATATTCGTATTTTAACTGAAATTAATTTAGCTCTAGAACTATATTCTATTTTTGAAGTTTGTTACCTTTGCAGATTTCTGTTTGGAAAATGTCGTGAGGTTCGTGAATTTGTCGTGAATCACGAGAATTATCGTGAATCGTGCGTGAACGTGAGTCTTTAAAGTAGTTCGTGCGTGAGCGTGCGTGAGTACTGGTTTTCATTTCGTGAATGTGCGTGAGTGGGATTGGCTACAACGCGTATCGTGCGTGAGCGTGCGTGAATAAACATTTTGTTTCGTGAATGTGCGTGAGTGTGAGTGAAATTTCAGTCACGCGCACACCTCTACTCCGTTGGGAATAAAAGCACTAGCTGATAGACGCTACAACATGAAAATTGCAACTTGTAACTCAACATCAATCTTTTATAAATGCATAAAAATATGTTAAATGTGATATGATAGTGGTATAAAAGTTTTATTTTTGAGAATTTATAAATGTTTAATAAAATTAATAAACATCTAAACAATCGTGTTTTACTTGACCACAATGATTCTTTTACAACTATCTTAAAATGCACTTTCTCTGACTGCTTGAAGGGGCTCTTATTGGCGTCCTTCTAAATGTATCCAGAAGGGCACCTAATAATTGCACCCATGCGATACGTTTTTGTAGTAACTTGGCGTGGTACAACATCTCTAGTGACGGCGCTTTTCCGAGGAGTTTTGGATATCGTATACGACTGTTTTCGACGTAGTGGGGAATCTCAGAAGCGCCCCCAAATTCAAAAAATGTTGACAGGGAGATCGTGTATTAAAATAATGCGAACCATTAGTCACGGAGAAAATCTTACCAAAAACCACCAAAGAAAATTTTGTCAAAATATTTTTCTGTTGGAAAATTTTGTCAAAGATTTATTTTATTTTTTGTCAACATTTTATTTCTATAGAAAAATATGCCTAATTTTATTTCTATGGAATATTTTCTACAGAATATTGTTATAACAAATTTTGTCAAAATTTTATTTCTATAGAAAATTTTGTCAAAATTGTGTTTCTGTAGAAAATTTTGTCGACATTTTATTTCTATTGAAAATTTTGTCAAAATTTTATTTCTATAGAAAACTTTGTCAAAATTTTATTTCTATAAAAAATCTTGTCAAAATTTTAATTCTATAGAAAATTTTGTCAAAATTTTATTTCTTTAGAAAATTTTGTCAAAACTTTATTTCTTAAAAAAAAAATATTTTCTTTAAATTTCAGTCAAAAGAAGCTCTTGACAATAATCTTCCAATGGAATTTTTGTTGAAATTTAGTGAAAAGTACTTTACGCTCAAAAAATACTTTTTTTGTACTTTCTTAAAAATTGTTTTTTCCATCTCTGATTCCAAGGCGTCGCATAATCTTCTCTCTAAACACTCAAAGAAATTTGATGATAGGTACGGCTGAAATTTCCGCTGCAACATCAAAAGATATGCCTTTTTTAATCCCTCACGGCTTCGTTATGCAGTATTCAAAGAAAACAAGCCTATTGTAGTGAACATTTTTCTTAAGACAAAATTTAATGAACACATAAACACAAAATTCCTTTAAATTACTTGCTGACAATTTCCCTCCCTCCCATTATGACAAAGCTACTTTCCCTAGAAATGTATGGTTGGAAAATACAGACATTTTCTTACAAAGCAATAGATAGTAGCCATAATATTAAAATGTTCAATGACCTTTTACTTATATTGCCCATCTTAATAAAAGTAACCTGTGGCCTACCTGTGATTTCATATGAACATCTTACTACCTGCTTTATATATTCGAATCTTTATATTCGTATAAACGAGCGAATAAAGGAATTTCTACAGCAATGGAGGATTTATTTAAATCTCTCTCTCTCTCTGTCTCTTGTGCTCACTCCCTGTTTCAATGAAAGAGAAAACTATTTTCAGAGAGAATGATGCCACATTATTGCATATCAGGGATGGAAAATGCAGTGCTATAGTAATTTTTTCAATACTTTTTCACCCCGGTCAGTACCGTAGTACCCCCATAGACAATAGAAATACATAGATATCCCACTCTTCTCTTTAAAAAAAATGTGTCAGTTCCAAAAATTAATTTTCTGACATTTCGTTTTTTTTTTTCGTTAAGAGAGATTCTTTTGTATTCGTTGTCCATTCACAATAAATTTTTTATGAGGAGTTTTTTATTACAGAACACCCTGTTGTTTGACAAAATATTTAAATATTTTGAGAAAGTCTTTATCAACCTTATTTGCTAATATTCTTTTACAAATATGGCAAAACAGGCTGTTCATGTGGGAAGAAAATCTCGATTTTGTAAAAGACATAGTCAAAAACAGGATTTTATTGAACTTCAAGAATGTTTTAGTCGAAAAAAGATTGCGATTCTATATTATCGATTTTTTATTTCGGTAGAAAATGTTGTCAAAATTTTATTTCTATATAGAATTTTTGCAAAATTTTATTTTTATAGAAAATTTTGCAAAATTTTATTTCTATAGGAAATTTTTGCAAAATTTTATTTCTATAAAAAAAATTTTGCAACATTTTTTTTCTACAGATTTTGTTTGCAAAATTTTATTTCTATAAAAAATTTTTGCAAAATTTGATTTATATAGAAAATTTTGTCAAAATTTTATTTTCTTTAAAATTTAGTCTCTTGACAATAATTTTCCAGTGAAAATTAGTAAAAAGTACCTTTCCGCTCAAAAAATACCTTTTTTGTACTTTCTTAAAAATTGTATTTTCCATCCCTGTTCCATGCTCTTGTTATCGATAAATCTGGCAACCCTACATTCTCTCAACTCTGCCTGCTATTTGGGTGGTCTGCGGCATCTGGCTGTCATTATTTTTGTTTCATTTAAGTTGTGCACATCGTTTCTCCAGTGTTCTTTTTTTGTTTCGTTTAGTTTTTATTTAATTTAGAAAAGAAAACCCTAAAATAAATTGTTTAAATATTATTATAAAACATCTCTTAACAATATAAAAAGTGAATTTTTGGGTGTTGTCTTATAAACAAAGAGAAATTATTGTCTAGTGATTGTGCTGGTCAAGACCGTCCGTCTGTCTTCTTGGACTGTTAATCAACAATGCAAAGAATTTAAAAACATTAAAATTTTAATAATAACAACAACAGTGATAATATAAACAATTTAGCGTTGAAATTATAATAACAAAACAATTGTAAATATGCATTTAATTCAGTTTTAATTTGCCTTTTATTCGTGTGGTTTTTGTTGTTGTTCCTCGATGTGTTAGCCACTTGCAATTGAATATCACGAGCACACGAATAAAATCAAAAAAAAAAATATGAAGATTCCAAAAAAGTAAGTTCTTAAGTCTTAATTCATCCATTATAAGATAATGTGTTCAAGGAATTTGCACAATGAAAATTAGCCGCAATGGTATGGGAAATTAAGTTTTTATTATTTGTAATATGTCTAGAAATACTAAATAGTTTTGGCCAAAAGTAGTTCTATTCCTTTATAGCAGCTCATGTTTTAACTACAGTGGGTCATAGTTAGAGTCTGTAATTTTTCTGACTTCTGTGGGATTGACACATGTATTCTCCTGGCCAAGAGGCTGACGTTGCAGTTGTTCCTATATGCCGACAATATTATGACGGTTTGTGGGTCTAGAATGTCACGGAATACCATTCTGGAATACTTCTGGCCAAGATTTCCGTTTTACAATTTGTGGTACATGCAGCAATTCTTCATCGAAAATTGTCTTCATGGTGGAAGACTAAACTCTCGATGGAATTCTAATGATTATTTTGTGGTAAATTATATACAGGACCCAAGCATTATTAAGGGCAATATAAAGATTTTTTTACAGATCAGCTAGCATTAATTTAAATTAATTAATTATTATTTTTTTGAGCTCTCTCGGCAAACTGGCTGGTTAAATTATTTGAGGCTCACATGGATTTTCAGTCCATTGTGCCACCAGTTAGCTGGCAAAAACTGCACCGGGACAAACAAGGCGCTCTTAATCGTGTAACATTTTTCAACAACAACGTGACTAGGACTTCTCTATCCCCATCCGGATGACTGTTCCATAATCACGTCAGTTCGAAATTTTAAAGAGTTTATCCTAAGTTGGCTAACTATTTGGTTGCTAGAAATTCCTTTGTGGAGTTTCTAGGCACATCTTCCCACAAAAGGAACAATAAGTCGCTCTAGAAGGTGGAGTTACGTCCTCTCACTTTTCAATGTGACTAGGACTCCTTTACCTCCATCATGTATCAATCTGAACACCTTTGTCAAATGAAATTTATCTCATGTTGGCTATCTATAAGGCTGGCAGAAAATCATTTGTGGAATTTCGAGACACAACATATTCTCCTAAGAGTAACAAACAGGGTTTCGCCTATCCTCTTTTTCAACTTCAACGCGACTAGGACTGCTCTCCACCCACCATGTAACAATTTGCAGATGACTGTTCCATAATTACGTCAGATCGAAATATCAAAGACAGGAATCTGCAAATAAAGCACATTCGTAGTTGGACTCGAAGCCTAATATTATCATTCATCACCATAGCGTTTCCACATCGAAACACTCCAAAGTTTATATTGCATTCTTTAGTGAAAATATTTCGACTTCAGATGATGTCGAGATGGATCAGATCGATGATATCCCGGCTAAAATCTGCTACGACGTATTGTATGGGAAGTTATGTCTCATTTCTGAACCTAGCAATGCAAATATGATAGCTCGAAATTTGACGCATATCAAGCCTACCTACCCTACAGATCAAATCTAGAGTATTCATTATTTTTGTCGTGGCTTTCTCGGCAGACCGTTATAATTTAGTACCAGGCCATTATTTTAGCCTCACGTAGACTATTCACTTCATTGTTATACCACAAGGGGTGAACTTCGATATTATTAATGAGTGCTTTCTGATTATATGATTATCATAATGACCAACTTAGATCTGACCAGTACAGTTACCTCAAATCCTAATTGACTGGTATCATTTTCAGGTCAGGTCCATAAACCACAATATCATATTGAGGTCAGGTCGGGTCGGGTCGAAACGTAAAAGAGTTTATCTTAAGTTAACTAAATATTTGGCTGATAGAAAATCATTTGTAGAAGTTCAATGCACGATACCTTCCCCTAGGAGGAACAAAAATGCGCTCCATGATAGAGTTTCGTCCGCCCTCTTTATCAACCAACACCATCAATCTGATAATCTTCGTGTAGGGTTTCTTCTATAATTACGTCAGGTTTAAATATCAAAGAATTTGGGGCGAAAAGTATTCCCCTCAAGAAATTCTTCCTCCTCGAAGAAACATAATGTTCTGACATCATATTCGTCAACCTTTTCCCCTTTAGTCATATGTGCGGATGCCATGGTCTAGAAAGACCACAATATTACGACTGATCCTTAATACTCGTGATTTTGTATTTGGAGGCTTTTCCTTGCCAGTGCCAATACAAAAGGGCCCTCTGATAACTCCATAAGTTTTAATGTCAATAAATTTCCATGTTTGGAACTTAATTTGTAACCCTACTAACCCTAAACAAACCAACATCAAAAACTAATTTATTTTTTTTTTTGTTCGTATTTTCAGCAAACGAAAACCCCTATCATTTGCTGATATCAAGTTCGTTCTTATAACCATATACCTAATACCAGCCGATCAACATGTCAGTGCGAATATTACGATAGGCAATCATTTAATTCAGCCAGCCACCGGGGCCAATGGCTTATCCTCAAGTTTACAAACAACATTGGAACCCATAAATGGTACTAGCAATTTCCGGATCTATGGTAGTAAAAAAGGCAAAGAGGACAAACATTGGATGGATGGTCGAGGTTTGACTATGCAACATGTGAAATGTGTGCGCAAAGGAAGTTGTGAAAAATTAAATTTTTCCACATGTTTGGGAGCTAAACTTCCATACGAATACACAAGTTTAGATTTAACAATATCACACAGTCAAAAGGATATACAGGAAAGATTAAATAATAGTTTGGCCTTGAAGCATGTACCAAAATGTTGGGCGGTTATACAGGTAAGTGAGAGGAATTTAAGATTTCTTATATAAAGTTGCTAAAGAGTTTTCGTTTGTTTGTCTTTTTACAGCCATTTTTATGTGCCGTTTTGGTTCCGAAATGTGAAAAAATCAATGACGAAGATATGGTTTATTTACCTTCACTGGAAATGTGTCGTATTACCCTAGAACCATGTCGTATACTCTATAATACTTCATATTTTCCGGAATATTTGAAATGCAACGAAACCCATTTTCCTTCCAAATGTAATAACGATGTGCGTGAAATGAAATTCAATTTGACGGGTGAATGTTTGGATCCTTTGGTTCCAACCGAAACAAGTATTAGCTATCACACAGGCGTCGAAGGTTGTGGCGTAAGATGCAAAGATCCCTTATACACAGATGGCGAACACAGACAAATCCACAAATTAGTAGGATGGGGAGCTACATTATGTTTCGTATGTAATCTATTTGTGGTGGCCACTTTTATCATAGATTGGGAAAATGCTAGCAAATATCCGGCATTGATTGTTTTCTATATAAATATGTGCTTTATGATTGCTTGTTTGGGGTAAGGTTTATTTGGAGAAATGCAAGAGAATCAAAATTAAATTTACAATATTTTTTTTTCTATGGTTTACAGATGGCTGGCACAGTTTACTCCAGATTCACGCGAGGACATAGTATGCCGCAAGGATGGTACCCTTCGTCATTCCGAACCCACGGCTGGAGAAAATCTCTCTTGTGTGGTAGTCTTTGTTATTGTCTACTATTTTCTGATAGCCGCTATGGTATGGTTTGTGTTTCTCACTTATGCCTGGCATTTGAGAGCTGTAGGCAATGTCCAGGATCGCATAGATAAGAAAGGCTCCTATTTCCATTTAATAGCCTGGTCATTGCCTTTGGTTTTGACTATAACCACATTGGCTCTTAGTGAAGTTGATGGCAACAGTATTGTGGGCATTTGTTTTGTGGGTTATCGCAATCATGCCATTAGATCGGGTCTGTTATTGGGCCCCATCTTGGGTGTAATAATTGTCGGAGGCTATTTTATTATCCGAGGCATGATTATGTTATTTGGCTTGAAACATTTTGCCAATGACATAAAATCTACATCGGCCAGCAATAAAATTCATCTAATTATTGTGCGAATGGGAATATGTGCTCTATTTACGCTGTTGTTCATTTTAGTATCAATAGCCTGTCATGTTAATGAGTTTCGTCATTCACAATTGTGGGCCGAAAGTCTTAAGGATTATGTCAAGTAAGAGACCTCCCCCTCGATATTTAATATTTAGTTTAGAAAATTCTAATTCTTTCTCTTTCCAGTTGTACAATTTTCGGACGTTTCAATAATGAATATGTCCAGTGTAAAATTGCCCACAGGCCCAGTGTTTCGGTACTTCAATTACATTTACTATGTCTGTTTGGTGCCGGCATTGTCATGTCCACTTGGTGCTGGACCCCTTCTTCACTGGAGACCTGGAGACGTTATTTAAGAAAAAAGTGCGGGAAAGATGTTTCCGAGGAGGTGAAAATGCCTAAACACAAAGTAATTGCCCAGACCTGGGCAAAACGTAAAGAATTCGAAGATAAAGGGAGGCTATCCATAACCCTATGTAATACTCATACCGATCCGGTGGGTTTAAATTTTGATGTCAACGATTTGAATTCATCGGAAACAAATGATATAAGTTCGACTTGGGCCAATTATCTGCCGCAATTTGTGAAACGTAGAATGGCTTTGACAGGGGCTGCAACCGCGGTGAATAATGGAACTGGAGCCCATCGCAAAAACTCTTTAGATTCGGAAATTAGTTTTAGTGTTCGCCATGTATCTGTAGAATCTCGTCGCAATTCCGTAGATTCTCAGGTGTCGGTGAAAATCCAAGAAATGAAGACCAAAGTTGCTCGTTCAAGAGGAGGCAGGCATCATCATCACAGCAAGCATCATACATCGGGAGGAGGAAAACGTTATCAAAAGGCTAGGGACTTCTCCGGGAATATGCGTAGAAATAATGGCTCCGGTGGTGGACGGCGAGAAAGTAGTACCTCCATAGAATCCCAAATTATAGCCCTGCAAAAGACCACATATCCCAATGCAAAACATAAAGTGGGCCTTTTCGCCCAAAGCACTAAAAATCACAGCTCCAATTCAAAAAGGCGGCATGGTCATGGTACTTTGGATCCTGCTGATATTTCAGCATTTTTAGCCCAAAATGGCCAGTTGATATTGCCTTTCCTGCAAAATCAAGGTATGACTACATCTTCGGACGAAGATGAAAACTCAAAGGGTTCATTGAAAATACAAGGTTCTCGTCTTGATGTGGTTCTTAAGCAAGATTTAAGTGATGACGAGACCGAAGAAAGTGATGCTCACCATGACGGACCACAAATTGAGGAGATACATGATGACGGTGACGAAGTCCCTGGCAAACGTGATGATAGTAAAACGAAAAGACAATCAGCCTATGACGATTTACTATTTAAACAAACGCATAAATCACATGATTCCAATCATAATCACAAACAATCACGTAACTCTACACGATCCTCGAGGCAGTCACGAAAATCCCAAGCTCTGGCAACATCTCAAAATAAACGATCGTTGAAACGTAAAACGGATAGCAGCTCTCATTCGAATAGACGTAAATCTACAAATTCCAAAATATTTGAATTGGACTTTTTAAATACATCCGATTTGAATTTGCAATTAAAACGAGAATTGACCTTTGGGGGTCATGAGGACGAGGACAGTGTATCAGAGGACTCATTTTCTTCAGTCGATTTAGATTTACCTCTTAATGTGTTCCTACAAAATTCCCTCTCGGCCCAAAGTAAGACCAGTTGCGATGTTGGCATACAGGCAGATGCTTTTGATCTATCCAATCGGACCTCAGCCGATGAGGATGATTTAAAGAAATATGTACGTAAACTCAATGAAAATAATCAAAGAAGAAGTCGTTATGGTGATGATGCTGCTACCTTTGAAATGCAATCCTTGATGACCAAACATAAAGATAGTTCGTTAATAATGAGTGAATCGGAGAAATTGAAAATGCTGCTATTGCCCTCAAAGTGAGTGTAGAGTTTCTATTGTAGTTATTGTATTTAAAGAAAAATATTTTTAAAAATGGTATTAGTTAGGGTATGGTTACACTGGGCAAATATTTGACACAAACATTTTTAGCTCAATAATTGTATATATAACAACACTATAAGGTTGTTTTCGAAAGCGATATCCAGATGTTTGAAAAAATTTTAGACTTTCATTTTGGTCAAATATTTGCCTAGTATGACCATACCCTTATAGCAGTGAATGTAGCTTTTCAAAAGCTTCAAAAGTAGCTTTTCAATATGACGAGTCAAGTCGATTTATCTTGGATCAGAAAATAATTTAAATTGAAATTTTCTTTCTGATGATTGTCTTTGTATTCGGAATTGTTTGAAATTAAACTAGATGGTTTTTATATTTTTTTTAAATTAAAATTGTTAAAAAAAAAAAACAATTTAAGTCATAAATCAAAGAAAAAAACAATCGATGAGAAAAATAACGACTATTATTGGTAATTTATTATTATTTTTGTTTGACATTTTAACTTTATTTCATATTTCAAAGTTCTATTTCTTCGAAAAAAGCTACTAAAATCAATAACAAAATCGATTATGACTTGCCATTCACTACTTTGTAGCTAGAACAGCAACCATGATATAATCCAAATTTTTTTATAATCCCAGTATCGTAGGATAATTTTCGAAATACTAAAGAATTTCTGAAGAAATTCGAAATAATGTCCTTTTCCTCAATGAGGAATATTTCTATACTTAAAAAAGCCTTTAATATGCACAATTATTCTAGGTATTTTCAAAATACTTAATATAACTTACATTTTTTTTACACATAGAGTTAAGTTTTTCTTTTGTAAATAACCACCATAAAGTATATTTTTTATAACGTTTTTTACACAGTCTTCCTTATAGTCAACGAAGTTTTTATATTGACTTTTTCAATATTTATAAGAATAATTTTTATTGCATATAATTTCGAAACTGTTACCGATTTTTAGTCCCAGTTTTTTTTTCTCTCTATTAACTGACTGATTTTTATGTAATTTTAATTCTTTAATTAGTGATCCTACAGCCATGATGCTTTTGAAAATGTTTATACCTAAAAAGTATTATCTTCAATATAAGGGCCCAATTTCTGATATACGAAACGAAAGAATTTACGAAAATATTCAATTTCATTTATTTTAGATCAGTATACTGTATTGTAATGAGAATCAAAAATTCGAGTTTTTCAAAATTTAAAGTTGTTCAAATTATGATCTTATATTTGGACGTAACGTCTAAGGGGAAATGCCTTCTGTAAAAATTTGAGATTTCAAAAAGCTTAATGTCTTACAAATGAATCATTTGCTTGAATCGACTTCCCTGGGGTAAATGTATTATCTTGAACGACTCATTTTCAACAAAAATCCATTCAAATGAATGAAGAAAATTTGAATTGGATCCTATATTATAGATCATACACTGCGGACGTTGTAACGTCGGATTTATTTATTTATTTAAGCAATTCAAAGCCTTTAAAGGGCCAATTTAATAAATTACAATGTACTACTCTAACGGACATTACAATATTATATAAGCTCCGTTCAAGAACCCGATAATTTTTGATAATTATCACAAATTTTTGCTGGAAGTCGTTCGTTTACACCAAAAAGCCAGCAAACGAGAGCCGGAGAGAGACTACATTTGACCATAGACCTTATAATACATAGATGAGCCATGGGTGTCAAACTATGTTTGACAGTTCCGAAGATTAAAAATAAATCTCTTTCGTTTTCCTTTTTGTAGTTTGCCAATTTTACACAAAATTATAACGTTTATGATGCAACAGAGGATTTATAAATAAATTAACATATTAAAAGTTCATATTTGAACAAAGAATTGTAACCAAAACCGCGAAAATACGAAATTTAATTTTGAGCTACATTGCTCTTTACGAACAACACAAAAACAAATGCGCGAAAATTAATGTTTGGGTCTGACTCTTTACGAAAAAATCAAAACGAAATGTCAGAAAATTAATTTTTGGAACTGACACATTTTTTTTAAAGAGAATAGTGGATCATCTATGTATTATAAGGTCTATGCATTTGACAGCTATGAAATAGAGTAATTGCAAGTTTTTGCTAGAGATTTTCCCCCAGTAAAATCTTGCAAGCCATAGCATACGTTAGCAGCTGGTTTTTTGATAAAAAAAAAACAAATCACCAATACAATGTACATGTTCCGCAATTACAATTGGAAGTTAAAACAAGTATATACGGCCGTAAGTTCGGCCAGGCCGAATCTTATGTACCCTCCACCATGGATTGCGTAGGAACTTCTACTAAAGGCTGTCATCCACAATCGAATTACTTGGGTTGCGATAACACTTGCCGATGGCAAGGTATCGTAAAACTTTTTAACACTGTCTTCTAAATTGTAAGTTAGTCCATAAGGGGTATATATTAAACAAAAAAAAAGGCCGATTAAATACGTATATAATTCAGTTTGACAAAATTTTCTATAGAAATAAAATTTTGACAAAATTTTCTATAGAAATAAAAACTTGACAAAATTTTCTATAGAAATAAAATGTTGACAAAATTTTCTATGGAAGTAAAATGTTGACAAAATTTTCTATAGCAATAAAATTTTGACAAAATTTTCTATAAAAATAAAATGTTGACAAAATTTTCTATAGAAATAAAATGTTGACAAAATGTTCTATAGAAATAAAATGTTGACAAAATTGTCTATAGAAATAAAATGTTGACAAAATTTTCTACAGAAATAAATTTTTTACAAAATTTTCTATAGAAATAAAATTTTGACAAAATTTTCTATGGAAATAAAATGTTGACAAACATTGCTATAGAAATAAACTTTTTACAAAACTTTCTATAGAAATGAAATTTTGACAAAACTTTCTATAGTAATAAAATTTGACAATTTTTACATGGCTGTTAGAGGCCATATACTAACGAAATGTACCAAATTTCAACCGCATCGGATGACTTTTGCTCCTCCAAGTGGCTCCGGAGGTCAAATCTGGGGATCGGTTTATATGGGAGCTATATATAATTATGGACCGATATGGACCAATTTTTGCATGCTTGTTAGATACCGTATACTAACATCAGGTACCCAATTTCAAACGGATCGGATGAATTTTACCCCTCCAAGAGGCTCCGGAGGTCAAATCTGGGGATCGGTTTATATGGGAGCTATATATAATTATGGACCGATATGGACCAGTCTTTGCATGGTTGTTAGAGACCATATACTAACACCACGTACCAAATTTCAATCGGGTAGGATGAAGTTTGCTCCTCCAAGAGGCTCCGGAGGTCAAATCTGGGGATCGGTTTATATGGGAGCTATATATATTTATGGACCGATATGGACAAATTTTTGCATGGTTGTTAGAGACCGTATACTAACATCAGGTACCAAATTTCAACCGGATCGGATGAATTTTGTCCCTCCAAGAGGCTCCGGAGGTCAAATCTGGGGATCGGTTTATATGGGGGCTATATATAATTATGGACCGATATGGACCAATTTTGGCATGGTTGTTAGAGACCGTATACTTAGACCACGTACCAAATTTCAACCGGATCGGATGAATTTTGCTGCTCCGGAAGTCTCCGCAAGCCAAATTTGGGGATCGGTTTATATGGGGGCTATACGTAAACGTGGGCCGATATGGCCCATTTTCAATACCATCCGACCTACATCAATAACAACTACTTGTGCCAAGTTTCAAGTCGATAGCTAGTTTCGTTCGGAAGTTAGCGTGATTTCCACAGACGGACGGACAGCCGGACAGACGGACAGCCGGACAGACGGACGGACATGCTTAGATCGACTCAGAATTTCACCACGACCCAGAATATATATACTTTATGGGGTCTTAGAGCAATATTTCGATGTGTTACAAACGGAATGACAAAGTTAATATACCCCCATCCTATGGTGGAGGGTATAAAAAGCAGGATTTCGTTTTTTGGTTTTAATGTTTTAGAGACTAAAATTCTGAATGTGCAAATAGTTACTGAATGTCGTTCACGTACTTTTCAGCAATTTTAAGCAAAGAGAGTAAAATACACTCTTACTCTCTTGCTAGTTTTTACTGGAAAAGTACGCGAACAGACCTAATGTTATATATACATTTTTTTATTTTTTTTTTTTGCGTTTGTTAATCTTCTTGGATCCCATTGAAATTAAAATATATTTTATTTCGCGAGTCAGGAGACTACTCATTAAAATTTCCCCCCAAAGGCTACACACAAAAATTTTTTTTCTGATTCAATCACGAAATTAATTGATCCAATTATTTTTTAATTGAAATGTCCTCAATCACAGAAATAATAGTATCAATTAAAAAGTAAATAATACAATTAAAAAATTAATTGATCCAAATAAAAAATTAATTGATACTATTAAGTTTTGTGATTGATTTTTGTTTCAATTAAAAAAATTGTTAAATCCATTAATGCCCATATGCAAAACAATTTATTGACAGTTTATCGAATGAATTTGTATGGCAAAAGTAGGCTTGACGTTTTCTTTAACTTTTTTGCATATGGGGATAAATTTTGGAGTATTTTTTAAAACTCAATTAAGACTTGGAAAAAATTTTTTGATTTTTTTCTGTGTAGGGTATTGCTCACAAGGCCGGTTTTGTCACAGAAAATTTGTTTATTTCAGTGACAAAGAGAACTCAAGACGTTTTAATTTATATGGGAGTATTTATTGGAAACAAAGTGGGTTGCCTAGGCGATGTACAGTGTCTCACAAACTTAGCTAGCGATATGACTAAGCGGCGGATCATCTCCCAGTTCGGTTCGGTGACGTAGGGGTAGGCTATGTGAGGTGGTATACGAAACCGCGCCAGCTGGAGCTCGGGTCACGGCGATGCGGACGACTGGGCACACGGGGTAGTCGACCTGTCAGAAATCGAGTCGAGGTCAATTGGTCAAGCGATGTACCACAAGCGTATCAAAGTGGCAGTGCTGGCAATGTGAATCACTTGAGGCAACCCCTCTATGTCGTGTCAAGGTGGCGATTGATCACACGGAATCCCAGTCACGTCGGTGCGGAGGTTGCAGTGACTGTTAAGACGCACGGTTCCAATTCGTGTCGGGCTTGAATGTGCATGTGTCGTGTAGACACACTGTTTCCGATTTCTGTCGTATCTGAAAAAAACGGGGCTACAGTGCGTCCAATCAACGTCTTGTCCAATTGGTGGAAGTAACAGTGGTTGGCGAAGACTCACTGTATCCAGGCATTGTTGTGTCGTATCTAGCTTTTGTGTTACCAGTGGCTGGTGAAGACTCACCGTAACCAGTCACGGTCGTGTCAAGCTTTTGTGTTACCAGTGGCTGGTGGAGACTCACGGCAACTGGTCGCTCGTTCTCACAAAACTGGTTGTTTTTTTTTAGTTTTCAATAGCTATGTATTTATTTCCTCGACCTTACAATACAAAAGGTAGCTTACTTTAAAATTCCTAAAAATTCCTCTACTAGTTCCCGTATTTACAACATCTACTCAATACGACGTTCTTACCAAGCATGTCTTGGGGTTTGAAATGTTTTCCCTTTATATGCATTTGAAACCGAGCCGTTTTTCCCGTACAAAAAATCAAGTTCAAAACACAAATTTTCCTCCAAATTATGTCAATTTTATAATGTAAACGCGCGTAATTTGGAATATGCTTAGACTGAACATACTCTTTTCAAAATATATGTCACATTATTAAAATAAAATTTTAAAGAACATAGGGAAGTGAAAATAACTTAAATTTTTTTTTCCTTTGCGATTGCGGTATTTTTAAAAAATGGTGCGTATATTTGAATTTAGAGTAAATGGGAATTTCAAGTTTCCATAGCAACGGTCAAACTTAAACATCTCAACTCGGTGTGAACGGTAAAATGATTTGGAAAAACGAATAAGGAAAACGGGTCAGTGGGAACATAGCATAAATTCTAATTCAGCATTATGGGTATATTCTGCTTCTGACATTTTAAAATTTCAATAGAAAAGGGCTCCAAAAATTAGGAAAAAAAAGCAACTTCAAATTTTATGTTTGTTAAAAAACTAAATTAAAATAAATATATATAAATAATGAACTTAAAATTAAATTTATGTACAATATTTATAAGGGACTTCCTTGGTTGACCTACTTTCCCCTTTTTATAGCGTCCCTACGCATCGTCTCAGTTGCAGCAACGAAAATCCTTTTACATGCAAAAGCATTAAGTTAAATAATAAATATTATATAAAATTAAGTAAATGTTAAATTCATTAATAAATTAAAAGAAATAAATTCAAGCAAAATAAAAAGAAAATTCAAAAATTTACAATTGAACATACAAAACAAAGCAACATAGCAATATACAGCTTAGTGGGGAGCTGTATAGCGTCTTTCGTTGTCACAACGTAAACTAGCTTAAAAACTTATAGATAATTCGAATTATTAAAAATTTGAAAATAATTGCTTTCGATTATTGAAAATATGACTAAGCGTCGGGAATTTCGTTTTTTTTGATGTGTTTTAAGCATAAAATGAATTACCCGTGTACAAATTGGGCAGATCGGAAAAAATTTTATATCTGGTTTGATATTGTTAGATCTGAGCCAAGATGTTAATAGATCTGAGCCAAGATATTATCAGATCTGAGCAGATTCGAAAAATGGTTACATCTGGTCAGATCAAAGTACTATGGAATTGTATGTCTCAAAAGTGGGACATATATAATCAGATATAATTGTATATAATATACATCTAGAAAAAAATAATCTTTTAATGTACCTAGGGTACTAAAAAATGCTTAGGTTAAATTTTCCATCTTATTTTTGACGTTTTATTTCGCCCAAACGCTGCGATATAGCCCTCTCAATTTCCCCAATTGTTTGCGGGTCCCATCCTCGTAAGTTGGCAATTAGCATGGAAAAATCTGCTTAAGTATATTCACCTTTTATAGTTTCTCTTGCTTTATATCTGAGAGCTACCACAGGCTCCAACTGCCTCTGCAACCCTTGGGCTCTCGCTGGTTGCCCAGTTAAGGTTGCCTGTGTTAACACGCTTTTTTAAGCACTCCCTCATGTATTAATTTGTGCGACGATCCAAGGCCATGTCATTAATTACTTTCCAGCATAGACATCGTTGCCAAAGTAAATCACCTGCGGAAATTAAATAAATTAAAGTTTAATCTCATAAGTGAGGGTAATATTCGTACAAATTAAATCTTCTTCGTAATTAGGCCCGAACATTTGATTATCATCATTTTTGTAAGATGCCTCTCTGGCATCAATAATTAAGGTTGCCTGCGTTAACACACTTATTTTTAAGCACTCCCTCAAGCATTTAACTAGCCACATGTGTTGATTTATGCGACGATCCAAAGCCATGTCATTAATTACTTTGCGGCATAGACATCGTTGCCAATGCAAATCATCTGCGGCAATAAAATAAATTAAACTTTAATCTCACAAGTGAGGGAAATATTCGTACAAATTGGATCTTTCTCGTAATTAGGCCCGAACATTTGATTATCATCATTTTTGTAAGATGCCTCTATGGCATCAATAACATCTGAATTTTTTACTGGCTGCAATCGGCCATTCTGCATTCAATTTGGCAGCGATCGGTCAATCAGCGATTGCGATTTTTTAGATTATCCAATTCAGCCTCAGTTTCACGATTTTTTTTTATTTAATGCTGCTCCTAAAAATCGGAAATACATTTTATCCCAGAACGAATAATGATATATAAATGCATATTTACATCTTTACTGGATGAACTAAGTCTCCTTTTCAAAGAGCTTTATAGCCATTTGATAAGAGCTATATGTTTTTTTGCAATTCTTGCAAAATTTGTGATGATGCATAACATATTCTGATCCAAGATTTTGCGGCACTGAACCATCTACTACCACTAGCCTGGTCTCCATTTAGTTTTTCTTGCGACATTTCAGTTGGCGGGATCATAACATTGTTAAATAAGCTACCCATCTTGTAAAAACATAAATTTTATTGATTAACAATTATAAAAAAGATTTTAACAAAACAAAAATATTTTAGAGAAAACTATTGAAAAAAAAAAACATTTCAAACGCATTAAAATGCTATATTGTTAAGATTAAAAAACAAAGTATTTCAAGGACTAAAAATTTGTACCAGGTAGGAAAAGTCCCTAAATGAGTCATTCCAAGAGGTTGTTGAGAATCATCACTTTCGAAAACAGTTCATTTTTTCTGTAGATATCTCAACAGTTATTTTATAAAAGGTCCCAAAACTGGTATGACGTCTTTTATGAGGAAAGATAAAGCTAACTCTAGACGTATTAAATACAAAGTGGTGATAACATCATACCTTAATGGTATAAATAAGTTGAAGCATTTTATAGATCGAATTCGCTCTGGTAACGACATACTGTTGCGTATCATACAGTTTTTTTAAAGGCAGTTGTGCTTCTATGGAAGAACTCAACAATACTTTTTAAGACATAGTCAATCTGTATTAATGACATTTAAACGAATCACATTAGCGGATTTGTCTGTTGCAAAGGCAGCTATTTTGCATTTGACCCACGGCGTAACGATTCTCTGCTTCATTTTAGGGACACCACGAGTTAATCGTGATTAGCTCCGGAGTTTGTGTTTATGGCTTGAGACACGCTTATATTATCAGCAGATTTTTCCCAAATATGATTGCATTACCCTCTGCTATATGTTTTGAGAAAAAAATTTTGACAAATAGCCTTCGTTTCGTATATTAGAATTTCACCTTTATTAGCCAATGAAATATATCCCATAGCCTTTATACACAAATATCAACTTTCAATAAAAGCCTGAAGTTTCTAATAAGACTGTATTTTTCTTTATACCTATATAGAGTTTTAAAATTGTTTATATGAACCAAATTGAGATAAAACCGAATTAAATGTTCAACCCAATAATAAATTATTACTTTATATAAAATAGAATTTTACAAATAATATAATATTAAGATGATTATAATTAAATGTATTTTAAATTTAATGTATGATTTCAAATTTATAAATAAAAATACTGTCATCGTATCTCTTACAAACAATTACAGTTTGAAGATACTATAGCATGAATTATTTCTGTATTTCGAATATAAGAATTTGTATATTATATTGATGTATGTATTTACAATTAAAAATTGTATTTTTATATTGCGATGTGCCTTAAATATAAAAAAAAATATATAAAATAAACATTGCATAAAATTCATTACAATGTGGGTTTTAAGTTTAATTTTGTTTTGTTTAAGCCGGGTACAAGCTGAATTAAAAACAAGTATCTACAGTAGTAGGTTCGGCCGGGCCGAATCTTAAATACCCACCACCATGAATCAAATATAATAGTTTCCTTTGAAAATTACAGTATGCTTTCCACAGATAAATGTAAAGATCAGATTCTGATATTTAGACTAGATCAGATTCTGAATTTATAAGAACCATTTTTTGTTTGAGTTTTAGAGGAATCTTTAACATCTCTTCTAAGTGCAAGAAAATGATGAAATAACGCCTTGTTTTGAAATCTAAAATCTGTGAATTTTCATCCCAATTATTTAAATGACTACGAGAAGTAAAATCTGGAAATTTTGAATTCAGTTTCAAGCAATATCAAGTGCGCCTTCTATACCCTCAATAAGTGAAATCGGTCAATATGGAGGCCTTACCAAATGGACCGATAAAACTAAATCATATACATTTTATTATGGGTCTAAAATTCCAGTGTATTGTCAATTTGCGGCAAATCGGATAAAAACCACAAAACCTAGGTTTTTAACCTAGGAGTTAAATTCGGGAGTTCGGGGTAATGGGGGCTATACCAAAACATGGAAGGATACATACAGTATTCAGCACATTTAATTGTAGTTTAAGAATATAGACCCCAAATCGGAGGGCCGGTTATAAGGGTGCTATATCAAAAACTGTACCAATACTCGTAATATTCCGCACACCCTTTTCTGTTCCTAGAATACCTCTAGATTTCCAATTTCAGGCAAATTGGGTAAAAACTGCGGATTCTAGACGCCCCAGAAGTAAAATCGGGAGATCGGTCTATATGGGGGCTATATCAAAACACGGACACGGACAATCACCATTTTCGGCACATCTCTTTATTTTCCTACAATACCTCTAGATATCCAATTTCAGGCAAATTGGGTAAAAAGTACGGATTTCAGAAGCCCAAGAAGTAAAATCGGGAGATCGGTCTATACGGGGGCTATATCAAAAAATGGATCGGTACTCACCATTTTCGACACACGTATTTATAGTCCTAGAATACCTCTAGATTTCAAGTTTCAAGCAATTGGATAAAAACTACGGATTCTAGAAGCTTAAGACGTAAAATCAGGAGATCGGTTTATATGGGGGCTATATCAAAACATGGTCCGATAATCACCATTTTCGGCATATCTTTTTATTTTCACAGAATACCTCTAGATTTTAAATTGGATTAAAACTACGGATTCTAGAAGCCCAAGAAGTAAAATCGGGAGATCGGTCTATATGGGGGCTATATCAAAACATGGACCGATACACCTCTTTAAGGTCCTAGAATACCTCTAGATTTCCTATTTTAGGCAAATCGGGTAGAAAATACACTTTCTAGAAGCAAAATCGGAAAATCGGTCCATATGGGGGCTATACCAAAGCATGGACCGATAGGCACCATTTTCGGTATACCTTTTGATGGTCCTAAAGTACCTCTAGATTTCCAATTTCAGGTAAATTGGATGAAACCTACTGTTTTTATAAGCCCAAGACCCCAAATCGGCAGGTCGGTTTATATGGGGACTATATTTTTTTATTAATACATTTTATTTACATACAATAGATTTTCAATGCAGATTACAAATTTTTGTGAAAAAAAATCTATATCTAGCAAAGCATATCGCATGTATGTGTATGAAAATTAATACATTTTTCTTCTTCAAATGTTAGTCTCAACTATCTTCACTCAAAGTTTCTGTACTTCAAACATATATTAATGTACTTATATAATAAAGAAAAAGAATCCGTGCCATTTAGTATATTTATTACCTTTTCCTCACTGAGTGTGTGTTCACCTATGTGAAGTGGAGAGTATTCTCTGGGAGATCAAGGTTACATATAGTACATATCCCATCCGTATTATTCTTGAAACATCTAGCTTGCAAATTTAGAAGTCCTCCTCCAGCCTTGATGATTAAACTTGTCGTATGAGTCGGAGATTCATACCAAAAACGATGAGTACTCAAGTTTGCTGCACTGAAAAAACAGTGAACCTTTTTCCATTGCAAAATGAACTAAACTGTAGTAATATTGACCATAATTTAGCCCTTAAGATTTTTTTCAACTTGTCTAGTTTATAATTTTCTTAAATTTTAGTTCATCTATAACATTGTAGTTTAGTTCATTTTTACAACACTATAAGATTTATATACCCCTACCAAGTTAAAAAGTCAGTATTATTTTGGTTTACTTGCTTATTTTGTGGGATACCCGATAATAAAAATTGGTTAACAGTCTCTTTAAAATGTCGACGACTAAACTATTTTTAAATCAATCATTCCACAGTACAGAGAAATTAAATAATTAAAGGAACAACAAACCGTTTTACTATTATGAAAATTATCATATATTAAAATTAAACTTTCTTTAAGCAAAAGTACTTTATTATAAAAACTTATGATGAAAGTTCTTAATACAATGTGTTTTCTGAATAAAAATTATGACCACGTGCAACAGAGAGTAGTTCATTTGAACTCGCTATTTGGACATTTTGACTTATCTTTTTTTCATTCATATCTTGCTGGAAAAAATGGAAACAATAATGAAAATTGTTAAAAATTAACACCATGTAAAGAAATATAATTTTAATTCTTCATTTTAGCTTGTAACTTACCATATTTGGGACATTTTATCAAATGGTGTAAGGAATCCAACTTTTCTTTGGAAAATGTATCTCATAAAATTTGTACCTGAAACAATTAGAGCAATAATGAAGTATTCTAAATAAACTCATAAAATTGTGTTGTTATCGATGTGAAAGATATAATAAAATAAATATTCTAGTTGAAAGAAAGCCAAAGTTTTAATATAAAACTTACCAATTCTCTATTAAATTGTACGCTGAGGGGAAATATAAAAAGTTGTCCAAATTTATTTGGGTTACTCTGAAATTAAATATTTATTTTTTACATTAAATAAAATTATTAAATAGGTTTTCAAAAAATCTAATGAAAAAAATAATAAAATGCATAAAAAACCAAATATTCTTGATATCCCTAGACAGTCATCATTCCTGAAAATGACGACACGTAATTTCATTTTCTATTTAAAATGCATTTTAGCCCATTGGGAAATGGTAAATTTAAGTAATACTAATTCGACCATTTCATGAATTTTTGTTTTATACTACTTAAATAAGAAAATAAATTCAAGTTTGGTTCACTTTTTCGCTCACGATGAAAATTATAGCGTCTTAAAATCAGCCGTAGTCAAAATGACGAAGGATGACGTTTTTGTACAAAAAATAAGAATGACTGTCCAGGGTTAAAAGAAAGTTAAAGAATCCTTACCAATTCACTATTAAATTACAGGCAAAGGAGTACTAAAAATTTGTCCAAATTTTTAAGGGGTTATTCTGAAATTAAATATTTGTTTTTACATTAAAAATTTTACATTGGTTTCCAAAAAATTTGATTAAAGAAATACTAAAATAAGGTATCAAAAACCCTGTAATTTTGATGATAAAAAAGTCATAAAAACGTAAATATTTTAGTTGAAAGAAAGCCAATTTTGAAAAGAAAACTTACCAATTCTCCATTTTTTATATTTGTTCAAATCCATCTGGAGTTGCTCTGAAATTAAATATTGTTTTTACAACAAAGAAAAACATTAAACTGGTTTCAAAAAAATTAATTAACAAATAATAATATACATAAAAAATATTCTTTTTAAAAGAAAGTCATATTAAAAAAATACTTACCAATTTATGAATAAACTATACGCTGAGATGTAATAAAAATTTTCCAAATTCATCTGGAATTGAATATTAATTTTTTACATTGAATAACAAAAATTTCAATACACTTTCAGTTTCAACATTTTTTCCCAAATATTCTTAGTAACTTTTTTCTAAACTACCGATCATCATTTCGCCATCGTATATATCATCGCTAAAATATTAATAACTTTCATTTAAAAGGTTTAATAAGCAAACACCAATATATGTCTCAAAAATCCAAAATATTCCATGCCTTTATATTCCCTTGTTGCATACCTGCTTAAAAGATGCAACAACCCACGCCAACGCCAACTATACAACTGAAGCATGCCAAACAAAACCAAGCAAAGCCAAAGCATTCCTACAACAACAAAAACACATGTGCCTTTATTGAAAACAACACCTCATCCAGCCAAATAAACCATCCGCGAATATCAAACACACACACACACAAACCACTAAATGAACAAAAATAAAAACAACCCCACGCTCATGTATACACAACAAAACTCAAGTAACATCATCTTTACATTAATCACATTCCACTATGCCGATAAAGATCTCTGTACTATGCATTAGTTCATCGCATCTGCTGACAATTTACTCTAAGAATAATATTCGTAAAGGCACTCCAGTTTATGAACGATGAAACGTTTAACTTAAAATTTGCAAAATTTTCATGAAATGTTATCTATCATTTTTGACGAAAATGTCTATAAATTTAATTACATGTGAACTAAAAATATTTCATTGGGTAATTTTTTACCAACAATTATTAACTATAGGAATTGTCAGTAAGAAATTGCTATCCACTTTCAAGTTCATTTTTCGTAAAAAAATATTTTCTCATACAAAAAATCTTATAGTAAATTGCACTTATTATTTAGAAAATACTTTACATCTCACAAGTAGTTTTATAGCATGACAAACGAATTTTTAACTACCAGTTAAGAAGTTTTTTAAGGAAATTTCCATCGTATTTTGTAGGCCATGAACTAAACGATTGCTACTTAGAATTTGTAAAATTTCCTTTCGAGTAGTTAATTTTCGTTGAAGATACGAAAAATTAACTAAAATTCTGGAAAATTCTTGTAATAAATTATTGTAAAAATCTTCTTAAATTTACGATACACTTTTTTTCTGTGTGTATAAATCATGAAATTGGGAATTTAATGCGTGATTGGCAAAGTCAGTTATTTCCCATTTCGATAGATGATCGAGAATCTGACGTTCATACAAACATAAAGGTGTTCCTGTATCCGAAATAGAAAGTTGTATCGAGCTGCAAATTGCCCTCCATTCACTTGTCCAAAACACATCAAGTTCAATTATCCTCTCCGCTAGTATGCGTGGCAATCTATTGGGACCAAGTCGCAGTACCTTGTTTACGTACGTAAAATGAGATTTTAGTGTTGATATGAACATAGAGCTAATTCCAGTCTCCAAGTAATATTTTGTGGAAGATGTAGAATTCTTTTTATAAAGAACCGGAAGAGTTTCTCTACATCATCGTAACGCTCATACCCCCAGACCTGAGCATATAACATAATGGATCGACAACAAGCCTCAAAAATCTTCAATTTGTTCCTAGCTGAAATTCTAGGATGGTTCATATATTTAGACCAAGTTGAATTAATGGCAATCTTCGCGGCTGAAAGTTTACTATGTAGATGTATTTTAAATGATAGGTTGAACTCCAAGGTAAGTGTAACTATTTACAACCTCTATATTCTCATTTCCATAGACCCAATTCAAGCCAGATGGGATCCTTGACCCTAAAAATATTGTCGACGGTGGAATACTCCTTCATGAATCCTGCTTCATACTCATTTAAAATTTGGTTATGGTCGATCCATTCATTTATTCTGTTCAGCAGAATATTGCAGAATATTTTGCAAATCGTATCAATCAAGGAGAGACCTCTATAATTCGTAGGTACATTTGGATCTCCCTTCTTATATAAGGGAATTAAAATAGACTCCCTGAATGACAATGGGATTTCCTCATGGAGGAAGATGTAGTTGAACATATGGGGACTATATGAAAATTTGGACCGATATAGCCCATCTTCGAACTTGACCTGTCTGCAAACAAAAGACGAATCTGTGCCAAATTTCAGGACGATAGCGCCATTATTGAAGGCTGTAGCGGGATTACAACAGATAGACAGACGGACATGCTTATATCGTCTTAGAATTTCTCCCTGATCAAGAATATATATACTTTATATAGTCGGAAATCGATATTTCGATGTGCTACAAACGTCACCATTCTATGGTGGTGGGTATAAAAATAATAACACCCCCCCCCCCAAAAAAAATAAAATAATGCCAATTTTGAGAAAATTTTACAATACTGGCAACACTGATTTCCACATTGTCAGAGAGAATAAAAAGACAAGAGGACTAAACTGTGAAGAGAAACTGCGTTAGTAGGTGGCAGTAATGAGGAAAATTTCTCTAATATCATGCAGTTTTTGTCGGTGCTTCTTCTTTCAAATATCATACAGTTTGCGTCGGCGTCACCCAGTTCAGTTCTCTGCCTGCTTTACGAAACGTAAGGAAAATAGGATTTAGAACCTACTTTGTTCTTTTATATAAATCTTTTCATTCTATTAAATTTTTTGGCAGACAATTTGAAATTATAACTGCCGATGCCTTTATAAAGAATTTATCAAAACAGCGCTTCGACCGCAACGTCGGCAATACCAAAGCTGCAGGCATTGTGCGACATCTATACGGTTGACATTTGTTGTATTTGTAGAAGAGTGCTTTTCGTTCTCTTGTCTTTTTATTCTCTCTGACATTGTTACTAAAACATCCGTCCGAACGTTCCATAAAACACACAGCGTTATCGGTGAATCCCACATTTATAACAAAAGTATTTCGTTGTATTTAGTTTATGTACATGTGAATGCAATATATTCACTTTGTATTTTAATGTTGAATCAGTAGATATTGACAAGACCTGCAGTAAACGTGATCAGCGGATAACTTTACAACTGAAAAGTTGAATTGTGATTTTACTTTTTATAAATATAGAAGTTCTTTTTATTGATTTAATAAAATTAAAATTCAAATAAATACCGTAATCAGCAAATATGAAACCATTAATACGAATTATTTTGTGTCTAACCGTATGTCTAATAGCGACGGCCCATGAGAAAATTGAAGAAAACGAGCAGATAGAAGTTCACATTGTATATTGGTAAGTAAAGAACACACACATATATAACGTATATAATATGTAATTGATAACTACAATTTGTATATGAAATTCACAATCATGCCAATTTATTGTAATGATCGAACATACTTTAAATAAAAATATAAAGATATACATATCTGACTTAAGTCAGTACTTGAGCAATTTTCAGTAAGGGCCACTGCTCATTTGGCCTACATCCGTTTTTATATAAATCATAAAATTATATAAACTGTTCACTCTGCTTTGTTCACTATTGCATATAGACCGGTATGCACCTCTTGCGAAAAATCCTTCCTTCTCATAAGAAATGCATTGCCATTTATGCTAACGAAATTTTCGATACCGGCAATAATTTTTGTGGAATTTTGTGCACTTTATAATGGTAAAATTTTGTTGAGCCTCGAAATTAAAACACTATATAATTCAGTATACATTAAAATCTGAACTCATACGATAAATATGTATTAGAAGTATAGGCAAATTGGAGTAATTTTTGCAAGTTTTCGACATAGCAGTGGCGATTTTATAAGGAAAACGTGGTTAGTTTGACATTTTTGCCCAAATCGGAAAAACATATTTCAACCAAAAATTTGACATACATTTTAATTCCACTCTCTGTGCAAAATTTCATGTAAATTGGATTACAACCTCTGTGGTCATATGACGGAAAATTTCGCGAAAGATATACATGTGGGAGCTATATCGAAATCTGGACCCATTTCAAGCAAAATAGACATGCATATCCAGAACCTTAATTCTACTCCCTGTGCAATGTTTCAAGTAAATCGGAGTACAACTTTGGCCTCTGTGGTCATATTAATGAAAATCGGGCGAATGATATATATGGGAGCTATATCTAAATCTAAATCGATATCAATGAAATTTACCATACTTCACTACACTACTAATTATACTCCCAGTGCAAAATTTCAAGCAAATTAGGCTAAAACTCTGGCTTCTGGGGCCATATAAGTCCATATCGGACGAAAGATATATATGGGTGCTATATCAAAATCTGAACCGATTTCAACTAAATTTGGTACACTTGACTGTAGTACTAATTGTTCTTCTTGTGCAAAATTTCAAGCAAATTAGGGTCAAACTCTGGCTTCTGGGGTCATATAAGTGCATATCGGACGAAAGAATTATGGCTGCTATATCTAAATCTGAACCGATTTCAACCAAATTCGGCACACTTTACCACACTATCAATTGAACTCCTTGCTCAAAATTTAAATCAAATCTGGGCCATATTAGTTGATGTCGGCCGAAAGATATATATGGGAGCTATATCTAAATCTGAACCGATTTAAACTAAAATTGGAATGCGCATCCAGAACGTTAATTCTACTCCCTGTACAAAATTTAAAGCAAGTCAGGTTAAAACTCTGGCTTCTGGGGTCATAAAAGCGCATATCGGGCGAAAGATATATATGGGAGCTATATCTAAAACTGAACCGATTTTAACCAAATTCGGCACACTTTGCCACACTATAAATTGAACTCCTTGCGCAAATTTTTCAGCAAATCAGGTTGAAATTCTGGCCCATATTAGTAGTTATAGGCCGAAAGATATATATGGGAGCTATATCTAAATCTGAGCGGATTTCAAAATCAATAGGTTTCTATTCTGACCCAAACCAGAAACTTGTGCCAAATTTGAAGTCGATTGGAGTAAAATTGCGACCTAGACTTTGATCACAAAAATGAGTTCACAGCCAGACGGACATGGACAGATCGACTCAGTAACCCATCCTCAACATTATTGCCAAAGACACGATGTGCCTATCTCGTCTCCTTCTGGGTGTTGCAAACATATTCACTAACTTATAATACCCTGTTCCACAGTGTGGCGCATTCCTAAAGATTCAGTCTATTGCTATGGTTAATATACTGAATCTTTAGAATACGGGTACTGAGGACATACGAAACGGTTGAGACTAGACGGGAGGGGTGGGATATAGGACACGGGGATTTTCCTTCAATAGTCTGATTCCGGACTGCGAGGTAGGGCCACTGTTCGGGATGTTGGTATAGTGGTCTAGGAACACAGTTTGTGTTCCGATACTAAGCAGAAGAAAATGGACCATTAGGAGATGTAATAGGAGTTATTATTTTAGACTTCTATATTAGGCTTCCATTAATATCCGCATATAGATGTAGGGGACGAGGCTGGGGTTTAATTACTGTGACTGGTAGAGTAGGTATAGGACTTTAGGACGGGGATAGGGATGCCAGATTTTGAAGAGGCATAAAGAGCACATTCAGTTGATAAAACGAGCACACTTTTTCAAATAAAATAAAAACATTTAATTCCATAATAATTCATTTAAACATAAAAAGGTTCATAACATATACATACATAAAATAAACCACTTTCAACTCAAGCTAATTTTCTTACAATACTTTGTAAGTTCGGTGTTTTTGTGAAAAATGTTATTGAAAGAAGTTTGTTTACATTTAGAACAGAGTACAAAGTGAAGAAGCAACATCGGCTCTGATATATAAGGTAAAACACTATTTAATTAGAAAACAACGGTGTAGGAAAATCTAGTAGTGTGACATTTACGTATGTTCAGTTTACTTTTACCATTTATTGAATCGCGATGGAGTAATATTTGTTGTGATGCATAAAAAGAGTACTTAACTAAGTTGTTTTAAGAGCACGTTTTGTAAAAAAGAGCACATGTGCTCTTTAAAAGAGCACGTCTGGCATCCCTAGACGGAGAGGGTGTCTGAAGCGGATTAGATGGGTGGGCAAATATCTGACATTTATTACGGACGTGGGAATCGGGGGATTCCACAACTTAGTTTTGTTGTGTTTGAGTCCAATGTCTAGGTTATAGTTATATCGGTTGGAGGAGTCTAAGGATTCCCCAGAATGGTTGTGTTGAGTCTTTGGAGTCCAAAATCTGTATTATTTATTCACATTTTATTTGGTATTTGGTATTTGTATTATATTTTATACTTTTATTATATTATAATATTGGGTATTTATAGGTATTGTAATAGGTACGCATTAAATATTATTTTATTAGTTGGGGGTAGTAAGCCTACTTATGAGACCCGTTGGCGTGGGTCGAAAACGTTATAGGCAAGCCAAATATGGCCTAAACGGCAAAGTGAGGATAGATATAGGAGTTTTTCCTCCTCATATATGAGGACAATATACTTTTATTAGGGTAGGAGTGTTGGATAAGGTCATAGGGTATTATGTATATATTTACAAATTTATTTGTATCATATTTATTTATTTTTTATCTATTTATTATTTGATATTTCATACTGGACATGATACGGTGACTGGGATGTAGGGCCTCCCATTATAGAAAGGAACACCATTTATTCGTAGTTCATTAGCAATTGTAGAGTTTTCTTGTTGATCAATTTTTTTATTAAGTTCTTGTATAGCAATGGTCACTTCATCAGGTTTATTTATTTGAGTAATTTGTGATTTTAAATCCAAAACTTCATTCTCAAGATTTATAATTTTGTCAGCTAGTGTTTCTAGTTTAGTAACACGTTCATTAAGAGTCAATATTTGATTTTGAAAGTCATTGAATTTCTTATCAATTACACTTATAAGGTGGGTTTCACTCTCTTTAATTGAGTTGGTGATTTTAGAGTCTATCTCATTTAACATACGAGTTTCACTCGCCCTCATTGATACAGTAAGCAATTCGTGTTGTTTTTCAAAACGTTTATCGATGAGCATAACGATGCGTTGAGGAGATTCATAATCGGAGAGTCTAGGGGTCTTGCTTAGCCTCTCGGAGAATGATGTTTGTAGAATTTCCCTCATTCGTTTAGGCGCATTGGGAGGAACAACATTCACACTGTGAATGTCTACAAAACTATCATCATGCATTGTTGTTGTATTATGCTCTGTAGAGTTGGAGAGCGTATTTGTGCTTCTTAAGCTTTGTTTGTTTATTTGATTCGTGTGTTTTTGGCGCCAAAGAGAAGCCATCACTCTCACTGTGATTGTTGTGTGTGTGATTGAGATAATTTTCTTCCATTGTGGCTGTATTTAACTCCATCAAACTGTGAGCGAATTCGTATAGTGCTTGTTCTTGATATATTTAGTTTGTTTTGATTATATATTTATTTTGTTTATTGAATTCGATGGGATTTCAACAGTTTATCTATAGTTTGTTATGTTTATATAAACTTATATATTGTTTGACAAATGTAAACAAGTATGTAGTTCAAAGATAAAACAGTTGTTATAAATTTAAATATGAAAAAACGACTTGGAACACTTATTTTTGATTTTTCTCTGGAGCTGCACAAAAACACGTCTACTCTCTTTTGCTCTGTTAAGAAGATTTATGATATAAAGAAATCTAAATGAGGTATTTCTCAAACACAGAAAAATATTTAAGACAACAATAATACCCCTTAATAATACTAAATTCCCTATACCCAATTCTTTTACTATTTTCAGTGAACATAGTTACAAGGAGAAGTTTGACACATATGCTAATTTGTTATCGAAAACACATGACAATGTAAGAGTGAGTGGCAGCTTCTACAAACCATCTATAAAGCACATGATCAAAGCCATAACCTTTACGATCGGCGGCTTTGTTTTAAGCGGTCTAATAATGTTTCCCCCATCATGGTTTCCTAAAATAGGAGGAATAATTAAGAGATTCATAATAGGTTTATTTGGTTTCTTAATTGTTGTTCCGTCTTGTTTTCGTGAAGTAAGTATTACCAATGCGCTAAGAATACTCAATTTTAAGCCATTAACATGTCACGCAAAATCCGCATTTACTATACCATCCGACATATATTAATAACAACTACTCGTACCAAGTTTCAAGTCATTAGCTTGTTTCGTTCGAAAGTTAGCGTTACTTCAACAGACGGACAAAGCTAGATCGACTAAGAATTTAACCACGATCCAGAATGTACCAGGCATACCGGTATGAAGTGATCGTCAAGATACAAATGTCTCGATAGGGAACGACCCTATTTGTTTCCTATGCCATCTATGCCCACCAAAAAAATCTGGAAGTAGATCTAAAGGCACAACTCTAAAAACACTTCCAAAAATGTACTCCCACCCAAAGAAAAGTGGACTTCTAAAATCAAGTTTCCAATTCTTATTTTTAGCCTGAATTCGCACTTAAGTACGACTTGAATCAAGTAAACTTTTCTCTATTAATTTTTTGAGTGCCCAAAGATGTTCTTTATTTTAACTACCCAGGAAGTTCTTCTTAATTAAACTTCTTTTTAAATCGTTTTGTTTCAAATGGGTTAGAAACAGTGTAAGAATTAATAATATGGTATAAATTATTTAGATTTTTTTTTTCGAAAAAATACAATTGAGAATTTTTTAAAATATTTGGTCAAACGTTTCAGACAACCGATAGATGACATTAAAAATAATAAAAAAAATTATAAAAATTATTTATTTGGCAAAATTTTACAAATTTTTTTAATTCACACCCAAAACACTGAAATCAAATCACACCTTAAGAAGTGATGCAAATTCAGTGCAACGGCATGTTAATTTCATCGCTTCTGCCCCAATTTTATACCACTTCCGGATCCAAAATGAACATTTTTCACTACTTTATGGCGAGGCTTTTTTTAATGGGAAGTCATTGAACAGACAACATCATCTTTTTTCATCGTGTTAAAAATGTCGAATTTTGTAACAGAAAGTGATGATTTGAGGACAGCATTAATTTTTTTTGTTTTCATTTGAAGAAACTTGCTGTGGAGTCTCATCGAATGCTTGTCGAGACATATGGTGATACTCTATCAGAAGCAACTTGCAAAAGTTGGTTTCAACGGTTCAGAAATAACGAAAAAGTTTGAAGACGCCTAATTGGATGGAGAGATAACACTTTCAGTCAAAAGCAAATGATGCACAACAAACAATTTCTGACCGTTGAAAAGCTATGGGAAAGATCCAAAACGTATGGAAAATGGATACCACATTAAATAAAATGCTAATTTCATACCGGTATACCTCGTATCAATAGAACCGGTGTTACCAATAGAATGCCTCAAAACGTCTATTAAAATTTTTGTGATATAAACCAGAGAACTGCAACCGGTGACTTTTTTTCGCATTGCAATCTTACCCACAAAAATTCGGTGTCAGTGACTAAGACACCACTTACCGTGTGATCTCCTACATTCATACAAATGTAAGCAAAAACAAGTAAGGAAAGTCTAAAGTCGGGCGGGGCCGACTATATTATACCCTGCACCACTTTATAGATCTAAATTTTCGATACCATATCACATCCGTCAAATATGTTGGGGGCTATATATAAAGGTTTGTCCCAAATACATACATTTAAATATCACTCGATCTGGACAGAATTTGATAGACTTCTACAAAATCTAAAGACTCAAAATTTAAGTCGGCTAATGCACTAGGGTGGAACACAATGTTAGTGAAAAAATATGGGAAACATTTAAATCTGAAGCAATTTTATGGAAACTTCGCAAAAGTTTATTTATGATTTATCGCTCGATATATATGTATTACAAGTTTAGGAAAATTAGAATCATTTTTACAACTTTTCGACTAAGTAGTGGCGATTTTACAAAGAAAATGTTACCAACATTGACTATTTTTGTCGAAATCATAAAAACATATATATGGAAGCTATATCTAAATCTGAACCGATTTCAACCAAATTTGGCACGCATAGCTACAATGCTAATTCTACTCCCTGTGCAAAATTTCAACTAAATCGGATTCAAAAACTGGCCTCTGTGGTCATATGAGTGTAAATGGGGCGAAAGCTATATATGGGAGATATATCTAAATCGGAACCGATTTCAACCAAATTTGGCACACATAGCTACAATGCTAATTCTACTCCCTGTGCAAAATTTGAACTAAATCGGATTTAAAAACTGGCCTCTGTGGTCATATGAGTGTAAATCGGGCGAAAGCTATATATGGGAGATATATCTAAATCGGAACCGATTTCAACCAAATTTGGCACGCATAGCTACAATGCTAATTCTACTCCCTGTGCAAAATTTCAACTAAATCGGAGCAAAAAATTGGCCTCTGTGGTCATATGAGTGTAAATCGGGCGAAAGCTATATATGGGAGATACATCTAAATCCGAACCGATTTCAACCAAATTTGGCACGCATAGCTACAATGCTAATTCTACTCCCTGTGCAAAATTTCAACTAAATCTGAGCAAAAAATTGGCCTCTGTGGTCATATGAGTGTAAATCGGGCGAAAGCTATATATGGGAGATATATCTAAATCTGAACCGATTTCAACCAAATTTGGCACGCATAGCTACAATGCTAATTCTGCTCCCTGTGCAAAATTTCAACTAAATCGGAGTAAAAAATTGGCTTCTGTGGTCATATGAGTGTAAATCGGGCGAATGCTATATATGGGAGCTATATCTAAATCTGAACCGATTTCAACCAAATTTGACACGCATATCTACAATGCTAATTCTACTCTCTGTGCAAAATTTCAACCAAATTGGGGTAAAACTCTGGCTTCTGGGACCGTATTAGTCCATATCGGGCGAAAGATATATATGGGAGCTATATCTAAATCTGAATCGATTTCAATAAAATTTGGCACACTTGACTATAGTACTAATTGTTCTTCTTGTGCAAAATTTTAAGCAAATTAGGGTAAAACTCTGGCTTCTGGGGCCATATAAGTCCATATCGGGCGAAATATATATATGGGAGCTATATCTAAATCTGAACCGATTTCTTCCAAAATCAATAGGGATCTATTCTGAGCCAAAACACATACTTGTGCCAAATTTGAAGTCGATTGGACTAAAACTGCGACCTAGACTTTGATTACAAAAATGTGTTCACGGACAGACGGACATGGCTATATCGACTCAGGAGCCCACCCTGAGCATTTTTGCCAAAGACACCATGTGTCTATCTCGTCTCCTTCTGGGTGTTGCAAACATATTCACTAACTTATAATACCCTGTTCCACAGTGTGGAGCAGGGTATAAAAACACCAGTATATTATCATGTTCGTTTGCAGTGCTTTGCGATGTTAAACCAGTCGGCATAGTAGCAATGATCGGTAAACAAAAAACGAGTGTGGTGGAGAATACGTACACTGAAGTAGTTATGAGGTAACCAATTTGAGTAATTGTTTTATTACGTTGTTTGAGAGACCAACACTCATACTAACAACCACCGACAGTGGTCGGTTGCGTTGGATATTGGTGGTGGAAATTCATTTTACCAATTAGTGTTTTAAGATTGTAAATATTGGTGTTTACTAAATACACTGGTCGGTTGCGGTAGATCGCAGCCGTTTTCTGATATGAACCTAATATGACACCGCGGCATGACATTCTAACTACTTCCTGAGATGTTATTTTTTATTATGAATAAAAAAATAAAGAACGCTTGTTCAAATATCATCAGCGGCAAGTTTTTTATTAAATATTTTTCTAAAAAATTATTTTTTTTTATGTTATACATCGTTTTTATTATGTTTTTACTTTTTGCATATATTTTTCTATAAATATATTTTTTCCATTAAAATATACAAAAAAAATTATCGTAATTTCCAAAACCTTCCCAAAAAAACGACAAACGGCACAGGTTCGAATACCAGCGGGGATGAATTTTTTATATTTTTATTTTATTTTATTTTTACTTTTTATTGTTTTTCCATTCTTTTTTGCGAAATTCAAAAATTCATTTGTCAAAAACTTAAATTTTCACTTAAAATAGCCTAACTCTCCTAACTTTGTAAGACTTGTCCAAAAGGACTGCATCAGAAATAGAAAAAAAACTCAATAGGGGATCCCGGAATGCGCTTTAAAAGAAATGTTTGTGGAACAACTTCCAATTTTTTTTTAATGGGTCATTAAAAAGGTTTAGACGATCAATTTAAGATGTCCCCTAGAACAAAAAAAAAAAATAGCGAGGATTCCTAGTATAGATTAAATGTCACAAAAGCTCAATATGGCTCTGGCCTAAAATACATTTGTTTATTTCGACTATATTTATATTTTACATATATATTTATATATTACAGAACATTAAAATAAGTGCATTTGAAGTCTACGTAAATGATGTTTTGAAGTGGTCTACTCTTGAGAAGAAATATGTGCCGAATATTGATGACATTCACAAAATGGTTGATCCAAACTACATAAAAGAAATTACTACCGATGACCGAGGTCCTGCAGTTTTTATATTTGTAGTAATTATAATCATTACATTACTACTATCTACAGATTCCAAGCGTCCAAGGCGTCCAAGGCGTTATTGAATCGACTGGTTAATAATGTTGAAAATGTTATCCAGAATTTTTGTATTTTATTATTAATAAACAAAAATAACACTCATAACTTATATTGTAATTTTCAGACTATTTTCTATGACTCTATATTTAAATTAAGAAAATTTGTTTTATTTCATTTCTCATTCACACTTACAATTTAACAAAGTACACCCAAAAAAAGTGCCCTCAAAAATAAAAGAAAAACTTTCATCTGTTTAGTTTAGTCATTTTGTTTCCATTAAGTTTAATTTTTGTATAAAAAAATAAATTTACTTGATTCAGTAAGAATTTCCTAAATTGAAAGTAGTTAGAAATTGTTTTTTAACTAGAATAAAATATGAAATTTAATAAAAAAAAACTGATTTCTTCTCGGGTACTAAGAATTTACAACGAATAAGTAAGTTCTCATACACTGATGTAAAGTATCAATAAAAATAAACAAAAACCTAACTTTCCTCAAATTTAGTAAAATTGTTTTTATGAGACGAAATATCTATAGAAAGAAAAATAAATAGAGGACGACATCGTTAGTGAGGTCACTTTCACGGATGCCACATTGGTAGAATTCTACCAAAAATGATAGAAAAAAAATTTGGACAAAATCTTGTAAAGAAATAAAATTCTGACAAAATTTTCGATAGAAATAAAATTTTGACAAAAATTTCTGTAGAAATAAAGTTTTGACAAATTTTTTTATTGAAATAAAATGTTGACAAAATTTTCTATAGAAATAAAATATTGATTAAATTTTTTATAGAAATAAAATTTTGACACAATTTTTCTTAGAAGTAAAATTTTCACAAAGTTTTCTATAAACAAAGAAAATTTTGACAAAATTTTCTATAGAAGTAAAATTTTGACAAAATTTTCTATAGAAATAAAATTTTGACAACATTTTCTATTGAAATAAAATTCACGATGCCAAAATTGGTAGAATTCTCCATAATTCTTCCAGTTTTCCTCAAATTTAGTAAAATTGTTTTTATGAGACGAAATATCTATAGAAAGAAAAATAAGTAGACGACGACATCGTTAGTGCGGTCACTTTCAGAATGCCACAATTGGCAGAATTCTACCAAAAATGGTAGAAAAAATTTGGACAAAACCTTTTAAAGAAATAAAATTCTGACACAATTTTCTATAGAAATAAAATTTTTACAAAATTGTCTATAGAAATAAAATTTTGACAAAATTTTCTATAGAAATAAAATTTTTACAAAATTTTCCGTAGAAATAAAATTTTTACAAAATAATAAAAAAATAAATAAAATAAAAAATAAAAATTTCTATAGAAATAAAATTTTCTATAGAAATTAAATTTTGACAAAATTTTCTATAGAAATAAAATTTTGACAAAATTTTCTATAGAAATAAAATTTTGACAAAATTTTTTAACGAAATAAAATTTTGACAAAATTTTCTATAGAAATAAAATATTGATTAAATTTTTTATAGAAATAAAATTTTGACAAAATTTTCCTTAGAAATAATTTTGACGAAGTTTTCTATAGACAAAGAAAATTTTGACAAAATTTTCTGTAGAAATAAAATTTTAACAAAATTTTCTATAGAAATAAAATTTTTACAAAATTTTCTATAGAAATAAAATTTGAACAAAATTTTCCGTAGGTATAAAATTTGTACAAAATTTTCTATAGAAATAAAATTTTCTATAGAAGTTAAATTTTGAAAAAATTTTCTATAGAAATAAAATTTTGACAAAATTTTCTATAGAAATAAAATTTTGACAAAATTTTCTATAGAAATAAAATTTTGACAAAATTTTCTATAGAAATAAAATTTTGACAAAATTTTCTATAGAAATAAAATTTTAACAAAATTTTCTGTAGAAATAACATTTTTACAAAATAATAAAAAGTAAATAAAATAAAAAATAAAAATTTCTATAGAAATAAAATTTTCTATAGAAATTAAATTTTGACAAAATCTTTTAAAGAAATAAAATTTTGACAAAATTTTCTGTAGAAATAAAATTTTGACAAAGTTTTCTATAGAAATAAAATTTTTACAAAGTTTTCTATAGAAATAAAATTTTTACAAAATAATAAAAAAAATAAATAACATAAAAAATAAAAATTTCTATAGAAATAAAATTTTCTATAGAAATAAAATATTGATTAAATTTTTTATAGAAATAAAATTTTGACAAAATTTTCCTTAGAAGTAAAATTTTGACGAAGTTTTCTATAGACAAAGAAAATTTTGACAAAATTTTCTGTAGAAATAAAATTTTGACAAAATGTTCTATAGAAATAAAATTTTTACAAAATTTTCTATAGAAATAAAATTTTAACAAAATTTTCCGTAGATATAAAATTTGTACAAAATTTTCTATAGAAATGAAATTTTCTATAGAAGTTAAATTTTGAAAAAAATTTCTATGGAAATAAAATTTTGATAAAATTTTCTATAGAAATTAAATTTTGACAAAATTTTCTATAGAAATAAAATGTTGACAAAATCTTTTAAAGAAATAAAATTTTGACAAAATTTTCTATAGAAATAAAATATTGATTAAATTTTTTATAGAAATAAAATTTTGACAAAATTTTCCTTAGAAGTAAAATTTTGACAAAGTTTTCTATAGACAAAGAAAATTTTGACAAAATTTACTATAGAAATAAAATGTTAATAAAATTTTGACAAAATTTTCTATAGAAATAAAATTTTTACAAAAATTTCTATAGAAATAACATTTTGACAAAATTTTCTATAGAAATAGAAGTTTGACAAAAATTTCTATTGAAATAAAATTTACACAAAATTTTCTATTGAAATAAAATTTGGACAAAATTTTCTATAAAAATAAAATTTTTACAAAATTTTCTATAGAAGTAAAAATTTTTATAGAAATAAAATTTTCTATAGAAGTTAAATTTTGACAAAATTTTCTATAGGAATAAAATTTAAAAAAAATTTCTGTAGAAATAAAATTTTGACAAAATTTTCTATAGAAATAAAATTTTGACAAAATTTTCTATAGAAATAAAATTTTGCGTAGAAATAAAATTTTTACAAAATAATAAAAAATAAATAAAATAAAAAATAAAAATTTCTATAGAAATAAAGTTTTGACAAAATTTTCTATAGAAATAAAATTTTTACAAAGAAATAAAATTTTAACAACATTTTCTATAGAAATAAAATATTGATTAAATTTTTTATACAAATAAAATTTTGACAAAATTTTCCTTAGAAGTAAAATTTTGACAAAGTTTTCTATAGACAAAGAAAATTTTGACAAAATCTTCTGTACAAATAAAATTTTCACAAAATTTTCTATAGAAATAACATTTTAACAAAATTTTCTGTAGAAATAAAATTTTGACAAAATTTTCTATAGAAATAACATTTTACAAAATTTTCTATAGAAATAAAATTTTTACAAAATTTTCTATAGAAATAAAAATTTCTATAGAAATACAATTTTCTATAGAAATAAAATTTTGACAAAATTTTCTATAGGAATAAAATTTAAAAAAATTTTCTATAGAAATTAAATTTGGACTAAATTTTCTTTAGCAGTAAAATTTTAACAAAATTTTCTATAGAAATAAAATTTAAAAATTTTTTCTATAAAAATAAAAATTTGACTAAAATTTCTATAAAGTCAATATATAAATAAATTTTAATTTTTGGTATAGGCCATACTATCAAAGTCTACCTTTTTCTGCATTTTGTAGAAGTCAATATATTTAAAAATTTTAATGGTTTTTATGTCACACTATCAAAAGTCTCCTTTTTTCTGCCTTTTGTAAAAGTGGTAACTTCTTTAAACTAAAAATATTTAAAACTTCGACACATTTAAGGGATTATTTATAAACTCAAATAAATTGTCATTATTAGGAGTATTCAAAACATATTCAAAAAACTTCTAAACTAAAATAATAAAACATTTCTTTTGAAGAAACAAACACTGCAAAATAATATTTTTTTATTTGGTATATATTTTTTTGGTAATTGTGTTTTTTTTGCAAATTTTGGTAAATCATTTTTGGCTCGAGTGGTTACCGTGGTCAGTTTACGTTGAGTGTAAGCTATCTCGCTTTTTTTTAGTACTTTGAACAGCCTGAAAATATGCATTACATTTTTGTGTTGTTCTTGGCGAAGATTTTCTTCATGTTTGAAATAATACCATATTGCCGTTAACAATGTACATGTTGTAGAGGTGTGCGCGTGACACGAAATTCTCGTTACACGCGTGAGCAAAATCCAAAGCAACTCTCGTGAATATGCGTGAATGGGACAAAAATAAATATGTCGTGCGTGAGAAATAAAATCGGTTGGTGAATGTGAGTGAATAAAATTCCTGCAAAATCACGCTCACGAAAATAATCAAGATTTAATTCACACTCGTATAATAACTGAAATTAATTTAGCTCTCGAACTGTATTCTATTTTTGAATTTTGTTACCTTTGCTGATTTCCTTTGGAAAATATCGTGAGTCTCGTGAATTTGTCGTGAATCACGTCAATTGTCGTGAAACGTACGTGAACGTGAGTCTTTAAAAATAGTTCGTGCGTGAGTACTGGTTTTCATTTCGTGAATGTGCGTGAGTGGGATTGACTACCACACGTATCGTGCGTGAGTGTGCGTGAATAAAAAGTTTTCCTTCGTGAATGTGCGTGAGTGTGAGTGAAATTTCAGTCACGCGCACACCCCTAACATAACCTAAAAATTTTATAATTTGTTTTTCGTTAGACCCTAAAGTACAAAAATATAACAGCAGACATCTACTGCTGGTTTTAGAAGACTTTTTTCTATGAGTGTACACTTAAAAGAGTGAACAATTTCACTAAAGTCATTTTAATTTTATTTTAGTTTATGGAATTATTATGTTTGGAGAAAGTTTTCTTTACTCTGTCTATATTATGCGTACGTTAGTTAAATGAACTAAAAAACGGGGACCGTATGAAAACACGGACCTTTATAGCCCATATGACGGCAGACAAAAGTGTCTATGAAAAATTTCAGTACGATAGGTTCATTATTGAAGTGATTATAACAGATAGAGTGACCGACAAAGGGACACATCGTCGAAGACTTTCTCCCTGATCAAGAATTTATATACTTTCTATAGTCGGAAATCGATATTTCGATATATTACAAAGAGAATGACAAGCTTATACCCCCATCACCATTCTATGGTGGTGAGAGTAAAAACTAAAAAAAGTTTTATTTTATATTTTTAAACAATACTAGCACAATTTTATTGTCTATTGTAATCACGCTACAGCCAGGGCTGCCAATTTTGCCGATTTATTGGCATTTTGACAATTTTTTACTCAAAAAATAGCAAATGCCGATTTTTCGATTTTTGCCCCAAAAATGACGAGATTAGCTCGGTTAAAAAATTTGGACTAGAAGCGGTTCGTTTACACAATTAGAGCCAGCAAAAGAGAGAATTCATTTGACAATATTCAGATAGAGAAATTGATTATATAGAAATAGATTATTTATTAGATTTTTTGTTTAATTATACAATATTCGTTTCTATTCAAGTAGTTCTCCTATTACAGCACCACTCGTCATATTTTGATCCATTGTAATCGGCGATAGAAATCAATATTTTCGAGATTTGGTTGCCTGAGACAATAAGTGGATATTTTGCAAGCTTTGGTGTATCTACGAATAAGTCATTACATATTAGGTGATTATATGCTTTAAATGCACTACTTATTTTATGGCCGAAAGTATGCCTGGGGAGAAGAACTTTCCTCCTAGGACATGCGTATGTAAATGTAATCCGAAGCGATGCCAATTAATAAGTGGTTATTCATTTTTAAATAGGCTTACCTACAAGATTACCGGGTAATGAGATTTTTTCCTGGGCTATACCTCATTTTACATCTACAGTGTTAGTATGACGGTTGCCACTCTTGCCAAAAATAATCGAACAAAATTTGAAGAAATTTTTATCAAAAATCTACTAAATTACACAAATATCTTTAAGTTGTTGATCAAATGGTCAGTATATACCAAAATTTTGTTTCATTCGAAAGAAATGTTTTATATGGAATTTATAGAAAATTTTATTTCTACAGAAAAAGTTGTCAAAAGTTTATTTCTACAGAAAATTTTGTCAAAATTGTATTTGTATAGAAAATTTTGTCAAAATTTTATTTCTATAGAAAATTTTGTCAAAATTTTATTTTTATGGAAATTTTTGTCAAAATTTCATTTCTATAGAAAATTTTGTGACAATTTTATTTCTATAGAAAAATTTGTCAAATCTTTATTTCTATAGAAAATTTTGACAAATCTTTAGTTCTATAGAAAATTTTGTCAAAATTTTATTTCTATAGAAAATTTTGTCAAAATTGTATTTGTATAGAAAATTTTGTCAAAATTTTATTTCTATAGAAAATTTTGTCAAAATTTTATTTCTATAGAAAATTTTGTCAAAATTTTATTTCTACAGAAAATTTTGTCAAAATTTTATTTCTATAGAAAATCTTGTCAAAATTTTATTTCTGTAGAAAAAATTTGTCAAAATTTTATTTCTACAGAAAATTTTGTCAAAATTTTATTTCTATAGAAAATTTTGTCAAAATTTAGTCAAAGCTTTATTTCTATAGAAAATTTTGTCAAAATTTTATTTCTATAGAAAATTTTGTCAAAATTGTATTTGTATAGAAAATTTTGTCAAAATTTTACTTCTATAGAAAAGTTTATTTCTATAGAAAATTTTATTTCTATAGAAAATTTTGTCAACATTTTATTTCTATAGAAAAAGTTGTCAAAATTTTATTTCTATAGAAAATTTTGTCAAAATTGTATTTGTATAGAAAATTTTGTCAAAATTTTATTTCTATAAAAAAATTTGTCAAAATTTTATTTGTATAGAAAATTTTGTCAAAATTTTATTTGTATAGAAAATTTTGTCAAAATTTTATTTGTATAGAAAATTTTGTCAAAATTTTATTTGTATAGAACATTTTGTCAAAATTTTATTTGTATAGAAAATTTTGTCAAATCTTTATTTCTATAGAAAATTTTGACAAATCTGTATTTCTATAGAAAATTTTGTTAAAATTGTATTTCTAAAGAAAATTTTGTCAAAATTTTATTTCTATAGAAAATTTTGTCAAAATTTTATTTGTATAGAAAATTTTGTCAAAATTTTATTTCTATAGAAAATTTTGTCAAAATTTTATTTCTATAGAAAATTTTGTCAAAATTTTTTTTGTATAGAAAATTTTGTCAAATTTTTTTTTTGTATAGAAAATTTTGTCAAAATTTTATTTCTATAGAAAATTTTGTCAAAATTTTATTTCTATAGAAAATTTTGTCAAAATTTTATTTCTATAGAAAATTTTGTCAAAATTTTATTTGTATAGAGAATTTTGTCAAAATTTTATTTCTATTTTGTCAAAATTTTATTTCTATAAAAAGTTTTGTCAAAATTTTATTTCTATAGAAAATTTGGTCAAAATTTATTTCTATAGAAAATATTGTCAAAATTTTATTTCTATAGAAAATTTTGTCAAAATTTTATTTTTGACAAACTTTTGACAAATCTTTATTTCTATAGAAAATTTTGTCAAAATTGTATTTCTATAGAAAATTTTGTCAAAATTGTATTTCTATAGAAAATTTTGTCAAAATTTTATTTCTATAGAAAATTTTGTCAAAATTTTATTTCTATAGAAAATTTTGTCAAAATTTTATTTCTATGGAAAATTTTGTCAAAATTGTATTTGTATAGAAAATTTCGACAAAATTTTATTTCTATAGAAAATTTTATTTCTATAGAAAATTTTGTCAAATCTTTATTTCTATAGAAAATTTTGTCAAATCTTTATTTCTATAGAAAATTTTGACAAATCTTTATTTCTATAAAAAATTGTGTCAACATTTTATTTCTATAGAAAACTTTGTCAAGCCTTTTTTGTACATTTTTATTTCTATAGAATATTCTTGCAAACATTTATTTCTATAGAACATTTTTGGCAATTATTTTCTATAGTAAATTTTTGCAAAAATGTATTTCTAGGAACATTTTTGCAAAATTGTATTTCTAAGAAAATTTTGCAACATTTTATTTTTAATAAAATTTTTGCAAATTTTCAAATTTTGGAAAATCGGGCAACACATATGTAAATATTAAAGATCTTTATTTTAATTTTTAAATAAAAAACTTAATGAAGTAAAACTATATATTAAAAAAATATTTTTATATTATTTTTGGAATTGCATAGCATAGCATTGCATAAAAAGGTTTTTTTTTTTTTTTATTTTTATACAAGACTGAATTCATTATGATTTTGTTGTTGAAATGCATAGTTGTGTTAATTTTCTGTTCTTTATATGAAATAACTATTTTTGTTTTTAACCAAAAATTTAGTTTGGTTTTAATATTATTAACATTACAGATTTTTTGACGATTTTTAAAATGGAAGTGACGATTTTTTCGGAAAAAAGTCACGATTACTCTTGAAATTTTATTGGCAGCTACAGCTTTCAATAATGGAGATATCGTCCTGCAATTTGGCCCAGATTCGTTTTTTGTTTGTACACCCAGAAAAAAAGTGACCCCTCCTTTAAGTTAAAATGAACTCATTGTGAAGAAAGTTGAACTTCATATAGAGCCAAAGACATTTTTATTTTCCGGCTCCGTTCCGGCTGAAATTTGGTACATGGTGTAAGTATATGGTCTCTAATGACCATGCAAAAATTGGTCCACATCGGTGCATTATTATATATAGCCCCCATATAAACCGATCACCAAATTTGACCTCCGGAGCCTCTTGGAAGACCAAAATGCATCTGATTCAGTTGAAATTTGGTACGTGTTGTTAATATATGGCCTCAAACATCCATGCAAAAATTGGACGAAATCAGTCCATAATTATATATAGCCCCCATATAAACCGATCCCCAGATTTGACCTCCGGTGCCTTTTGGAGAAGCAAAATTCAACCGATTCGGTTGAAATTTGGTACGTGGTGGTAGTATATGATATTTAACAACCATGCCAAAAGTGGTCCATATAAGTCCATAATCATATATAGCCCCCATATAAACCGATGCCGAGATTTGGCTTTGGAGCCTCTTGGTACATTGTGCTAGTATATGGCCGTTAACAACCATGCCTAACTAGGTTCATATCGGTCTATAGTTATATATAGCCCACAGATAAATCGATCCCCATATTTCAATTCTGGCTCCCTACGTACCGTGCAAAAGTCCATATCGATTCGTAATTATTTGTAGACTTACCTACACATACCTTTTTTGTCTAATATATACAACGTATGGACTAACTCACAATTTAGAATACGATTTAAGATATCACAACCCAAGTAATTCGATTCTGGATGACAGTTTTTCGTAGAAGTTTCTACGCTATCCATGGTGGAGGGTACATAAGATTCGGCCTGGACGAACTTACGGCCATATATACTTGTTATTTGGTAAAGCCTCCATATATACCACATATTTCACTTCTTGAGTGTATAGAAGGCGCACTGATCATGAAAATAGCTTGAAACTGAAAGTAAAATTTCCAGATTTTCCTTCTCGTCAAAAAATTTTAGAATTCAAATCAAGGCGTTATTTCATAATTTTCTTTCACACTTACAAGATATGTTTATGATTCCTCTAAACCTCGACCAAAAATGGTTCTTATAAATCCAGTATCCAATCTAGTCTTCATAGTTAGAATCTTTAAATTTCTCTTCGGGAGAATATCTGTCATCAAACCCGCTAAAATTCCCAAAGGAAACTATTATATTTGATTAATGGTGGTGGGTATTAAATATTCGGCCGGGCCGAACTTACTGCTGTATATACTTCTTTTAATTTCCCATATATTTTGTATGTCCTCACTGTTTTTTATGCCCTTGAAAATTATGATAAAAATAAACAATCTTGGAAAAGCGCCGTAACCAAATGATGTCTATATATTATAAAACATAAAAACATTGTTGGATGTACATTATAAGTAATGATTTGAGAAGCACAGCTTTTGGTTACCCAAAATTTTGCTACCCATTTAGCTTAAAAAGATATTCCCCTTATAGTAACAAATCTTCCAATAACATTACCAAATAATATTAAAATAACAAGACAGTCTGTCACACAACCTATAAAATTTCCCTGCTCTCAATTATCATCATCATTATCAGGCACAAAGTGTGATTGGAGGGGGCATCACTATTAAATTCAATTAAAACAAAGTAGTTACTGTACGCACAGACACTCACTCTTACACACATAACATACAATACAAAAATCTCTTCAAAATAATTTAAGGACATGTGTTTATGTTATTAAAAAAAAGTAGTATGTATATCATAATTGCTTTCAAGTGGAAATAAAAAATCCATCAAAGTTATAAATCGGCCGGTCTGGGAAAATGGGGAATTTTTTTGTGTCACCTTTATAACAGGTCTTCTATTGTTATGACTGTCTAATTCTACCTTTCCAATAAGCAACACATGGAATACGCAATACACTCTCACGAAAAAAGAGAATTTTACAGCAGAGGCGGATAGAGAGAGAGAGTAGTTAAATAACCGTTATTCAAACACAGATCCACATACAGGTTGGGGAAAACCTCCCACTTCAACCCTCTCCAAAAAGTGAAATGATATGAGTTAAAATAAAATAATGCGAGTAAATCGTCAAGAGAATGCCATGCGCATTTGTTCGTCATCGTTAGTCTCATGGAACTCATATTTGGTTAAATTCCCAACGTCTGACATCCCCATTTGTTTACCTCTTAGTACAATGATGGTTGAGCTATATTTAAATACGCATATGTAACTATGCTTGTTTGCCTGTGGCTGTATATGGACTGTGATTAAATATATGACAAAAATTTCAAAATATTTTCGTATGCAGAATATGCTTGGTGGTTAATCGGAGATTGTGCATATAGAAAAATAATCGTAACGAATGAAATATTGATATGCAATTAATATAATATAAACACAAACCAGAGTTCTCCGTGTTTAAAGCCCAGTATGTAGCAGGAATGGAAACTACAATTTTTACAAAAACTATTTTTTTGGCGAAAAAGTACTTTTATTAAATTCAAAAAAAAATTCCAATGGAAGATTATTGTCAAGATCTCAGATTCAGTCTAACGAATTTCAAAAGAACATAAAATTTTGTTTGTCAACTCCTCACTGATCATGAAAATTGCTTGAAACTCAATGTAAAATTTCCAGATTTTACTTCTCGGGTGAAAATCATACAGATTTAAGATTTCAAATCAAGACGTTATTTTATAATTTTCTTGCACACTTACAAGATATGTTAATGATTCCTCTAAAACTCAAACAAATATGGTTCTTATAAATCCAGAATTTGATATAGTTTTCATAGGTAATATCTTTAAATTTTTCTTCGGGAAGTGTACTGGTTGCACTGCTCTGCTTGATCTGTCCTCAAACCCAGAGTCAATTTTGCTCGACTCCGGCTCCGACTCCGACTCCAGCATTTCTTATTAGCCTCGACTCCGACTGCGGAGTCGACTCCAGGTGGTGTACCTAAATCTCATTTTAACAGTATTCCAATTGTAACTTTAAGGTGTAGTGTTCCAAAAATAGACCGATATTAGTATTCTATTTTGCCATACGTGTTTATATGTCCAAAAACTCTAATTTTAGTTTTTGATACGACTCGACGACAAATCTCAGCATTTTAGGGTGTAAAGAACTCTACATTTTAATTTCAGGCCAATAAATTAAAATACGACACAAGACTATATAGAGACCACATCAAAATATGGGTAGATAACAACAATCTCCAGAATATGTATTTATAAAAACCAAAAATTTAAAAAAATAATTAGGCTTCCAGAAGTTTTAGAAGTAAAATCCTGCACGCTCACAAAAAATCGCTTCTGTAACATATACTCCCAAACATATTTTGCTTCAAGCATATATATTTTTGGGAATTGCCCAAACATTTATATGTTTGATCTCTTCCAATATATAATATGTTTGAAAGCATATTGGTCTAAACAATATATGTTTGGGTAGTCTAAGTTCCAAACATTTTGTATTTTTGCATCCAAATTCAATAATGTTGTCTTCCAAAAAACAATATGTTATTATGTGAACATATAATATGTTTGGAAGCATTTTGCACCCAAAAATATTATATGCTTAAAAAATTCTCCCAAACAATATTGTGCTCAAAATTTTATTTATTTATTTATATATTTACAATCATAATGAATTATGAAAATAAACAGGTAATATAGGTGCTAACAACATAGGTTTTCGACCTGAATGCTCAAAATTTTGTTTCTGCCTAATTGTATATTCCCCCACATCTTTCTCACTTCCACGACATTTTTTAGTTCTTAGCACCTTTTTATGTAATACAAACATTGTAGAAGAAATTATTCAATTTTTTTATTTTAATTTTACCTTTTGCCGGACGGGGATTCGAACAGCGGACCACACAGTTTGTAAGGATCAAAGAAGTAGCTGATCAATTGCCCAAGGAAAAATAAAATGTTAATTTTGTAATAACAAGCAACAACCACCAACTTAATTCAATATCGCTCCCTGTTAAATAGCGCTCCAAGCTACTAAACACATATATGTTTATAGGCTATTTCTAAATTAATATATGTTTGCATCCAAGCATATTATATTTACAAACATTTTATGTCCCAAACATAATATGTTCTAACATATTAACATATATGTCCCAAACATGTTATGTTAGTTTATGAACATTATATGCTTGCACTCAAAAATATTGTGTTTAAAAATTTGTGTTCCAAACATATAATGTTTATAGCCAAACATATGAAAAACAGTCTTTTTCATCCGTGTGGTATTAATCTGTATAGACATTTTATAAAAAATAAATCTATATAAAAAATAAAAATACAAAAATCAAAATGTCGAGCTAATCAGATAGAAAGTTTAGATGTTAAAAAATGTAATGTGTTGGATATATAAAACAAACATAAACTGCCATAAATTAGGACGGGCGGAATTTTAAAGAACCACTACCATACAACATATGACAGGAATAGCTGGACAGTTACGAATATTGTTTCTATAGAAGTAAAATGGTGAAACTTGGATTTATAAAGGTTATGGACATTATAGGACATTAATTTACTGTAAAGAATTTCGAGTGGCTTTGATGAAACAAATTTTCTCTCAAGAGACCGCCTCAGATGGTACGTTGGCAGAGATTTAATTAAAAATTACAGCTTCCAAGGACATCGGGTGTATATGGAGATTTCTCCATATACAAAATCTGGAAATTTCCGCATTTATTTATGGATCTCAAATAACTCAAAATTTCTGACAAATCTTATGAAAATTGTAGACTGGAAAAAATATCTTAAAACAAATCGGAGATGGGTTTATATGTAGGTGCTATATCATAAAATTGTCCGGTATGACAATCTTGTGATACTTTTGTTTCGCCGGAGTTGGAGTCGAGCGAAATTTGTACGACTCCGGCTCCGAATCCAGCAAAATCTTTAGACTCCGACTCCGACTCCACAGCCCTGCTCAAACCCCCCTGAAATTTCAAAGGAAACCCTAATATTTGATTCATGGTGATGGGTATTTAAGATTCGGCCCGGCCGAACTTACTGCTGTATATACTTGTTTACTTTATATCCGCTTACAAAGACTACCGTAGTATTGTAATCATGGTTGCCACAATTGTACTTAATATATTTTCTGTAGATAAATAAAAATAAAAATTTGACAAAATTTTCAATAGAAATAAAATTTTGACAAAATTTTCTATAGAAATAAAATTTTGACAAAATTTTCTACAGAAATAAAATTTTGACAAAATTTTCTATAGAAATAAAATTTTGACAAAATTTTACTAAAGAAATACAATTTTGACAAAATTTTCTATAGAAATAAAATTTTGACAAAATTTTCTATATAAATAAAATTTTGACAAAATTTTCTATAGAAATAAAATTGTGACAAAATTTTCTATAGAAATAAAATATTGACAAAATTTTCTATAGAAATAAAATTTTGACAAAATTTTCTATAAAAATAAAATTTTGACAAAATTTTCTATAGAAATAAAATTTTGACAAAATTTTCTATAGAAATAAAAAAATTTCTATTGAAGTACAATTTTGACAAAATCTTCTATATAAATAAACTTTTGACAAAATTTTCTATAGAAATAAATTTTTTGCATAGTTGTTAGAGACCATATACTAACACCATGTACCAAATTTCAGCCGGATCGGATGAAATTTGCTTCTCTTAGGGGGCTATATCGATGCCCTCATTCCAGAGTACGCCAAGTCGACCTAGCATGTTTTGTCAGAGTTCGCTGTTTTTTATTCGAATTGATGTGAATTGCATCCGGGGGAATCTCTCTTATAGGGGTTTTGAGAAATTTCAAAAAACAAAACTTTGAACTTGATTCATGCAAAAATCCCTATAGACATCGATATATAATTATGGTCCATATATGGACCAATTTTTGCATGGTTGTTATAGACCATATTCTAACACCATGTACCAAATTTCAGCCATATCGGAATAAAATATGCTTGTCTTAGAGGCTCCGCAAGCCAAATCTTGGGGTCCTTATATATGGGGCTATACATAAAAGTGGTCCAATATGGCCTATTTGCAATACCATCCGACCTACATCACCGTGCCGAGATCGACTCAGAATTTCACCACGATCCAGAATATATATACTTTATGGGGTCTTAGAGCAATATTTCGATGTGTTACAAACGGAATGACTAAGTTAATATACCCCCATCCTATGGTGGAGGGTATAATAAGTAAAGTTGATTTAAAAATTAAATGTTTTCTTCCGGCATTTTAATTGACTTTTATTGAAAAACTCAATTAATTTTTTAATTGAGGCAATTAATTTTTTATGGTATTATTGTTTATTTATTTATAATTATTTTTCTTTTAAATGAAATAATTTTCTTGTAATCAACAATTGTTGTTATTTGTAAATATTCTTAATAGACTCTAGTTTTTATTTTGATTAAAAACTTAATTGTATGAGTAAATGTTCTGAAGTTTTCAACTTCATTAAAATTTTAATTAGAAATATTTTGGAAATAGTTTTTTCTTTCTGTATATTAATCTGTTTGGACACTCGGTATCCCAAATGTTGATCTTTGTTTTTTGCATGTACTTTGCTATTTGCGCCTTCTTATCAACACATCTAAATGTTGATTTGAAATATGATATCTTATATGTCTTATCTCAACGTTTTGCCATATTTCTTTCATTTTAACATAGAACTTTGTGGTACATGTATATTTGGAAATAGCTGGAAAAAGAAAACAAAATAACGATAGATTTTAAAACTTTCCAATGAAGGCGTTTGGTCTTTAGAGGAGATCCGACTTTAAAATAGGTATCTTTACATAACAGAAAATTCTAGTGAACTGAGGTCAATTTGTCTTCACATATTGAGAACGAAATCTTCAATAGTGTTGAAGTCGTCCTTAAAACCGAAGACTTTTTCGAACTTGGCATTCAAAAATAGAGGGTGTCTTTCAAGACTTTATTTTAAAGAGGTGTCGTGTGTCAATATTTTGACCCATTAGTGATAATTTTTAATCGTATATCAGATTAAATGTTTTTGATTTGATTGCCACCATGGATTTAGATTTCGTTGAATTTCAACACTGTTACAAAAATATGTTTTTCATATGTTCCGATATAAACAAAATGTGTTTCGAGCACAATTTTTAAACACAATATATTTAAGTGCCAACATGTAATCTTCCTAAACTAACACTAAATGTTTGGACACATATGTTAATATGTTAAAATATATTATGTTTGGGGCATGAATGTTTCATAAAAATAATATGTGTGAATGTAAACATATATAAATTTACAAATTTCGAGTAAATATATATAAAGGGTGATTCTTTTGAGGTTAGGATTTTCATGCATTAGTATTTGACAGATCACGTGGGATTTCAGACATGGTGTCAAAGAGAAAGATGCTCAGTATGCTTTGACATTTCATCATGAATAGACTTACTAACGAGCAACGCTTGCAAATCATTGAATTTTATTACCAAAATCAGTGGCAGAAAATCCGCTTTTTTATCGACAAATTTTGTTCAGCGATGAGGCTCATTTCTGGTTGAATGGCTACGTAAATAAGCAAAATTGCCGCATTTGGAGTGAAGAGCAACCAGAAGCCGTTCAAGAACTGCCCATGCATCCCGAAAAATGCACTGTTTGGTGTGGTTTGTACGCTGGTGGAATCATTGGACCGTATTTTTTCAAAGATGCTGTTGGACGCAACGTTACGGTGAATGGCGATCGCTATCGTTCGATGCTAACAAACTTTTTGTTGCCAAAAATGGAAGAACTGAACTTGGTTGACATGTGGTTTCAACAAGATGGCGCTACATGCCACACAGCTCGCGATTCTATGGCCATTTTGAGGGAAAACTTCGGAGAACAATTCAACTTAGAAAATGGACCGGTAAGTTGGCCACCAAGATCATGCGATTTGACGCCTTTAGACTATTTTTTGTGGGGCTACGTCAAGTCTAAAGTCTACAGAAATAAGCCAGCAACTATTCCAGCTTTGGAAGACAACATTTACGAAGAAATTCGGGCTATTCCGGCCGAAATGCTCGAAAAAGTTGCCCAAAATTGGACTTTCCGAATGGACCACCTAAGACGCAGCCGCGGTCAACATTTAAATGAAATTATCTTCAAAAAGTAAATGTCATGGACCAATCTAACGTTTCAAATAAAGAACCGATGAGATTTTGCAAATTTTATGCGTTTTTTTTTAAAAAAAAGTTATCAAGCTCTTAACAAATCACCCTTTATGTTTACAATATCTGTGAAACGGTTGTATGTTGTTTCGGAAAACTGCTTTGATATGCCAAAATTTTGATATGGTTAAGTCTAAATATTATTTAATTTGAATATTAGAATTAGTATTCGGAGTAAAGAAAATAGACATTCGGAACCAAGAGCATAGAGATTTGAAAAAAACAGCATGTGTTTTCGCCTTGAGAGGAGAATTTTATGTATGTGTGGACAAGTGTTTTGTTTATCATTTTGGCATTATGGACACACATTTTTTAACGGCCTTAAAGGCAAAATTAAAATTAAGTACAAAACACGATAAGTTTTAAAGGCATTTAAAATGGTGTTAAATGCTAGTAAAAAGCGGTTCACGCTTAAATAAATTTATGTGTACATTATAAAATTATTTATGAATGTTTATACTCATCTTTTGTTAGAGTTTTTGATTTTCTTCCAAAATTTCAAACTTTTATACCAAAAACAGTTTTTTGTTATAAAATTGTTATTTTTGCAATAAAAAATGATATTTTATTCAAAAGCCATTTCGTTTATATCAAGCACTGTTTCTGACTGTAAATCTTTAATAACCCATATTTCGAAGTTTCATTATAAAAATTTAATATAGTATAAATGTCTAAATTACAAAAAAACAAATTGGTTCGGTCGGAGCAGGAATTGAACCCACGACCCTTTGCATGCAAGACAGACATGCTAACCACTGCTCCACGTGGCCAACAAATGTAGGTTTCTTTTAAATAATGTTATGTTTGCAAAATATGCTATATAAATGTAACATAACATATAATATGTTCACATAAAACAAACATATTAATGTTTTGGCAGTATCCAATAATATATGTGCTTCCTGCAAAATATGTTTGGAACATATGTTAGAGAAGCGATTTTTTTTTTTAGGGTGAAGTATTTGAGATATAACTCTGCTACAGCGTCACCGTTAAAAATTTCTAAAAAAGTGCCAATCGCAACAAAAAAAAAAAAAACAAAACAAAACAAGTGGCTTAGCTAAAAATTGCAAAATATTATTATTATAAAAATTCTAAAATTCTTCTCATGCTTTAGGATTAAAAAAAATACTTTGAAATCAAATGTTATAAGAATCCTGTTTATATTTTTTAAATTTATTGAGTTTTTTACTTCTTATATTTTTACTTCCTATATGACGTTTACAACTGTAGAAAACCCCGAAAAATTGCTATTCGGACCATCTATGCACCCTCAAAATAATCGCTTCTGTAACATATACCCCAAACACATTTTGCTTCAAGCATATATATTTTCAGGATTGGTTCGAACAAAATATTGTTAGTCGTGTTCAAACATATTATGTTTCACCTTAGGCATATATTGGTAGAAAAAAATATTTTAATGAAATTTTCTTTGTGTATATATATTTTTAAGGCGCCAATTCGTTACTTCAATACTCTCTAGGTCTCTCTTTCTAAATACATATATGTTTATAAGTTAATCCTAAATTAATATACGTTTGCATCCAAACATATTATATTTACAATCATTTTATGTCCCAAACATAATATGTTCTAACATATTAACATATATGTCCCAAACATGATATGCTAGTTTATGAACATAGTATGCTTGCACTTGTGATTAAGACACACATCATATCAGCAAACTTACGTCATTTGGGATAAATAGGTATCAAAAATCTTTCAGTATTCGTGAATGCAATTAAACGGTGGCACATTATGAAGAAAATGTATCACCGCTAGAAAAAATTGCAACAAAGGTGTCAAAACTGGAACATAACCTAACGGGTTTAAAAGCCCGGTATATATAACTCTAGCGAAAATTCCATTGCCCATAAAAAATGCATAGGCATTTTTGAAGGACGATGTTATCGATAGTTTATATTTTCTCCCATAAGAAGCATAAAAACAAAACTGCAACCTAAACTTTGATCACAAAAATGTGTTCACAGACAGACGGACATGGCAACATCGTCTCAGGGACCCACCCTGAGCATTTTTGTCAAAGACACCATGTGTCTATCTCGTCTCCTTCTGGGTGTTGCAGGGTACTCGCACAGAAAAAAACATGTTTGGACATGGTTGCCGCATCCATTTAATGCTTATCTATAGCATGTAATTGTCGCGAAAAACATGTATTTTGTCTTTGTAAAAATAATTTTCGAGCGGAGAAAAGTATATTTTGGCAATAAGCATTTAAATGGTTCTCAAATGCGGCAAACATGTTCTATTATTTAAATGATAGAATTTGAGACCATGTACCTGACCATTCAATTTTTTTAATTTTTTGCAGGGAAAAAATGTATTTTTATAGCTTACGTATAGACATGTCTAACAGGTTGGCTGTTAAGTCCCCGGTCTGACACATAGATGGCATCGCTAGTATTAAATGCATATTAGGTTAGGTTAGGTGGCAGCCCGATGTATCGGGCTCACTTAGACTATTCAATCCATTGTGATAACACATTTGTGAACTTCTCTCTTATCACTGAGTGCTGCCTGATTCCATGTTAAGCTCAATGACAAGAGACCTCCGCTAAGAGAAGTTTTGAAACCCTCAGAAATGTCACCAGCATTACTGAAGTGGGATAATCCACCGCTTTGGTGTTCGGTCGAAGCAGGAATCGAACCCACGACCTTGTGTATGCAAGGCGGGCATGCTAACCATTGCACCACGGTGGCTCCCATTAAATGCATATTATTTTTATATAGTACCAACCTTCAAATGATTCGTGTCAAAATTTAACGTCTGTAAGTCAATTAGTTTGTGAGATAGAGCGTTGCTTCACAACTTTTGTTATTGTGAAAAAAATGAAAAAAAAAGAAATTTCGTGTTTTGATAAAATACTGTTTTCTGAAGGGAAAAAAATACGGTGGAAGCAAAAACTTGGCTTGATAATGAGTTTCCGGAACGAATGAGTGCCCCCGGGGAAATCAACAATAATTGATTGCACGGAGGACGGTGAACGCAGTGGACGCCCGAAAGAGGTGGTTACCGACGAAAACATCAAGAAAATCCACAAAATGATTTTGAATGACCATAAAATGAAATTGATCGAGATAGCAGAGGCCTTAAAGATATCAAAGGAACGTGTTGGTCATATCATTCATCAATATTTAGATATGCGGAAGCTCTGTGCAAAATGGTTACCGCGCGAGCTCACATTTGACCAAAAACAACAACGTGTTGATGATTCTGAGCGGTGTTTGGAGCTGTTAACTCATAATACACCCGAGTTTTTCCGTCAATATGTGACAATGGATGAAACATGGCTCCATCACTACACTCCTGAGTCCAATCGACAGTCGGCTGAGTGGACAGCGACCGGTGAACCGTCTCCAAAGCGTGGAAAGACTCAAAAGTCCGCTGGCAAAGTAATGGCCTCTGTTTTTTGGGATGCGCATGGAATAATTTTTATCGATTATCTTAAGAAGGGAAAAACCATCAACAGTGACTATTATATGGCGTTATTGGAGCGTTTGAAGGTCGAAATCGCGGCAAAACGGCCCCATATGAAGAAGAAAAAAGTGTTGTTCCACTAAGAGGAGAAATTCATGAATTGAGCTTCGAATTGCTTCCCCACCCACCGTATTCTCCAGATCTGGCCCCCAGCGACTTTTTCTTGTTCTCAGACCTCAAAAGGATGCTCGCAGGGAAAAAAATTTGGCTGCAATGAAGAGGTGATCGCCGAAACTGCGGCCTATTTTGAGGCAAAACCGAAGGAGTACTACCAAAATGGTATCAAAAAATTGGAAGGTCGTTATAATCGTTGTATCGCGCTTGAAGGGAACTATGTTGAATAATAAAAACGAATTTTGACAAAAAAATGTGTTTTTTTTTGTTACACGGATGAAAAAGACTGTTTTTCATATGTTTGGCTATAAACATTATATGTTTGGAACACAAATTTTTAAACACAATATTTTTGAGTGCAAGCATATAATGTTCATAAACTAGCATAACATGTTTGGGACATATATGTTAATATGTTAGAACATATTATGTTTGGGACATAAAATGTTTGTAAATATAATATGCTTGGATGCAAACATATATTAATTTAGAAATAGCCTATAAACATATATGTGTTTAGTAGCTTGGAGCGCTATTTAACAGGGAGCGATATTGAATTAAGTTGGTGGTTGTTGCTTGTTATTACAAAATTAACATTTTATTTTTCCTTGGGCAATTGATCAGCTACTTCTTTGATCCTTACAAACTGTGTGGTCCGCTGTTCGAATCCCCGTCCGGCAAAAGGTAAAATTAAAATAAAAAAAATCATAAAATTGAATAATTTCTTCTACAATGTTTGTATTACAGAAAAAGGTGCTAAGAACTAAAAAATCTCGTGGAAGTGAGAAAGATGTGGGGGAATATACAATTAGGCAGAAACAAAATTTTGAGCATTCAGGTCGAAAACCTATGTTGTTATATATATAGCACCTGTTTATTTTCGTAATTCATTATGATTGTAAATATATAAATAAATAAATAAAATTTTGAGCACAATATTGTTTGGGAGAATTTTTTTTAAGCATATAATATTTTTGGGTGCAAAATGCTTCCAAACATATTATATGTTCACATAATAACATATTGTTTTTTGGAAGACAACATTATTGAATTTGGATGCAAAAATACAAAATGTTTGGAACTTAGACTACCCAAACATATATTGTTTAGACCAATATGCTTTCAAACATGTTATATATTGGAAGAGATCAAACATATAAATGTTTGGGCAATACCCAAAAATATATATGCTTGAAGCAAAATATGTTTGGGAGTATATGTTACAGAAGCGATTTTTTATGAGCGTGTAGACCGGGGACTTATCAGCCAAACTGTTACTACGTTTTACAACAGTAGAAACCCAAAAAAATTGCTCCTCGGACCATCTCTGCTTGTAATAAAAAGTTTAAAATTTTACTACCAGGTAATGGAGATTGTTTGGAGAATTTCATACTTATTCTGTCCAATTTCCCCACATGGGGACACCGTTTTTCTAAAAAGTGAATATTTTTATTAACTCGTTACAGAGTTAATAAAACCCCCATAAAATTAATATTATTTCTGGGAGTTTCATTTTGGGCATTAATGGGCATTAATTGTCTAAAATTTCGTTTCTCAAAAAAGAAAATTCTTCCTTCAGTATTCTTATGTATTTTCTGCCCATATTATTATAAAAATTCTTCAAACCACTGTCCACAACTACTGCATATATCATTGCGTGCTCATTGATGATTCGGCTTTGTCTCTGATTCTGTCGTTTTTTCGACATTGTGTACTCTATACTCAGTGAGCGCATGCAGTGAGTAAAAGAAGCAAAACAACTGTTGGGAGAAGCTTTCAAAATTCCAACATAGACGACAGAAGCCCCAGTAGTAGTAATTCAAAGTTAAGAACGTCCATACGTTCTCCAGCATTGTGGGAAACGGATAAAAATTCCCAAATATAAAAACCACCGTCAATTCAGAAAGTAACAAACAAAAGAACATGAAATCTTATCAAAATAAATCCAATCCGAATATATAATGAAAATCATCAAATATTAACAAGTGTGAAAGGAAAAGTAACAACAAAAGGAATAAATAATATAGGACAACAGAGCTTCCATAGAAAACGGGGATTTCGTATTATGTCTGCAATTAAAGTGAAATGAAAAACAAAGACACAAAACGCAAATTCGAAAACAAAAGAATATCCTTTAACAGTGTTGAATATCACCGACGAGAATGTTTTCTTATGCCATATGTTAGAGATGAATGAACAAAAAGACTGTGCCCTCAATAGTGTGTTGTTCGGGGTCGGGCTTTTATTCAAGGGTCATATCTTATAGTGACTCAATTCATTTCTTGTTCTCTCCTCTGCACCTTCTTAAACAGTGACAAATATTGATTTCTGTTTTCTCACAATCTTACCCATATTTGCGTGTTAAGCTTTAAATCGCAATTTGTATTTAAGCAAATCTTTATGTATTCAACTTTTTTTTTGGTGATGAGTATTTTTTTTTTTTTTTTTGTAAATACCGAAAAAAAGCTAAAAAGATGCAAATTAATTTGTGAATAGACAAACATTTTATGGTTGACTTGAATCAAAAACATTCCTTTCATGCGATAGATGTCAAACATTGGAGGCCTTGAAAGGGATATTCTCAAATGATATGAAGTATGGACAATATCCTGGACAAACATTAGTACTTTGTAACTTAAACTCTATGTTCGAAATTAATTTATTCTTTGAATATATAACTCTATATCTAGCATAGATTGTGTAATGTACTCGAAGAGAGACATAAATAAATCTTTACCCAATAAAATATCTAGTTCTTCACGCCGTAGATATCTTGCAGTTTAATGGAGCGTGCTAAGATTATAATTGTGAAACATATATACAGCCACGTAGAAAAAATAGCGGTTTTATTTTAATAATATTCGAATTTTAGGTTACGTTAATATTCGAATTCACTGATCTTGTTCAAAGATTTTGTACTAACAGAGTTCTGGTAATGTACAATCAAATCCCATTAATAAGCTGTAGTATGTACACGGACGAAAAAGACTGTCTTTCATATGTTTGGGTGTAAAAATTATATCTTTGGAACCCAAAATTTTTAACATAATATTTTTAAGTGCAAGCATATAATGTTCATAAACTAGCATAACATGTTTGGGACATATATGTTAATATGTTAGAACACATTATGTTTGGGACATAAAATGTTTGTAAATATAATATGCTTATATGCAAACATATATTAATTTGGAAATATCCTATAAACATATATGTGTTTAGAAAGAGTGACCTAGAGAGTATGCTGGAAGTAAAATAATGGAAGGAACCAATTAGGGCCTTAAAAATATATCCACACAACGAAAATTTCATTAACATTTATTGCTACCAGTGATATGTACCATAATATGTTTGAACAATACAAACAACATTTTGTTTGGACCAATCCTGAAAATATATATGCTTGAAGCAAAATGTGTTTGGGGAATATGTTACAGAAGCGATTTTTTTTTTTTTGAGGGTGTAGTATGTAGTGACCAAAATCGGTCTCGTAAAGCCTAAGCCTATACTTGAAGCTTTTTTATCTATAAGACCGGTATCAGGGTTTCCATTTTGGTCCGATCGGACCAAAACTGGTCCAAAAAAGTATTACTTTTTAAATTTTGGTCCATTTTCGTCACATCGGTAATTTTTTCAAAATTTTCTATAGAAATAAAATGTTGACAAAATTTTCTATAGAAATAAAATTTTAACAAAATTTTCTACAGAAATAAAATTTTAACAAAATTTTCCATAGAAATAAAATTTTGACAAAATTTTCCGTAGAAATAAAATTTTGACAAAATTCTCTATAGAAATAAAATTTTGACACAATTTTCCGTAGAAATAAAATTTTGACAAAATTTTCTATAGAAATAAATTGTTGACAAAATTTTGTATAGAATTAAAATTTTGACAAAATTTTCTATAGAAATAAAATTTTGATAAAATTTTCTATTAAAATAACATTTTGACAAAATTTTCTATATCATTTTTACAAAATTTTCTACAGAAATAAAATTAAAAAAAATTGTCTATAGAAATAAAATGTTTACAACATTTTCTGTAGAAATAAAATTTTCTATAGAAATAACATTTTCACAAAAGTTTCTATAGAAATAAAATTTTCACAAAATTTTCTATAGAAATAAAATTTTGACAAAATTTTCTATAGAAATAAAATTTTGACAAAACTTTCTATAGAAATAAAAATTTAAAAATTTAGAAATAAAAGTTTGACAAATTTTCTATAGAAATAAAATTTTGACAACAATTTCTATTCAAATATATATAAATAAAAACTTTGAATAGAAATAAAAATTTGACAAAAGTTTCCATCGACATAGAATTTTGGAAAAAAGTTACATTTTTTCATTGATATTATTTATTAATATCATTTAAAATTAATTTAATCTTGGAAAAATGTTGGTTCAAAATAAAAATTCATTGTGGCAAAGTATGCACCTCTAACGGAAATTTCGATACCTATAAGAAATGCATTGCTACATATTTGCTAACGAAAATTCCGTGAGATATTATCATCGATTGTTGAACATACATTTTGCTCCCATAAGAAAAACGTGGCAAAACTATGTTATTGGTGCATACTACGCTTTAATCCAAAGTTGCTATATTTCAGTTAATTTAAATATTATTTCTTAAAAAAAAAATATTTCAAGGAAAATTTGATTTACTTCAAAGACATACGACTTTGACAATGGGACGCAAACATCGAAGATTCGTGTCCTAAATTTAAAGAAAAACATTTTTCAAGAAAAAATTATGAGTATTTTTGATGCAATTTCTATAATAAATTATTTGAATTAATTAATTTTTTTCTGTGTATGCACTTTTTATGGGCGCCAGAAATTTCCCTAAAGCTCCATATCTGTTCCATGTCAATAACGTGGTTTTGCCAAGGATTTGTTATGGGAAAACAGGTCAGTGATCGATAACACCGTTTTAAAGGAATGACAATGCATTTCTTAAGAGTAACAGAAATTTAAGTTAAGGCCGGTACAGAAATTTCGTTTGCGTGCCAATAACACAGTTTTGTAATATATTTTGTAAAAAAATCGATAATAACGTCTCATGGAATTTTCGTTAGCAACTATATAGGAAAGCATTTCTTATGAGTAGTGGAAGTTTCGACTGGAGGTACATACCGGACTTAACAAAATGTCTGTTACTCATAATACATGTATTGTAATTTCGTTAGAGCGGTATTATCGATCACTTACATATTTTCGATAATTTCCGTTCAGGTTATAACAAATAATTACCAACAAAAGTTTTTATATTATTCTCTTTTTTTTATTTTTTCTATACCGGGTTTTAGTACTAAAAGTTCGTTGTACGAGGTTTTTGTCATTGGCATTGCTGGATTGCATTCAATTGCAGACTTATTACAATTGTTTCATTTTATAGAACTGAGATAAGAATCATTATCATCATCATCATCATTAAATTCATTAGGTATTTGTTTTTGCTATTTTTTTAAGATACTCATACTAGGTATCAACCAACGAGTACATTGGTATGTCCTATTGTCTTATTTTATTACGATGTTTAGCGATGAATATGATGACAAGAGTTAAGCAAAATATCAACAAATCCACCCACACAAACACACACAAGAGCACACATACTGAACCACATGAACCACTGATTAATGCCGGCTTGAAAATAACAAAATAAAATATAAATGTAGGCATGCCAAAAGACAAATATCGGAATATGGGAAATTCCATCAGAAGTTTGCTATCCGTAAAAAATAGATGACTATTTTTATTATAGATATTTTTGTGAGTATTTTTAAATACGTCTTTACACTGCATTATCGGCTTACAAAACTAATTTCATTCCATATACATATGAGAGATATAAAATCAAACCAAAAGGGATGAATTTATGTTTTTTTTGTAATGCGTTGTTTACACACTGCAAAAAACGGTTTCAAAAATTTTGCTTTTACATTAATTATTTTCGTATTGAATTCGAGCCATAGAAGAGAAATTTAATTAATGATACAATAAATATGCAACTCATTTTTTAATTCAGAGTTTGCATTCTTTATACTAATGGCCAGTTTCTCAATGTGGTGTTATTTATGGTGTCGATAAAACATCTATTCCCATACAAAAATTGTACTAACCGGTGGTCTATCCTCCGGTTAAGTATTAATCGGAAGAAGAGAAACTGGGCACAAACTAAAACTAACTAAAATCTTAATTTATTGGTTTATAAATTTTTAGTCAATTACAAATGTTATGTGGCAAATGTTACCTGTAACCTTTCGGCTTACGCCAATATTTTTTTCAGTGTAGCTTTTACTATATTAAAAATTGGCGCTTGCCACTGTTATCAATAGTTTAATTTGTATACCCTTCACCACTACTGTGGTACAGGGTATAATAAGTTTGTGCATTTGTATGTAACGCCAAGAAGGAAAAGTCTGAGACCCATCGTTTAGTATACCGATCACATTGGGAAAATATTTGACAGAATTCGAAAAAGAATCCGTCGCCACAGCCAAACCAGCAAACATTTTGAGCTCATATTGGATATGTACTATCATGGTACGGGTATTTTCAAAAAAGCGTATCCAGGCATTTGGAAAACGGTTCTGTAAAAATGTTTGACACTCATTTTGGTCAAATATTTGCCTAGTGTGACCATAGCCTTAGAATTAAATGCTGAGTCGATTTAGCGATGTCCGTCTGTCTGTCTGTCCGTCCGTGTGTCTGTATATGTAATTTTGTGTGCAAAGTACAACTCGCAGTTTATGTCCGATCGTCCTTAAATTTGGCACAGAGCTTTATATTGGTTCAAAGACCATCGCTATTGATCGGTTCAGATTTAGATATAGCTGCCATATATAGTTATCACCGATCTGGTCATAATTGACGTATTTATTAACGTATTTTCTCAAAAATTCGGGCAGCCAAATATTTTGGGGCTTTCGTAAGATATGCAAAATACCAGCCAAATCGGTTCAGATTTAGATATAGCTCCCATATATATCTTTCGTCCGATTTGAACTTATATGACCAAAAAAGCCAGAGTTTTGTCCTGATTTGCTTCAAATTTTGCATAAGAAGTTCGTTTAACAGTATTGTTAATTGTGCTAAATTTGGTTGAAATCGGTTCAGATTTAGATATAGCTCCCATATATATCTTTCGTCCGATTCCGACTAATATGGCCTCAAAAGCCAGAGTTTTATCCTGATTTGCTTCAAATTTTGCACAACGAGTACGTTTAATAGTATCGTTAAGCGTGCCAAATTTGGTTCAAATCGGTTCAGATTTTGATATAGCTCCCATATATATTTTCGTCCGATTTGCACTTATATATTATGGCTTCAAAAGCCAGAGTTTTGCCCTGAGTTGCTTCAAATTTTGCATAAGGAGTACGTTTAATAGTATCGTTAAGTGTGCCAAATTTGGTTGAAATCGGTTCAGATTTAGATATATATATATCTTTCGCCCGATTTACACCCATATGACCACGGAGGCCAAAAAGGTTTTTCCCATTTACGTTTTTTGCTGAGATAGCAGGATTATTATTCTAACTGCATGCATGTCAAATTTGGTCAAAATCGGTTCATATTTAGATATAGCTCCCATATATATGTACGCCAGAGTAGGGGAAGTATGGTAGAATGTTTCATATTTTAGACCCATTTTCAGTGGGAGTTTAATCCAATTGACTCGATAGTTTCCACAGAGAATACATTTAATATACACGCAAAGAAAAAAACGTTTGGGAAACGTGTACCGAAAACGTTTTTCTTTTGTTAGAGTTTTATGAATTGCTTCGAAAATTTTAAACTTTTATCACCAAAAAAATTCGTTTGTTACAAAATTTTTATTTTTCAATAAAAAATGTTATTTTTGAAACAACAACACAGTCCATTTCGTTTATATCAAACACTGTTCTTTTCTGAGTTTAGGTCTTTAATAAGACACATTTTACAGTTCAAAATTTAATATACTACAATGTAATATTGAACATTTTTTCGGAATATTCCGAACATATCTGGAATATATGTAAAAAAAAAACTTTGATCGGAGCAGGGATCGAACCCACGACCCTTGGCATACAAGTCGGACGTAGCAACCACTGCTCCACGGTGCCAAACTAAACGTTTGTTTCTGTTAAATAAACTTTGTTCATTCGGTTCGTGGGCGCCGCAAGCTATGCTATATAAATATAACTTAAATGGATATTTATCTATTGATGACCATAACAGGTACATAGCTCAGTGGTTAGTGTGTTGGCTTACAAAGTGCATGGTCCGCGGTTCAATTCTCCGTCCAGGCGAAAGGTAAAAAAATTTTAAAAATTTATAAAATCGTATAATTTCTTCTACATTGTTGGTATTACAGGAAAAGGTGTTAAGAACTAAAAACCTCGTGGATGTGAGAAAGATGTGAGGGAAAATGCAATTAGCAAGAAAACAATTTTTTTTTGAGTTTGTCTTTATGAAATTGTTTTTACATCCTGGAAAAGAATAAACGTTTATCACAAAAAGTATATACTTTTCTTCCAAATACACTTCCTTACAGCGAAAAGCAAATGAGAAACGAACTTTGTTTGTCTAAAATTTCGTTTGGGAGGAAAGAATTATTTTTTTGCGTGTACTATTTTAGTGTGTCATCTTGATCTAATATGGCCAAAATACCCACATTTTACACAAAATTCTGTGATAATTTCCCCATATTCTACACACTGTAATGCCAAACTTTCCACAGAATTTTAAATAAAGCTCCGACTTGTGGAAATATCGTCCGAATTGGCCAAATAATATATCACAACCCACATATCTTGGCGATATTTAACCAATATCCTTGTAAAATCGCCACTTTTGAGTAGCAAAAATTGCAAATATTACTCAAATTGTCCTATATCTTGAATACATATGTATCGCACGATAAATCATAAATGCTCTCTTGTACAATTGCATCAAAATTGCTCCAGCTTTATATTTCCCATATTTTTTTACTAACATTGTGTTTCATCCCAGGGTGTTGGCCGATTTAATTCTAGCGATTTTGTAGAAGTACAAACAATTTTCTCCAAATCGTTTCAGATATAAATATTTGTTTATGGGAATATAAACCTTGATATGGGAGTTATTATTTGAAGGATTTGGGATGGTAACACAAATTTTGGTCTACATAATGGTGAAGGGTATAATATTGTCGGTCCCGCCCGACTTTAGACTTTACTTACTTGTCTTTTCATAAAAAAAGTATGGTAAATCTATTTTATTGGTATACAAATACAATTTTACCACAGAGATGAAAAAAGTCATGATATTAACATTGATGTACGCAATTTTGTGTTTTAGGATTTTTCAAAAAGTTCCTACAATACGTTTATTAACATTAACTTCTCCACCTGTATTTTTTCCTGAAACGAAGGGTGATATATTATTTTACATTTACAATCATATGACTTCATATAAACATATTGCATGTATATTTAAACCAAAGCGAATCAGTGTTCCAATTAAAATCTTTGCATTTTTAAATAAACAAACAACTATTCTCATTTAATAATCATATACCGCGCGCTTCGCTAGAAATATTCCATATTTTCTACTGCAAACAAAAATTCTATGCAAAACTTTTGATTATGGGGATTCTAAATCAAAACAAAAAAAAGTTAAATAGATCCCATGACATGATGCACTACATCGATTTTATTGAAAAAAAAATGTAAACAATTTGGATTATATAAATGGGCCGATATTTACTTGGCAGAAGATAGAAACGATTCAACCAAAACTTCAATTTAAATTTGCACAATAATTTCATAACTGAAAATATGAGTAAATTATGTGTCATATGATCGTATAGATAAAATCATTTCTACTTAATATTGTAACTTCCAAATACCATGGTGGTACGGTATTTTCGACCGTGTTCCACATTGCAGTGAAACCACTTAGAGAAGCTTTGAAACACTCAGATATGTTACCAGCATTACTGAGGTGGGATAATCCACCGCTGAAAAACTTTTTGGTATTCGGTCGAAGCAGGAATCGAACCCAATCGATAACATCGTTTAATGCAAAATTTGCCTTCAAATTTGTTTATATATTTCATAAGAACTTCCTTTTTGGGTTTTATAGATAAATTCGACAGATATTTTTTTTCCAACAGAAAGGGAAAAATTAATTAAAGAACTGATAGAGCTCTTTATCACTGATTTTAGAGACCTTCACAATTTTTTATACCCTCCACCATAGGATGGGGGTATATTAACTTTGTCATTCCATTTGTAACACATCGAAATATTGCTCTAAGACCCCATAAAGTATATATATATTCTGGGTCGTGGTGAAATTCTGAGTCGATCTGAGCATGTCCGTCCGTCCGTCCGTCTGTTGAAATCACGCTAACTTCCGAACGAAACAAGCTATCGACTTGAAACTTGGCACAAGTAGTTGTTATTGATGTAGATCGGATGGCAAATGGGCCATATCGGTCCACTTTTACGTATAGCCCCCATATAAACGGACCCCAAATTTGGCAGCAGACCCTCTAAGAGAAGCAAATTTCATCCGATCCGGCTGAAATTTGGTACATGGTCTTTGTATATGGTCCTTAACAACCATCCAAAAATTGGTCCACATCGGTGCATAATTATATATAGCCCCCATATGAACCGATCACCAGATTTGACCTCCGGAGCCTCTTGGAAGATCAAAATCCATCTGATTCAGTTGATATTTGGTACGTGCTGTTAATACATGACCTCAAACACCCATGCAAAAATTGGTCGAAATCGGTCCATAATTATATATAGTAGCCCCCATATAAACCGATCCCCAGACTTGACCTCCGGAGCTCCTTGGAAGAGCAAAATTCATCCGATTCGGTTAAAATTTGGTACGTGATGTTAGTATATGGCATCCAACAACCATGCAGGAATTGGTTCATGTCAGTCCATAATTATATATAGCCCCCATATAAACCGATCCCCAGATTTGACCTCCGGTACCTTTTGGAGAAGCAAAACTCATCCGATCTGGGTGAAAATTGGTACGTGGTGGTAGTATATGATATTTAACAACCATGCCAAAAGAGGTCCATATCAGTCCATAATCATATATAGCCCCCATATAAACCCATCCCGAGATTTGGTTTTGGAGCCTCTTGGAGGAGCAAATTTCGTCCGAGTCAGTTGAAATTTGGTACATTGGGCTAGTATATGGCCGTTAACAACCATGCCTAACTAGTTCCATATCGGTCTATAGTTATATATAGCCCTCAGATAAATCGATCCCCAATTACACAAAAATTGGTCCATATTAGAGGTGTGCACGTGAGTAATAGTTTACTCACGCACACTAACGACTGAAAAATCATACTCACGCACGATATTTTTTGGTAGGACTCACATTCACGCACACTCACGAAAAGAAAATTTGTACTCACGCACACTCACGCACGAAAACGTCGTGACTCATGAAAAATACCGTGACTCACGAATGATATCGTGACTCACGAATAATTTTATGATTAATTTACCTTACCGAAGTGTCTGAAAACATGAGCATTATTATGTTATTAATGTTATTATTATGTTACCTACGAAAGCTCAAGCTTCGGAAGCAGCCGAAAGCATTCATAAAAAATTTAATTTCAATACTATTTTTGACCATCAAAAAAGTAACGGTCGTTACTTTATAAATGTGCTGTTTTCATATTTCGGAAACAAATATCATGTTTTGTAAAATTTTGCACAGGATATGTCAAGTAAAAAATCTGATTAAATTCTGTGTAATGTTTTCTTTCAGTAATAGGTTTGTTTTCAAATCAAAGAAAATTATTTATCAAAAAAAAAATCTTTTAAAAAGTAACGGTCGTTACAATATAAAAACTTAAACGATTTTTGTGTTTGAATTCATTTATTGTGGGTAAAAAAAAAAACATAAACGAAAAGCTATATTCTATTGCATAATTCTTGCATACTTTTATTCGATATGAGAACAGTAAACATCATTACAATCTAAGCGTTTTAGGGTGTTGATTTTTAAAGTTGATATGCCTTTTAAGGGGTCATAAACTTTGGAATTACCCATAAGCGACCCCCATATTTCAATTCTGGCTCCCTACGTACCGTGCAAAAATCCAAATCGATTCGTAATTATTTGTAGACTTACCTACACATACCTTTTTTGTCTAATATGTACCTCGTATGGACTAACTCACAATTTAGAAAACGATTTAAGATACCACAACCCAAGTAATTCGATTGTGGTTGACAGTCTTTAGTACAAGTTTCTATGCAATCCATGGTAGAGGGTACATAAGATTCGGCCGTATATACTTGTTAAAATATTGTTAAAGCCCGGTACACGCAGAGAAGAAACATGATTGTCACAATCATATTCGAAGAGCAAAATAATATGATAGGAGCTATTTTTGCGGCGACCATGTAACATTTTAACCTGCAACCATGTTGGCTCAGTTAACATGGTTCTAAGAAAAATATAATTGTCCTCATCTAAAATGTTATTATATTGATAAAAAGAATTTTGTTTGAATGAAAAGACAATGGTCACAATTTAAAATGTTATGGTATTCATTAAAAATGTTTTTCTCCTAGTTAAAAGAACATGGTCACAACCTAAAATGTTTTGATCTTTATGAAAAAACTTTTTTCATCGTCGAAAAAAGGACGCCACTTGAGAAAAGAAAACACAAAACTAATTTTTTTTGTTTGTTTTTATTTATTTATAAACTAATTCATTGTTTATTTGTATTTATAATGCCGTTCAAGCAAACATCATATATTTTTACACACTCTATTTTATTTCAATTTCAACAATTAGTAATTATTCCATATTTACATCGTGCCCATCAAATGTACAAACGCAAACATCATGTAACTGCAAATAAAAATAAATGATACCATATAGCAAAATGCAGAACAAAAAACAGGTACATTTTTTCAATTACACTTTCCTTTTTTTGTGGTCACATAAAACCACGTGCCACTTAAATAAATTAACACAAAACACAAAAAATCCGTATTCTTCGTCCATTCCAAGAAACAATCAACACACGACTGATGCGCAAAATGAAAATCGTGTGTACCTGGTTAATGTTTTTATAAAATTCTTTTCGCTGCAAAAAAGTTAAAAAATTAAATGGTCACGAAAAAATGTAAATGGTCTTTATGGCCATGTAATGGTTCTAGACATGTCTATACTCAACCTATAAAAATACTTTTTTCCCTGTAAAAAAGTAAAAAAATGGAATGGTCAGGAACATGATTTTCCCGACCATTTAATGGTTTCAAATTCTATCATTTAAATGATAAAACATGTTTGCGGTATTTGAGAACCATTCAAATGCTTATTGCCACCATACATTTTTCTCCGCTCGAAAACTATTTTTACAAAGACAAAATACATGGTTTTCGCGGCAATTACAGTACGGTAAGTAAGCATTAAATGGATGCGGCAACCATGTCCAAACACGGTTTTTCTGTGCGTGTATACAGATCTTTCGAAAATTCCTATTATATACCGATAATGCAGTTTTGAGGAGTATTTCTTACAGTACGGTCACACTAGGCAAATATTTGACAAAAATCGAAAAAGAATTCGTCGCCACAGTCAAACGCAAACGTTTTTAGCTCATATTGGATATATTACATCTCAATAGGAGTATTTTCCATAAACGGTATACAGATATTTCGAAAGTGCTCCTGGAAAAAAGTTTGCCACTCATTTTGGGCAAATATTTGCCTAGTGTGACCATACCCCTATGGGAACAAAATATAAACAATAGTTAACAAGTCCTCCCGGAGTTTTCCATAGCAAAAATACCAATGAATTTCTTATGGTAGAGAAAACTTCATTAGAGATGCATACCGACCTTAAGTAGAGACGAATAAAAATCAGATCAGATTCTAAATATATATATTTTTTTTGTTTTCAAAAAATATTACAACCCTCCTTAATATGAATATCACTACAATTTTTTGTCAAACTCCGCTGATTAAAACATCCAATTTTAATATCAGATACCGTCTAGAGAGAAATTCGTATACATGCCGATAAAAACATGTTTGTATGTAAGGACGATAAGAACGACCTCTACAGAAAATTTCATTTGTATGTTGCAGTTTTACCATGCATTAATTATAGGAATCGATAATGGCAATTTCCGATCAAAGGCAAATATAGCAATACGTTTCTTAATGTGACAATATAAACAGTCGATAACAACATTCCACTAAATACAAATGATTTCTTTATGGGTTAATTTCTGATTAAAATCATCAATATAGGACGGTACATACGAGTACCTCCAGCGGTACTTTTGTGTGGCGATAAAAGAGCTTAGTCTTTTATATTTTCCATAGGAACAAAATAATAAAAACCGATAATAACTACACGCGGAAGTTATTATCGAAGATGGTTAATAATCTGGACGAAATACTCCCAATATGCGTACTCATTTTGCAACCATCACCATAGTTCTCATATCGAAAAAAAATTTTAAAAATTTTAAAATTTTCCATAGGAACAAAATAATAAAAACCGATAATAACTACACGCGGAAGTTATTATCGAAGATGGTTAATAATCTGGGCGAAATACTCCCAATATGCGTACTCATTTTGCAACCATCACCATAGTTCTCATATCGAAAAACAATTTTAAAAATTGTATCTTAAGGTGATAGATGTAATAATAGTTTAAAAGTATTTGGTAGTATTTTACCAAATATGCATGTGATTTACGCAAGCATGTAAAGCATTACAGAAATATTCGGAGAAACTAGAAATTCGTTTAAATTTCATTACCAGTTATCTCATGCAAGGATAAAAGGAACAAAATCGTTAACAACGTATCGGAGAATTTATATTAGCAAAAATAGTCATACATTTTTGAATGTGAAAATTTCGTTTGGCATGAATAACAGGCTCTATAGGTGAAGTTTTTCCATGTGAATATAACAAGAAGTCGGTAACAACGTATCATGACTGTTTGTAATCGAAACAAACGTGGTGAGTAGTTTTTTCATACTAAGATTCCAAATGAATACTAATTACTTTATTGACTAAAACTTATATCTAGAATATTGAAAATCTTAACCTACTCTATAACAAGATAACAACAATCTGTTATCATTCTTCTAGCTCTCTTCATAAACACACATATGCCGCTGCGTTTCATTAGGATCATCTTATGAAAAAAGATCATAAAACACAACACACGCAAGGCACTGATAATAGACCACCCTAAGACAACTAGATGCACTTAACATACGTTATCCCATGTGGATAATGGCTAAAGTGCCCTTCATATCATTGTAGGGACATATTTTATTATCAGGAATATGGATAATGGCTAAAGTGCCCTTCATATCATTGTAGGGACATATTTTATTATCAGGAATATTAGCGATAGTGATATTCCATGTTCAAAGCATATTTGTTTTGAACATGACATTTATTTTAGCAAAAGTCATACATTTTTTATTGCAAAAAATTCGTTAGATACGAATAACAGGCTCTCAAGATAAAATTTTTCCATTTGGAGATAAAATGAAAACGTCGGTAACAACGTATCATGGCATTTACATACAATAAGATTTACTTTTAAGTAAAATCAAAAATTTGATAATTTTCAATATATCTTGCAGAACCAAAACTATTAATAACTCATTGACTTAAAAAAAAAAAACTCCAAAGTACAATATATAAACCAAGTAGAAGACATAAAAGAAAACAGCTGCAAAATGACAAAAGTTGAACTTTATAAATCACGGATATTTGTTACAATTATCCATTTGCTGGCATTGGGTCAATTTGTCTACGCTTTATATTTTCACAAATTCGAAACGCAACGTAGTTATAAAACAAAACCAACGGAAGTACGAAAAATGGTACCAGATACAATGGAAAAGAAGCTACAATACTTAACATACTGGAATTTGGTAAGTTAATTAATTGTAAATATATAGAAATTTTGTGTTATTATTATTAATTAATAGTGTTCATTAACTTTAATCGTAGCATTAAAAGAGAGAATAAATGTCAAAAATCCTTCCGGAGTACAAAATTTTGGAAAAAAAAGTACGGTAACGAAAAAATAATATTAAGATATAAAAGCATCAATCGATTTTTTTGCAAACATACACTGAAAAAAGCACTAATGATTTTGGTATCGATTCCGAGCCAAATTCATGGTCGACTTGAAGAGAACTTATGCTATGTTTCAAGTTAAAAATGGCTTTAAAATTAATTGCTGAAAAAATCTCCTATTAATGAACGCCTTTTCGCTTTGTTGACAAGATACAAAAAGTAAACTAATTTAAAGATGATTTCATTAATTTTGAAGAATTTTTCTGAATTATTAAAGCCTAGTAGACCTTGGTCACACAAAATTTTCTTTCGTGTTAAGATCACGGTTGCCCATTTGGTAGAATTCTACAAAAACTGGTAGATTTTTTACTGTTTGGTAGTTTGGTAGAATTTTTGATGTTTGGGTAAATTGTACAAACCATTTGCTTTCCAACTTAAATTTTCTAGAGAAATAAAATTTTGAGAAAATTTTCTATAAAAATAAAATTTTGAGAAATTTTTCTATAGAAATAAAATTTTGAGAAATATTTTTATAGAAATAAAATATTGACAAAATATTCTATAAAAATAAAATTTTAACAAAATTTTCTATAAAAATAAAATTTTGACAAAATTTTCTATAGAAATACAATTTTGACAAAATTTTCTATAAAAATAAAATTTAGAGAAAATTTTCTATAGAAACAAAAATTTTGTGAAAATTTTCTATAGAAATAAAATTTTCAGAAATATTCTATGGAAATAAAATATTGAGAAGTTTTCCATAGAAATAAAACTTGGAGAAATTTTTCTATAGAAATAAAACTTGGAGAAATTTTTCTATAGAAATAAAATTTTGAGAAACTTTTCTATAGAAATAAAACTTGGAGAAGTTTTTCCATAGAAATAAAATTTTGAGAAAATTTTCTATAGAAATAAAATTTTGAAAAAATTTTCTATAGAAAGAAAAATTTTAAATTTGACAATATATTCTATAGAAATAAAATTTTCTATAGAAATAAAATTTTGAGAAAATTTTCTGTAGAAATAAAAATTTGACAATATATTCTATAGAAATAAAATTTAGCCAAAATATTCCATTGAAATAAAATTTTCAATAGAAATAAAATTAAGTTGAAATCAAAAAAACAAAAACAATGATTAAAGGAAAAAAAACCAACAGTAACAAAACAAAACGAATGAAAAAAAGAGGAAGCACGCTTAAAATAAACCCAGCCAACTGCACTCAAATCGATGATTTGACGGTGGCAAAGAAAAAGAGATATGTTGGTACGAATTTATTTCGGCATAAGCCGGCTATCGTTTAAACTTTTTTCGGAAAGTTCAAGTGTGGTTTCCTTTTGGGTTTAATTAACTGCCTGAATTTCTGATAATTAGTTTGCTGCAAGTAGAGGATGCTGATGAGGAATGTGGTAATTCCGAAACGTGTGCCCATCCAACCATCTTGCAGTCTATAGGGATTTGCCCAAATAAATTTAACAAACATTCTTTTCCTCTTGTTGTTATGCTACACCTGTAGTTTAGTCAATGCATGGTTTTAAGCTGAAATCAAAAAAACAACAACAATGATTAACGGAAAAAAACCAACAACAACAAAACAAAACGAATGAAGAAATAAAATTTTGAAAAAATTTTCTATAGAAGTAAAATTTTGAGAAAATTTTCTATAGAAATAAAATTTTGAGAACATTTTCCATAAATATAAAATTTTGAGAAAAATCTCTATAGAAATAAAATTTCGTAAAAGCTTCATTTTCGACTGAAAGTTTTAATACAGTGCCCTATTTTTATTTGTCACCTTTCAGCTTCATTTTCGACAGAAAGTTTTAAAAATAACAGCCTCCTATTTTTTTTATTTTGTCACCTTTTATAATTTAGTATATATTTAAGAAATTTTATCATCATACAATTAACCTTCGCTTATGCTATGTGGGAAAATATTCTTCGAAAAAATCCATTAATAATGTTTCCTTAATTAAATCAACGAATTTAATAACAAATTTATGATACTATTTTCATATTTATTATTTATTTCGTATTTATTTCGTATTAATTTCGCCTTTTTCCTCGCTTATTTTTGGTTCTGACATATGCAGGTCATTGCTTCTCGTTTTTTTTTTTTCTTGGAGCATTTATGGTATTCTCTTCAATTAATTAACCAATATTTATTGGTTTATGTGTGCAGCTTTTTTATACCCACCACCATAAAATGGTGACGGGGGTATAATAAGTTTGTCATTCCGTTTGTAACACATCGAAATATCGATTTCCGACTATATAAAGTATATATATTCTTGATCAGGGAGAATTTCTAAGACGATATAAGCATGTCCGTCTGTCCGTCTGTCTGTCTGTCTGTCTGTCTGTCTGTCTGTCTGTCTGCCTGTCTGTCTGTTGTAATCACGCTACAGCGTTCAATAATGGCGCTATCGCCCCGAAATTTGGCACAGATTCGTTTTTTGTTTGCAGGCAGGTCAAGTTCAAAGATGGGCTATATCGGTGCAAGTTTTGATATAGTCCCCATATAAACCGACCTCCCTATTTGGGGTCTTGAGCCTATAAAAACCGTAGTTTTTATCAGATTTGCCTGAAATTGGAAATCTAAAGGTATTTTGGAATCATAAAGAGGTGTGTCGAAAATGGTCCGTGTCGGTCCATGTTTTGGTATAGCCCCCATATAGACCGATCTCCCGATGTTGCTTCTTGGGCGTCTAGAAACTATATTTACCATCCGATTTCCCTGAAATTGGAAATCTAGAGGTATTTTGAAACCATAAAGAGGTGTGTCGAAAATGGTTCGTATCGGTCCATGTTTTGGTATAGCCCCCATATAGACCGATCTCCCGATTTTGCTTCTTGGGCGTCTAGAAACTATATTTACCATCCGAGTTGCCTGAAATTGGAAATCTAGAGGTATTGTGGGACTATAAAGAGGTGTGTCGAAAATGGTTCGTATCGGTCCATGTTTTGGTATAGCCCCCATATAGACCGATCTCCCGATTTTGTTTCTTACGCGTCTAGAAACAGTATTTTCTATCCGATTTGTCTGAAATTGGAAATTTTTGGTATAGCCCCCATATAGACCGATCTCCCGATTTTGCTTCTTGGGCGTCTAGAAACTATATTTACCATCCGATTTCCCTGAAATTGGAAATCTAGAGGTATTTTGAAACCATAAAGAGGTGTGTCGAAAATGGTCCGTATCGGTTCATGTTTTGGTATAGCCCCCCTATAGACCGATCTCCCGATTTTGCTTCTAGGTCTTCTAGGAACTATATTTACCATCCGATTTGCCTGAAGTTGGAAATCTAGAGGTATTTGAGGACCATAAAAAGGTGTGTCGAAAATGGTGCCCATCGGTCCATGTTTTGGTATAGCCCCCATATAGACCGATCTCCCGATTTTGCTTCTTGGGCTTCTAGAAACTATATTTTCTATCCGATTTTCCTGAAATTGAAAATCTAGAGTTCTTTTGGGACCATAAAAAGGTGTGTCGAAAATGGTGCCCATCGGTCCATGTTTTGGTATAGCCCCCATATAGACCGATCTCCCGATTTTGCTTCTTGGGCTTCTAAAAACTATATTTACCATCCGATTTGCCTGAAATTCTAGAGCTTCTATAAACTTTATTTATTACCCGATTTGCCTGAAATTCGAAATCGAGATGTATTTTTAGACCACTAATAAGTGTGCCGAAATTGAGGTATATCGAGGTCCATTTTTTGGTATAACCCCCATATAGACTGATCTCTCGATTTTTACTTCTTGGGCGTCTAGAGACTATATTTTTTAGCCGATTTGTTTGAAATTGAAAATCTGTAGGTATTTTAAGATCACACATATGTGAGTAGCAAATGATGCCTATCGGTCCATGTTTTGGTATAGCCCCAATATAGATCGATCTCCCGGCTTTATTTCTTGGGCTTCTAGAATCTGTAGTTTTTATACGATTTGCTGGAAATTAGTAATCTATAATGAAATTTTAGACAAACGAAATGTCCTTTTCGTATAAAGTATTTTCGTTTATTAAACGATTGTCTCAAAAATTTGTGTCAAAAAAAAAAAAAAACTTTGCTTGTCTAAAATTACGTTTCTCAAAAAAGAAAACACTTCTTTCATGGTCATGAAAATTGCTTGAAACTAAAAGTAGAATTTTCCATATTTAACTCATCGTATTTGTTTAAATAATGGCGGAAAAAATACACGATATGTTTATAATTCTCTAAAACTCAAACAAAATTGGTTTTCATAAATCCAGAATCTGATCTGGTCTTCATAGGTAGAATCTTTAAAGTTTGTCTTCGGGAACTGACTTGCTTGGGAGAAGATTTCTCATCAAACCCCCTACAATTCTATATATTATCAAGTAACGTACTACGACGAAGAGTTTTCAAAGTAAACTATTATATTTGATTCATGGTGGTGGGTATTTAAGATTCGGCCCGGCCGAATTTACTGCTTTATATACTTGTTTTTTTGTCATAAAGAGTACACAGCCAGATTGAAGACATGTTGTTCGCAAGTAATGAACAATAAAATTGTATTGTATAAATATTTGTTTATAAACAAACACATTCGATTGGGAGATGGGTGTGTGTGTGTGAGTACTAGCGAATATGAATGTCACAAATGAATGCAAAATCGAAGAAAATCAATTTCCATTATTTTGAAAAACAGAAAATATAAAAATAAGCTATACTTTCAGATTTAGAAAGAGGAATTTAAAAAAAGCTAAACTCCCTATTTGACTTGTTCAGAAGTTACACTCAAAATACCTTGAACAAAATTTTGGTTAATTTTTAGAAAATTCAGATTCAGATTCAGACATTACAAACGAAGATGCCACGCCTATTTCATAAAAAATAAGTACATATTTTTCAACAAATTCAAGAAAATTTATTAGACCTAATTTTTTTCACTTGTTAATGAAAATTTCCAATTTTGAAGGAAGGAAATTTGAGTTCAAAATTTTCTAACATGTTTTTAGTACCATATGAAATTCATGATGGACGCATTACTATTACTATAACATTAACTATTTTATAGGAGACGCGAATTTAATAAATCTTTCTTCATTTGTGTATAATTTTCCCTATTTTTATACCCTCAACCGTAGGATGGGGGGTATATTAACTTTGTCATTCCGTTTGTAACACATCGGAATATTGCTCTAAGACCCCATAAAGTATATACAAATATCTGGGTCGTGGTGAAATTCTGAGTCGATCTAAGCATGTCCGTCCGTCCGTCTGTTGAAATCCCGCTAACTTCCGAAAGAAACAAGCTATCGACTTGAAACTTGGAACAAGTAGTTGTAATTGATGTAGGTCGGATAGTATTGCAAATGGGCCATATCGGACCACTTTTACGTATAGCCCCCATATAAGCCGACGCTCAGATTTGGCTTGCGGAGCCTCTTTGAGGAGCAAGATTCATCCGATCCGGTTTAAATTTGGTATATAGTGTTAGTATGTGGTCTCTCACAACCATGCAAAAATTGGTCCATATCGGTCCATAATTATATAGAGCCCCCATATAAACCGATCCCCCTATTTGGTTTGCGGAGCCTCGTGGAGGAGCAAAATTCATCCGATTCGGTTGAAATGTGGTACGTGGTGTTAGTATATGGTCTCTAACAACCATGCAAAAATTGGTCCATATCGGTCCATAATTGTATATAGCCCCCATATAAACCGATCTCCAGATTTGAACTCCGGAGCCTCTTGGGAGAGCAAAATTCATCCAATCCGATTAAAATTTGGTACGAGGTTTTATTATGTCGTATCTAACAACCATGCAAAAATTAGTCCATATCGGTCCATAATTATATATAGCCCCCATATAAACCGATCTCCAGATTTTAACTCCGGAGCCTCTTGGAAGAGCAAACTTCATCCGATCCGGTTGAATTTTAGTACGTCGTGTAGTATATGGTTTCTAATAACCATGCAAAAATTGGTCCATATCGGTCCATAATTATATATAGCCCCCATATAAACCAATTCCCAGATTTGACCTCCGGAGAATCATGGAGGAGCAAAATTCACCCGATCCGGTATATGGTCTCTAACAACCATGCAAAAATTGGTCCATATCGGTCCATAATTATATATAGCCGATCCCCAATCACACAAAAATTGATCCATATCGGTTCATAATCATGGTTGCCATTCGAGCCAAAAATAATCTACCAAAATTTTATGGCTCTATCTACCAAAATTGTATCTGTTGGTTAAGCTACTCCTGTAGTTTAGCCAACGCAATGGTTTTTAAGCTGAGATCAAATCAACAAATATGATTGAAGTACAAACCAACAATAACAAAAAACAACATTTTATTTATATAGAAAATTTTGTCAAAATTTTATTTCTATAGACAATTTTTTCAAGATTTTATTTCTATAGAAAATTTTGTCAAAATTTTATTCCTATAGAAAATTTTGTCAAAATTTTATTTCTATAGAAAAATTTGTCAAAATTTTATTTCTATCGAAAAATTTGTCAAAATTTCATTTAACTAACGTACATATATATATATATATATATATATATATATATATATATATATATATATATATATATATATATATATATATATATATATATATATATATATATATATATATATATATATATATATATATATATATATATATATATATATATATATATATATATATATATATATATATATATATATATATATATATATATATATATATATATATATATATATATATATATATATATATATATATATATATATATATATATATATATATATATATATATATATATATATATATATATATATTTTTTTTTTGATATTCCGACTTATTCCCTCACATAAGTGTGATTTCCGAGTTGATCGGTTTTTCTTTCTGGGACATGTGGAAAACCAATTTGTTTGAAATTCCATTTTTTAACAACGTATCTACAAATTATCCTTAATTTAATATAATTAAATCCAAGTACTCGTCCATAAAGTTTGTCATTCTAATAAATTAGAAAAATCTCTAGAAAATTTTGAGCTCCCCCAGAGAATCCTGTTAATAAGACATAATGAATAAGTACAACATAAATGTATGTCTATTGTTATAGAAAAAAAATTAATCATAAAGTGTCTACAATTTGTTTAGTCCCTATTTAACAACAATAGATAATTTTAACTACAATGAATAGCGTGTATTCGTGTCTATTTTAGACTGAAAAGGGGTGGGTATACGCATGACTGCTTGGAAAAAAAACACACCCACTAGTAAGTGATGAATTTGTAACACAAGCTACTTGTACTCAAGAGGTTATGGAATGGTTATATTAGGGTGTGTCGTAGTACATTCAAAAATATTTTATAAAATACTGGATTGTTTAAATAAATGTGTGTGTGTGTTTTTTTAATTATAAAATTAATTAATTCAATAAAATGTTTATCAATACTAAACAGCAGTTAGAGATTATTTTTTTTAATGAATCAATTTTTTTAATTTTTAATTAAAAAATTATTTCAAACAATCAATTTTTTAATTAAACTAAAAGCTCTATATTAAGAGAGTAATTGAAAATCGTTACGTTTTAAAACAAAAAACAAGTAAGGAAAGTCTAAAGTCGGGCGGGGCCGACTATATTATTCCCTGCATCACTTTGTAGATCTAAATTTTCGATACCATATCACATCCGTCAAATGTGTTGGGGGCTATTTAAATATCACTCGATCTGGACAGAATTTGATAGACTTCTACAAAATCTATAGACTCCAAATTTAAGTTGGCTAATGCACTAGGGTGGAACACAATTTTTGTAAAAAAAATATGGGAAACATTTAAATCTGAAGCAATTTTAAGGAAACTTCGAAAAAGTTTATTTATGATTTATCGCTCGATATATATGTATTAGAAGTTTAGGAAAATTAGAGTCATTTTTACAACTTTTCGACTAAGCGGTGGCGATTTTACAAGGAAACTGTTGGTATTTTTACCATTTTTGTCGAAATCAGAAAAACATATAAATGGGAGCTATATCTAAATCTGAACCGATTTCAACCAAATTTGACACGCATAGCTACAATGCTAATTCTACTCCCTGTGCAAAATTTCAACAAAATCGGAGTTAAAAATTGGCCCCTGAGTGTAAATCGGGCGAAAGCTATATATGGGAGGTATATCTAAATCTGAACCGATTTCAACCAAATTTGACACGCATAGCTACAATGCTAATTCTACTCCCTGTGCAAAATTTCAACAAAATCGGAGTTAAAAATTGGCCCCTGAGTGTAAATCGGGCGAAAGCTATATATGGGAGGTATATCTAAATCTGAACCGATTTCAACCAAATTTGGCACGCATAGCTACAATGCTAATTCTACTCCCTGTACAAAATTTCAACTAAATCGGAGAAAAAATTGGCCTCTGTGGTCATATGAGTGTAAATCGGTCCAAAGCTATATATGGGAGCTATATCTAAATCTGAACCGATTTCAACCAAATTTGGCACGCATAGCTACAATGCTAATTCTACTCCTTGTACAAAATTTCAACTAAATCGGAGCAAAAATTGGCCTCTGTGGTCATATGAGTGTAAATCGGGCCAAAGATATGTATGGGACCTATATCTAAATCTGAACCGATTTCAATAAAATTTGTCACGCATAGCTACAATGCTAATACTACTCCCTGTGCAAAATTTCAACTAAATCGGAGTAAAAGATTGGCCACTGTGGTCACATGAGTGTAAATCGGGCCAAAGATATATATGGCAGCTATATCTAAATCTGAACCGATTTCAATCAAATTTTGCACACTTGACTACACTACTAATTATACTCCTAGTGCAAAATTTCAACCAAATTCGGCCACAAATCTGGCTTCTGGGGCCATATAAGTCCATATCGGGCGAAATATATATATGGGAGCTATATCTAAATCTGAACCGATTTCAATAAAATTTGGCACACTTGACTACACTACTAATTGTACTCCTAGTGCAAAATTTCAACCAAATTGGGGTAAAACTCTGGCTTCTAGGACCATATTAGTCCATATCGGGCGAAAGATATATATGGAAGCTATATCTAAATCTGAATCGATTTCAACCAAATTTGGCACGCATAGCTACAATGCTAAATCTACTCCCTGTGCAAAATTTCAACCAAATTGGGCCAAAACTCTGGCTTTTAGGACCATATTAGTCCATATCGGGCGAAAGATATATATGGGAGCTATATCTAAATCTGAGCCGATTTCAATCAAATTTTGCACACTTGACTACACTACTAATTATACTCCTAGTGCAAAATTTCAACCAAATTGGGGTAAAACTCTGGCTTCTAGGACCATATTAGTCCATATCGGGCGAAAGATATATATGGAAGCTATATCTAAATCTGAATCGATTTCAACCAAATTTGGCACGCATAGCTACAATGCTAAATCTACTCCCTGTGCAAAATTTCAACTAAATTGGTCAAAAACTCTGGCTTTTAGGACCATATTAGTCCATATCGGGCGAAAGATATATATGGGAGCTATATCTAAATCTGAACCGATTTCAATCAAATTTTGCACACTTGACTATACTACTAATTGTACTCCTAGTGCAAAATTTCACCAAATTCGGCCAAAAATCTGCCTTCTGGGTTCATATTAGTGCATATCGGGCGAAAGATATATATGGGAGCTATATCTAAATCTGAACCGATTTCTTCCAAAATCAATAGGGTTCTATTCTGACCCAAATTAGGAACATGTGCCAAATTTGAAGGCGATTGGACTTAAATAGCGACCTAGACTTTGATCACAAAAATGTGTTCACAGACAGACGGACGGACAGACGTATATCGACTCGTATATCGACTCAGGGACCCACCCTGAGCATTATTGCCAAAGACACAATGTGTCTATCTCGTCTCCTTCTGGGTGTTACAAACATATGCACTAACTTATAATACCCTGTTCCACAGTGTGGCGCAGGGTACAATTAATTGAGTTTTGCAATCAACTTCTATTAAATTTTTAATTGAATCAATTAAAAAAATTAATTGAAATTTGCTAATGGAATCAATCAATTTTTTAATCAAGTATTTTTTTAATGCCTAGTTAAAATTGTGATTGATTGAATCAGATTTTTTTTTTTTGTGTAACCATACTTAAATGAATATGACCCAAAAGACACTCTATTACATTCTTTGTGATAGTTTAGTTCAATGTCAACCAATGACAATATTTTCTTTACCTTTACAGCACTTACAACATCGACACGCAAATAGGCCCTCTAACATATTGATTTTGGGTTATTGTAAACAGATGTCTGACAATTATTTTGTTGTCAATCAAATATAAGGTCTATTGTATTTATACAAATCACTTGTTCTTATTGAAATAGTGTTAATATTCGTAGAAAAGGAAATAAAATGTATACACCCATAGAAAAATGTCAGTATTGGCTGTTATATTTTTGTAATTTGAGAATTAATGAATAACAAACACTTCGTACATATTTTAGGTTCTAAAATGTTATGCCAAGTATTTAAAATAACTAAAAATAGTTTTTTTTCTAATATCCCTTAAAGTTCCTAAATGCCAACCATATATATTTTGTTTGCAGTTATGCCTTAATTGGGAAAGTATTCCAATTTTTAGCAAATTCGATACACAGTCTTAATAATTGCTTTCATTGATCCAGCAAACCTAGATTAACCTGTTTGTTTATTTCAACTCAACAATGTTTCCTATTTCAGCAAACAGTGACTGCTTTAATTCTTTAGCAGACTCTCTGCTGTTTTGGTAGATTTTTCTGGTGTGTCTACTAACAAATTTCTTTGGGTGTAAAATAAAACATTCGTACACTAGGACTTAATAAATCGACCATAATCGGAAAGTTGACATACCGGTTTTTGGATTTTTCTCATAAATCCCTATGAATCAATTTCGATACTGCCGAATAAAATGAAGCAAATGGCGATTTATTTTTCAACATAATATTCTTCTTTCAACCATCAGGGGATTATGGTAGACATGCCTTCAGCTGCTAGACTGAGGCGTTATCATGGTGAAAAAGCCCAATTATCTTTTTGAAAAAGAAATGTTCAACATTTTCAATAGCCGAATTCGTCAACAGTGAGCAAACATGGCACTCATTGCGAAGATTCTAACGTCATCTTTCAAAATATCTGCCGCCTCAGCTACTTCAGCCACCTTCAATGGGCGGGCTATTAATATGTAGGATTATTGTCACTTCATTGTCCGTAGTGTCCGTTTTGACGTTACCTTAACGAGATTCATCAAATAACGACAATGTTGAAACTCTTTAAACCAATTTTTTTCGTATCGTACAAGGTGTTATATTAACCGATATTTTTAGGCTCAATTGGATTATTAAGTCGACTGTAATATCACAAGTGGTGAATTTCTCTATTACCAATGAGTGCTACCAGATTCTATAGCTCATTGAAAAAGGGAGCTCCTTTTTATAGCCGAGTACGAATGGCGTTTCACGTTAAGCTAATACTACGTTCGAACTAGGCACGAAATTTAAGTAGATTTAGGCAAATATCAGCTCAATCGTAGAGGATTTTAACTAAATCTCTTACAAAATCCTATGCTGCCTTGTCCAACTGTGGTTTTAGTACTAAAAATGCGCTTTTTGCAACCCTACCAATTTTCATTGTACATGAACCAGGGTTGATAAAATTGACACTTTTGTCCTTTTTTGATACATTTCGACTGCCAAAAGCACCGTGGCACCACCGCGAGTCATTTGGTACTCTTTCATCACAATTACTCTATACAGAGCTATTCTGCCCTAAATATGGACGTTTCTCAGATATCAACTCAACTCTAAAAATTATAAAAAGTGGACATTGAAAAATAAATAAACATATTTCCAAGTGAGGATATTTTAGTTTTTATTGAAAGATCTCAACATTTATCACATTCGTTTTTTAGATTTTGCAAAGAGGTACTTCTTCATAAATTTTCTATTTAAATATACTTTTGAAAAAATTTTCTATAGAAATAAAATGTTGACCAAATTTCCTATAGAAATAAAATTTTGACAAAATTTTCTATAGAAAAAAAACTTCACAAAATTTCCTATAGAAATAAAATGTTGACAAAATTTTCTATAGAAATAAAATTTTGACAAAATTCTATAGAAATACAATTTTGACAATATTTTCTTAGAAATAAAATGTTGACAAAATTTTCTATAAAAATAAAATTTTGACAAAATTTTCTTAGAAATAACGCTTTGACAAAATTTTCTATAGAAATAAAATTTTGACAAAATTTTCTATAGAAATAAAATTTTGACAACATTTTCTATAGAAATAAAATTTTACCAAAATTTTCTATAGAAATAATATTTTGACAAATTTTCTATAGATATAAAATTTTGACAAAATTTCCTATAGAAGTAAACTTTTGAAAAAATTTTCTATAGAAATAAATTTTGACGAAATTTTCTATGAAAATAAAATGTTGACAAACTTTTCTATGAAAATACACTTTTGACAAAATTTTCTATAGATATAAAATTTGGACAAAGTTTTCAATAAAAATAGAATTTTGACGAAATTCTCTATGAAAATAAAATTTTGACAAAATTTTTTATAGAAATAAAATTTTGACAAAATTTTCTATAAAAATAAAATTTTTACAAAATTGTCTATAGAAATAAAATTTTTACAAAATTTTCTATAGAAATACAATTTCGACAACCAACTGGTTAAGCTACACTTGTAGATTAGTCAATGCATGGTTTTAAGCTTAGATTAGAAATAAAATTTTGACAAAATTTCCTATAGAAATGAAATTTTGACAAAATTTCCTATAGAAGTAAAATTTTGAAAAAAATTTCTATATAAATAAAATTTGACAAAATTTTCAATAAAAATAAAATTTTGGCAAAGTTTTCAATAAAAATACAATTTGACGAAATTTTCTATGAAAATAAAATTTTGACAAAATTTTCTTGGAAATAAAATTTTGACAACATTTTCTATGAAAATAAAATTTTGACAAAATTTTCTATGAAAATAAAATTTTGACAAAATTTTCTATGAAAATAAAATTTTGACAAAATTTTCTATAGAAATGAAATTTGGACAACATTTTCCATAGAAGTAAAATTTTTACAAAATTTTCTATAGATATAAAATTTTGACAAAATTTTCTATAGAAATAAAAGTTGACAAAATTTTCAATAAAAATAAAATGTTGACAAAGTTTTCAATAAAAATAGAATTTTGACGAAATTGTCTATGAAAATAAAATTTTGACAAAATTTTCTTAGAAATAAAATTTTGACAAAATTTGCTATAGAAATAAATTTTTGACATTTTCTATAGAAAAAATTTTGACAAAATTTCCTATAGAAATAAAATACGTTTTTTTTGAAAAACTAAAAACAAATTGTCCAAATAAAATTTGAAAAAAATTTCAATAAAAATAAAATTTGGACAAAGTTTTCAATAAAAATAGAATTTTGACGAAATTTGCTATGAAAATAAAATTTTGACAAAAATATTTATAGAAATAAAATTTTGACAAAATTTTCTATAAAAATAAAATTTTTACAAAATTTTCCATAGAAATAAAATTTTGACAAAATTTTCTATAGAAATAAAATTTTTACATTTTATATAGAAAAAATGTTGACAAAATTCCCTATAGAAATAAGATTTTTTTTTTTATGAAAAACTAAAAACAAATTGTCCAAATCGGTCTAGATTTAAATATACGTATACTGTAACAACACTGAGTTTTAGAATGAAACTTAGTACTAAGCACAGCTGATAAAGTTGATACTTTTGTACTATTTTTGGTACTTTTGGTTCCCATACGACACTCTTGGTACTTGTTTAACCTTTTTGTTTAATCTTTTAACTAAAGTATCAACACACGTCCGTACAAGTCAAATTCGGAGCTGAGGAGGAGGAGAAAAGAGGATTTTGGGCGAAATCCTCCTAGAATATTGGCATTGCTTTCACAAAGATGATAAAGTACTTTTTGGCTGAGAAAAGAAAAATTTTTTTAAGGCTGATTTAGTACCAATTCAACTACGCAATTTATCATCACTGTATGGAATACTCCGAAATGTGACCACCATACTGAGAGGAGATAAACCAAGTGAAAAAGCAAACAGATTTATTTATTTTTATTTTTTTTTTTTAATTTTTAATGACATTTAATTATATAGAAACTATTATAGTTTTAATTTAAACTGAATTTTCTAAGACTTGTGCAAACGAATTTCAATTATATGGTAAAAAATTGGACGGATTGCTATATTTTTGAGACGAATTCCAATTTTGTTCGCTGGGTTGTCATAACATTGCTACACCATTGATAATTTAATATACAAGATAGCCAATAGATACGCCCCTCAATTGAAAGAACATCCACTATGATTTTCCCATCCCAAAAGTGGTCATACGATTCAGTTTAGTTTTTGCAACTGTTGAGATTGAAACATGCAATATGCGTGGACAACATCTCGTAGGAATATTTTTCTGGCTTTATTTACACCAATACCATAAGGTCACCAATGCAACGAAATGGTTGATTGAAAATCCAGGATTTGATGATCCTGCCGCATGGATTGATGATTATCTTCCATGTGCAAGGGAAAAGGTTATATTCCCTGAAACCTATAATGGATTATTACCCCTACCTTCAACAGTTGATGTAGGAGGATTTATATTACCCAGGGATGGGGCTATATTTTTGCAACGCGAAACCACCATAACCCTGGAAGGGAATAGTAAGAAGCGGGATTGTGACAAAGGTAAAGCCTATTTGAAAAAGCCCACTATACACAAATGGTTTGATCCCAAGACCTGGAGGTCATCCAAAGAGTTTCAGGCTAATAAAGCCATACCTGATATGGAAAGAGTACCATGCAACAATGAATCAGTGGTGATACAAAGTAAAGGTCCTTTGGCCTTCGACTTGGAAAATGTGGCCTATTTGAGAATGGGACAAATAAGTATATCTGGATCCTTGTTAGCTCGAGATTATATGAAACAATTGCTGTACAGTGACTTGGGACAATTTATGTTTAAAAATCAATATGGTGTTAACATTGAATATTATCATCATGATGTTTGTGGATGTCACAAGGATTTCAGTGGTTTGAACGAGTCCATATGCCATAATATAGCTCCGACGTGTACGAAACCCCATTGTCTGCAACCAATTAGGCCATTGGGCAGTTGTTGTGATATCTGTGGAGCTGTTATACGATTCCAAGTGGATTATTGCGAAAATGCCAGGCTTCACACTTTGAAAAATATTCTAGAAAAGGCTATCAAAGATCAAGATCTGCGTGATGATGTGGACTTTTATGTGAACTATGAAAATTCTCAAAATTACGGTAATTTTTTGCAAGCAATAGTAGTGGATCGTGATGGCTATTCGGAAAAAAGTATTCAATTTTTAAAGAAATTAAATGAGAGCATCAATTGGAGCAGTAAATTGCGTCTGGATCGTGGTAAAATATTTGCCATTGACTATGCCGGCCGACCTTATAATCCCAATGTGACTTTTGGTTCCATGATTCTTATACTTCTGTGTCTGATGTTTGTCTCAGTGGTGGCTTTGGTTATTTTTGCCCATTATAATCCCGATAATCTTTATTTGCGTCATATACCTCGTTGGGTTTACGATCCACGTCTTTGGCGTTCGCTTTTCCAGCAAAGAGACGCAGTATTTGCTCGTTTTGATAATACGAGGGCAAGTATAATTACTACAACCGATATGGGTCGAACTTCTCAATTCACCATGGACCCTTCCGATGATGGGGAAGGACGTAAACGCGCATTTGATAATCCTTTGTTTGGTGAGAAACCTTCTACTTCCAAACACGTAGCACAAGAAGAAAAATTCGAAGAAAAACCTGAAGTTTTGAAAGAAATTCCACAATTAATTATGGAAAGTGTCGATATGGTTGACAATGATACCGCCCATAAAGAGGAAGAAGAACAAGAACTTACAGAAATTCGTTTGGAGTCTTCTTCGGATGAGGATGATGATAAGCAAGAGGAAACAAAGGAATAGAGAATTAATAGCCAATGAAATCATTTCATGCTGACTAATCTTAAAATAAGCAGAGACAAATCGTTGACTTTTTTTACTTTCTTTAGCATTTCCCAAGAAAATTTTGCCAAAAAAACAATAGAAATAAACATTAATTTACATTATTATAAATAAAAATTTGTTCAAACAACAAAAAATTCTAAATTGTTGGTTTCTGTAGAAAAATTTTTCTATCAAAAATTTGGACAATTTTGTTTTAATATATATAATCGAGATAAAAATATAAAATTAAATTTTCGAAGATATTCCCTAAATAAACATTTTATAGAATAAATTCTACATGAAATAAAAAAAACAAATTGCAAAAAATTTCAATAGAAATAAAATGTTGACAAAATTATCTATAAAAATAATTTTTTGGCAACATTTTCTATAGAAGTAAATTTTGACATTTTCTTTAAAATATTTTTTTTTATAAAATTAAAAATTTTTAAATTTAAGAAAATTGAGCGAAAATTTTTATAGAATTATAACTTTGAATACTAAAATTACTAAAATGTTTTACTATAAAATTTTCTATCAAAATAAAATTTGGACAATTTTGTTTTACTATATAAAATTATCACAAAATTAAATTTTCGACGAAAATACTGAGATAAATATATTTCTAGCAAAAATTCTACATGAAATAAAAAACAAATTGCATAAAATTTCAATAAAAATAAATTTTTGACAAAATTTTTTATAAAAATAAATTTTTGGCAAAATATTTTGACAAAATTTTGTTTAAAATAGATTTTTTATAAATATTAAACATTTATTTTATAAAATTTAAAATTTTTAAATTAAAAAAAATTAGGCGAAAGTTTTTATAGGAATATAATTCTGAAAAATTTTTTAGTGAAATAAAAAAAATTGCAAAAAGTATCTATAAAAATATATATTACCGCCCTAATGCCTTAAAATATAATAAATTATATGTATCGTAGAATTTTAATTTCCGACGAACATTTTTATAGAAATATTATTTTGGCAAAATTTTCTAAATACACAAAATGTGGACAAATTTTTCTATAAAACTAAAATATTGACAAGACTTTCTTTAAATATATATTTTTGCAAAATATATTTTTATAGAAATGTATTTTGGCCAAAATTTCCATAAAAATAAAAATTTTACAGCGTGATAGAATATTCTATAAAAATTTAAAATTTTCCAAGAAAATTAATTTTGACAAAATTTTCTACAAAAAAAATATATTATCGACTTATATACGAAATTATATAGTTATTATATAAATTACATATTCAACGACAACTTTTATAGAAATATAAATCTGATACAGTGTTCTTAGAAAAATTATATATGAAATAAAAAAAATTCAAAAATTTCCATAAAAAAATTACAAACATTTTCTATAGTTTTTTAGAAAACAAAATGACAAAACTTGACATAGAAATAAGCAAATGACAAAATTTATAAAAAATATATTTTTCTTTTAGAATTAAATGCTCGACGAAAATTTGTATATAAATATAATTATAGCCAAATTCTATAAAAATTAAGTAAAACATGAAGTAAAAAAAATTAAAACATTTTCCATTAAAAACAGTGTCTAGAGAAATTTAAAAAAATTTAATTAAAAAAATATTTTGTTTTTAAATTAAATGCTCAACGAAAATTTTATATTAATATAATTTTGGCCAAATGCTACACATAAAAAAAATTTTCTGGTTCAATCACGAAATTAATTGATCCAATTAATTTTTTAATTGAAATTTCTTCAATCACAGAAATGATACTATCAATTAAAAAATTAATGGAAGGCCAATTAAAAAATTTATTTAAATTAATTTATACTATTAATTTTTGTGATTGATTTTTGTTTCAATTAAAAAAGTTGTTGAATCAATTTAATTTTTAATTGAATATTTTTTAAAACTCAATTAAAATTTTAATTGGAAAAATTTTCGTGAAATTTTTTTCTGTGTATAATAATAAGAATTCTACATGAAGTAAAAAAATTTAAAACATTTTCCATAAAAAATTATGAAAAATTATGTCTATAGAAATGAAGTAAAAAAATTTAAAACATTTTCCATAAAAAAATATGGAAAATTATGTCTATAGAAATAAAATTTTGGCAAAACTTTATAGAAAAATAAAATTTGGCAAAATTTTCCATAGAAAAACATTTTGTGAATATTTTTTTTTAATTAAATGCTCGACGAAAACTTTTATATAAATATAATGTCAAATTCTATAGAAATAAACATTCTCCATGAAGTAAAAAAATTGGAAAAATGTTCTATAAAAATATTATAAACATTTTCTATAGAAATAAAAATTTGGCAAAAATTTATAGAAAAATAAAATTCGGCAAAATTTTCCATAAAAAATTCTATAGAACTAAAAATTGTCCATGAAGTAAAAAAAGAGGAAAATTTTTTTATAAAAAAATTACAAATATTTTCTATAGATATACAATTTTGGCAAAACTTTATAGAGAAATAAAATTATATTTATTTTTTTATATTTGTATATAATTTTTTTTATTTATAATTAAATGTTCGGTAAAAATTTTATACAAATATAATTTTGGCCAAATTCTATAAAAAAATAAAAGTACTACTTGAAGTAAACAAAAATTTAATAAATTTTTATAAAATAAATTTTGATTAAATATTCTAAAAAAAATAAAAGTTTGGCCAGATTTTGTATAAAAATAAAATTTTGACAAGATTTTGTTTAAATATATATTTTTATAGAACTATTTTTTTTAAATATACATTTGTGCGAATTTTCTATTGAAAGTAAAAATCTAGATGAAATAAAGAAATTTTAAAAATACTGTAAAAGAAATTAAACAAAAAAAATATTTTATCGATCTATAGGCGAAATTAGGAAGTATGTATAATATAAACTAAATGTTCTACGAAAATCTTTGTGGAACTAATACTTTGGTAAAATTTTCTATTGAAATACAAATTCTATATGAGAAAACATAAATTGTTAAAATTGTCTTTAGAAAAAATTACAAAGATTTTCAATAAAAATAAAATGTAGGCTAGATTATCCATGGAAATAAATTTTGACAAATTTTCTTCACAAATAAAATCAGTTCATGCAAAACTTTTCTGTACAAAATTTTCAATAAAATTAAAATTTCAACAAAATGTTCTAACAAAATTTACAACATTTTCTATAGTAACAAAATTTTGTTAAGACTTTCTTTAAAAATATATTTTTTATAGAATCAAATACTTGACGAAGTTTTTATAGAAATAAAATTTGGCCAAATTTTCTATAGAAAAATAAATATAATTTTAGTTTTCTATACAGTTTTGTCAAAATTTTATTTCCATAGAAAATATGGCATTAAAGTATGCAAAAATATTCTATAAAAATAAAATAAAATAATATTTTCGCAAAATTTTCTATGGAAATAAATGTTAACAAAATTTTCTTAAAAATATATTTTTATAGAATTAAATTTTCAATGAAAAATTTTGTTGGGGAAATTTTCTATGAAAAAAAGTACACTCTGAAGTATATTGGTATACCAAAAACAACATACAATATTTTTCTATGTAAATAAATATCACAAAAATTTCTTGAAAAATTTTAATTTTGTTGATAAATAAAATTCGGCTACGTCTTGCAAGATCTAAGGATCAACACAGATATTTTCGTAAGCATCCCACAATAGGTTCATAACAACTAATTCACAGCAAAATAGGCAAATAAATCAAATGGGAATTGATAAATTTTAAACATTTTTATGGTCAACATGGCAAAAACAAAAATAATGCAAAGCACATAGACAATCGATATCCCAAATCTCAGCAGACATCTGGTATTCAAGAAGAATATTTATTTGATATTGAGTCAGCAGAAGCAATTGTTCTAAATTTACAATGTACATTTTTAGAAAATTAATTTATCGAATTCGAATTGATGAACGTTTCATAAATTTCTAATTAGTCGTAAACAAAAGGATTCTAATAAATATAAACCACAAATCTATATATACATATGGAAATGACAAAGTAAACTATTTATATCTGCCTAACGTTTTATATCCGGTGACTACACTAAAGATGTAGAAAGGAAGCGGACATATAACATGAGGCTTTTGTTGAGAAGCTTCATGATAAAAAATATAAGGAAAGCTATTTACCTATGACGCACATAAAATACCATCATTTAAATTTAAAGGGCCATTTTATTTTTATAGTCAATTTTAAAGTTGTTATTGATTTTTTCATTAAATGTATGCATGAGTGGAATAGCTAAAGAACCATCATTATTATATCATCAATTTTTGGGAATGCTAACAAGTAAACCCCGATAAGCGGAAATTTTCTCACAGCCCAATAATACATTTCTGCCATATGATAAAGGGTGATACGGTCAAAATTTGGTCAAGGGAAAACGCGTGTAAATCAGTGAAATCGTTTATTTAAAAAATCAAATTAAATTTCTTTTTCAAGTTCAATTAGTATAAAATTCAGGAAAAATATTCAGTTAGGCTTTCGCTTTTCCAAATCCGAATTGCCGGGCCTCACGCTTGACACCTGCCATCAGATTTTGTACAACCACCTTGTCCACCTTCTTCGCCGCAGAAAGCCAGTTTGCCTTGAACTGCTGCTCGTCCTTAGCAGTTTTTTTGGTCTTCTTTAGGTTCCGCTTGACAATAGCCCAGTATTTCTCAATTGGGCGGAGCTCTGGCGTGTTGGGAGGGTTCTTGTCCTTGGGAACCACCTGCACTTTGTTGGCGGCGTACCACTCCATGGCCTTTTTACCGTAATGGTAAGATGCCAAATCCGGAAGCTATGAAAATGCTGCTTTTCAAGCCACAGGTACAGATGGCTTGCCAAACCAGATATTTCTTTTCGAACTTTGACAGTTTTATGTGCTTGAAAATATCTGCTACCTTTCCCCTTCCTTTTGCAGTATAAAACTCCTGTCCCGGAAGCTGCTTGTAGTCGGCTTTGAGGTAGGTTTCGTCGTCCATTACCACGCAGTTAAACTTCGCCAGCATCGTCGTGTACAGCCTCCGGGATCGCGCTTTGGCCGTCGTATTTTGTTTATCATCGCGATTTGGAGTCACTACCTTCTTGTAAGTCGATAGTCCGGCTCGTTTTTTGGCTCGATGTACGGTTGTAGACGATACACCCAGATTATTTGCGGCATCTCGGAGAGAGAGGTTAGGGTTTCGCTGGAAACTACCGGCAACTCTCTTTGTCGTCTCAGCGGCTTCCGGTTTTCGATTTCCCCCCGATCCAGACTTCCTGGCTGTCGGCAAACGTTCCCCAAACACTTTAATTACGTTTGTAACGGTTGATTTGGCAACTTTTAGCGATTTTGCTAGCTTTGCGTGCGAGTAGCTCGGATTTTCGCGATGCGCGAGCAAAATTTTGATACGCTGCTCTTCTTGCTTGGACGGCATTTTGACAACTGAAGAGTTAATTCCAAAATCAAAATAGGAGCAACATTCTACACAAACACACCTTCTAAATGAGGGGTGTTCAGGTTTTTTAAATGCAAAATTGAAAGAAATACGTCAAGTTTATATTGACCAAATTTTGACCGTATCACCCTTTAGTTATGAAAGCCAAATCCAAACAGCCGATAATAGCGCTCACGAAATTATCGTTAGCAAATATAGCAATGTGTTCCTTGTGTGTAGAGGAAATTTTCGCTAGAGGTGCATACCGAACTAAAACAAAACAAGTATATACAGCACTAAGTTCGGCCGGGCCGAATCTTAAATACCCACCACCATGAACCAAATATTAGGGTTTCCTTTGAAATTTCGGGAGGGCTTGAGGACACTTCCCGAAGATAAATATAGAGATTTCACCTATGACGACTATATCAGATTCTGGATTTATAAGAACCATTTTTGTTTGAGTTTTAGAGGAATCATTAACATCTCTTGTAAGTGTACAAGAAAATTATAAAATAACGTCTTGATTTGAAATCTTAAATCTGTAGAAGTAAAATCTGGAAATTTTACATTGAGTTTCAAGCAACTTTCATGATCAATGCGCCTTTTACACACTCAAGAAGTGAAGTCGGTCTATATGGAGGCATTACCAAATGGACCGATAAAAACTTAATCCGATACACGTTTTTGTGAGCCTAAAATACCAGAATATTTACAATTTCAGGCAAATCAGATAAAAACTACGGTTTCTAGAAACCCAATGAGTTAAATCGGGAGATCGTTCTTATGGGGGCTATACTAAAATATGGACCGATACTCACCGTTTTCGGCACACCTCTTTATGACACGAAAATACCTCCAGAATTCCAATTTCAGGCAAATTGGATAAAAACTTCGGATTCTAGAAGCCCAAGAAGTAAAACCGGGAAATCGGTCTATATGGGGGCTATACCAAAATATGGACCGATACTCACCATTTTCGGCACACCTCTTCATGGTCCTAAAATACCTCTAGATTTCCAATTTCAGGTAAATTGGATAAAAACTACGGTTTCTATAAGCCCAATAAGTAAAATCGGGAGATAGGTCTATATGGGGGCTATACCAAAATATGGACCGATACTTACAATTTTTGGCACACGTATTTGTGGCCCTACAATACCTCTAGATTTCCAATTTCAGATAAATTTAATAAAAACTGCGGTTTCTATAAGCCCAAGAAGTAAAATCGGGAGATCGGTCTATATGGAGGCTATACCAAAACATGGACCGATACTCACCATTTTTGGCACACCTCTTTATGGTCCTAAAAATTTCAGGCAAATTGGATAAAAACTACGATTTTTATAAGCCCAAGACCCCAAATCGGGAGGTCGGTTTATATGGGGACTATATCAAAACCTGGACCGATATAGCCCATCTTCGAACTTGACCTGCCTGCAGACAAAAGACGAGTTTGTGCAAAATTTCAGCACGATTGCTTCATTATTGAAGACTGTAGCGTGATTACAATAGACAGACAGACGGACAGACGGACATCGCTATATCGTCTTAGAATCTCTCCCTGATCAAGAATATATATACTTTATATAGTCGGAAATCGATATTTCGATGTGTTACAAACGGAATGACAAACTTATTATACCCCCGTCACCATTCTATGGTGGTGGGTATAAAAATTCAAGAGGAAGGTTCAAAATTTGTCGTATACGTTCCACAACTAATTAAACTAAAAGTAAGAAGAAATTAGTGGAAGAAAATGGTAAAGCACAACCGGTTCGTAAAAATTTGCAAATTAATGTGAACGAACATGTTTATATGACCCAAGTTGTAGTTTTTTCCAACATCCTCTTCTAGAGTTTTTGCCCGAGTCACTTTTAGAGAATTTCCGTTATCATACCGATAAAACGGTTCTGCACGTATCATAAGCCCGGAATGCAGATCTAGCGATTTTTCAAAAGAAAATTTATAGACACTGTCGCTAGCGAAATTTTCTTTGCGACGATTTTATTGACCACCGGACTTAAGGGGAGAAATTTATTAAGATCGATAACACAGTTTGTTGTTCTTTTCTAAAGCCCGGTATGCAGCTCCACAGGAAATTTCGTTTGCGTGCCAATAACACAGTGATGCACAGAAAAAAATATCACCAATTTATTTCCAATTAAAAAGTTAATAGAAGTTGAAATTTTTTTCAATTAAAAAATTAATTGATACAATTAACTTTTTAATCAAGATAGAAAGATTAAGTTAATTAAGTCAATGATTGAAAATTTTAAAATTTTTAATTAAAAAATTAATTGATACAATTAACTTTTTAATCGGACAAAAGTGATGAACATTTTTTTTTTGAATTTTTTATTAAAAATTTATTTCAAACAAACAATTGTAAATCAAAGTAAAAACACTAAGCCGATTCAGAAAGCATTTGAAAATAATTACCTTTTTTAATTAAAAAATTAATTGAATTTTGAAATCAACATCAATTAAATTTTTAATTGAATCAATTAAAAAATTAATTGAAATTTGCTAATGAAATCAATTAATTTTTTAATCAAGTATTTTTTTATGCCCAATTAAAACTGTGATTGATATTATCATTTTCGTTATTGAAGATATTTCAATTAAAAAATTAATTGGATCAATTAATTTCGTTATTGAATCAGGAAAAAAAATTTGTGTGTGCCATGAATTATGAATTATGGGAGCAAAATGTAAACAATATATAACAACACCTTACGGAATTTTCGTTAGCAAATATTTAGCAATGCGTTGTTTCCGTTAGAGGTGCACGGCCAATAACATGGCCGCAAAAAGGGAGCAAAATGTAAACAAACGATAACAACGCTACTCGGAATTTTCGCTAGCAAATATAGGACGTGGGAATTTCGTAGTTGGTGTATAAAGGCCTAATGCCCGGTATGTAGATCTAGCAAAATTGTTGGTACCCATAGACATATTTAGGAAAAAAATGTATGTATATGTCGATAAAGCTGTTTATGTATTTCTTAAGTGTGGTGTGCAGTTCTTGCGAAATTTCGACTGTTCGAGAAATTTCTGCTGACACTGTATTTAAAAATACAGCAGTATTATCGACAATTTACCTATTTCTAATATTTCAATTCACGCCATGTGTATCAACCAATTTCACAACCCAGCAAAAAAGCGTGAATATGTTCTTTTTGGATCCGGAAGTGGTGCAAAATTGGCGCAGAAGCGATGAATTTAACATGGGCTTGTCATAGGACGGATGTCCACCATTTTAACAGGCGTTGTACTGAATTTGCATCACTTCTTAAGGTGTGATGCGAATCCAGTGTTTTGGATTTGAATTAAGAAATTATGTGATATTTTTACAAATAAACAAATTTAATTTTTTTATGATTTTTAATGCACTCTAACGCTTGTTTAGATCGTTTGACATCAAACATTTTCAAAAACTAGCAAGTTTTCTAGAATTCGTCATAATTTAAATAATATGTATCATTTTATTAATTCGTAATTTGTTTTTAACATATTTGAAACAAAAAATTTTAAATATCCCATTAAAAATATGAAAAAGCGAGTTACAAAAAAATTGACTCAAATGAACTTTTCAGCAAACTTTCTGCTGTTTCAGCAAATTTTTCCTACTAACAAATTTAATTTGGGTGTAAGAAATCTTACTGCCATGAACAACGACATCTTGGAAAAAAATTTGTGAGAGTAAAATCGAAATCCAATCAATTAATATTTGAAACAACAAATTTTAAACACTAAAACTTTTATGTTTGCAATAATGAAGATTTGTCATTTTTCGTCTTGTATTTTCGAAACAAAATTGTTATCAATTAAAACGAAGTGTTTATTTTTAGTTGCAAAGAATAAAGTTCCCTTTAAGGTTAAAGAAGAATTATCTCTTAATATATGTACGTATGAATGTAAGTTCTTCACATAAATGTATGTTTATTCCAGCTCCACCCTGATAAGAAACATATTGGAAAAGGTCTAATATAGCCGAAATTGTGTGTATGCTACCATGGTACATTTTGATAAAAAAAATGCTAGGTCAAAAGCATAAGGTATGGCTAGCGAAATTTTGATTAGGATTTTGTTATCGATTATTTCCTACGCACGGTAAAGCGTGCATGCGTCATGCAAAAGCAAATTTTCTGAAATTATAATCAGGATGCTGCTGACGTTTCACACATCCTGCATTATCTTTAAAATAATATAATCGAATTCATATTCAAAGCCACCATACTCATATGAAATAGAAACTAATACACGATATTTAAAAAAGTTCCATTGTTCACGTTTTCTTTTCTTTAATAATTAATTTTAAAGAAAATAAATCCCTTCCCCTTTAAGTTATAATAAAACATTCCAAAAATATTGTAATTTTATCCTGCTTTTACAAATATATGTTTTATTCTAGCAGCTAAACTCTAACGTAATACCCATCTTTCGAAACAAAGTGCTCAACAAACTACATACGCTCATGTACCTAGTTACGTATTTGAAAGATTTTCTAGGAGTCTCATGATGATCCAAATGAGAATGTCATAAAAATCCTATTTTTTTGTAATTGGTTATATTTACCTTCAACGGAAATTTCATGTGCATGACGATAATACAGTCTCGCCATGTATTTCTTGTAGAAGTACATTGTAAACAGCCGATAGTAATGGCTCACGGAATATTCCAAAAAATATCCGTACATTTCTTATAATTAAAAAAGACAAAGGGGTGATTTGTTTCTTATGTTTATCAAAAAAAATTTTGCTAACACACATTTAAGATAATGCTCATATTTGCTACCACTAAGAGTAGGGAAAAAAAACGCTAAAACACAAAAAATGTCATCAATGCCACCATTTTTTCCGCATATATTGACAACCCTCTTCTTGTCAAACTGAAAGCGCTCACTCTCTTTTTATCCCTTGTTGTTATTCTGAGCCATCTGCCAAATTGATTAGTTCAAATCCAAACATTTCATTCATACGGACGTGGACATTGTGTTCTTTTAGTGCGGATAATTTACCGAACAGATAAAATAAAAGTAAAAAAATATGGCAAAAAATAAAGGCAATTCTGCAGCGGCTACCGCATACAATGGTATCTATGGAGCATTACGTATTTTAGTGCATTTAACGGCTGCAGTTCAATTTTGGTACGCTATTTACTACGATTACAAATTTGTTCATTTTCCGGATTCTAAGCACAAAATGCACAATCCCTTTGGTGGCAAATTCAAGTTTCTGACATTCTTGGATGCGGTAAGAGTTGGCCTATAAAACATATTCCAATTCCTTAATTTATATGCATTAAATTTCTTTTATAATCCATGAACCCAAAGGGGTGAAAGTTCAACGAAAAATTTTGTGAATGTATTATTAGTTAATAATCGTAATTATTCCACTACTTAGATTTGATGACAGTTGTTTTGTGTCTAGTTTGCTTTTGTTGTTATACGGTTGTCAACCATCCCTACAGAAAATGTGAGAGTGAATGTAAAAATTAAGAGAAAGCTAGAAAATGTATACCAGGGTTGCCAATATTAATTTATAATCTATTTTATGGGTGTTTTTACGAATTTAAATTAATGTTGGGTATTAAGTTCGAGTTTAAAGGTAGGTGCTATGTTTTTTTTTTTTGAGTTGAAAATCACTACTGTCGCGATTACTTTTCCTGAAATAAGGTGAGTACTATGTTCGGTTTTCGAGTTGAAAATCACTTTATTTTCGCGATTACTTTTCCTGAAATAAAGAAAAATTTAAATTTAAAACAAACATATTCTCATAATGTGTGGCCGAAATCTAGAGGAACAATATATTTAACTCGCATCAATTGAGTTAATTTATCCGCTTTATAGTGAACTGTTTTAATAAAGTAACCGCGAAAATTTCAACTCGAATAGCGAACAGTACTGACCTTTAGCCGAAATCTAGAGGAGCAGGAAACTTCGCATCAATTGAGTTAATTTATAATCTATTTTATGGGTGTTTTTACAAATTTACAATAATGTTGGGTATTAAGTTCGAGTTTAAAGGTAGGTGCTGTTTTTTTTTTTTTTTTGAGTTGAAAATCACTATATTGTCGCGATTACTTTTACTGAAATATTCGAACTTATAAATGAAAACAAATATATTCCTATTGAACTGTTTTAATAAAGTAACCGCGAAAATTTCAACTCGAAAAGCGAACAAAGTACTGACCTTTAGCCGCTAAAGGTAAGTACTATGTTCGCTTTTCGCGTTGAAATTTTGGTGGTTACTTTATTAAAACAGTCCAATATAAAGCAGATAAATTAACTCAATTGATACGATGTTTCTTGTTTCTCTAGATTTCGACAAGACTTTACATGAATAAGATTGTTTTCATTTATAATTTCGATTATTTAAGGAAAAGTAATCGCGAAAATAAAGTGGGTTTCAACTCGAAAACCGAACATAGTACCCACCTTAACCTAAAAAGTATTGTCGAAATCTAGAGGAGCAGGAAACTGCTCATCAATTGAGTTAATTTATCTACATTACATTGAACTGTTTTAATAAAGTAACCGCGAAAAGCAAACAAAGTTCTGACCTTAAAATCAAAAATAAATCTGTAAAGTCATAACTTTCATTGGCAAATTTTATTATAACTTGGTGGGGAATGATCGAAAGCAACAATTGAAAAAGTTTATTTTCTTTAAAATTATTTATTAAGGCCCATATGAAACGAATAACCAAAATTTGTAGTATAATGGGTGGTAGTACTCAAATGAAAGGTAATTAAGAGATAATCGCAAATATGGTCAAAATAATCATTCGGCAAAAATTGTCATGGGGGATCTTGATGTGGAACCCTACAAATATACGCAATGTTGTACTTTAAGCTGAGTACTATGTTCAGTTTTCAAGCTGAAAACCAGCTTGTTTTCACGGTTACTTTTTTTTATTAATTAATTTAGAAATATAAAATTATTTGCCATCAATTCCCTGGATCTTTTCCATCCATTATTTTGCAAGACTTGATCAAAATATAATCTTCTTCCTAAATATATTTGTACTTTTAATTTAGTGTTTTGGTGAAAACCCCGAACATAGTACTCACCTTTATATAAAAAAAATAAAATTTCTTTAAAATGATGACAGAAAATTGGTACTATAACCAATTTCTGCAATGTCTATACTTCACATTAATCGCTTTAGCGTTTTATTATAAAATAATTTTTGCCCTTTGTACTATTTAAATTGTTCTTATCTACATATTAGATCACTAAAAAATTTTAATTTTTTATTTTGTTTCAGATTATCCAAGCTTTATATTATACCATTTCACTGATAAATGATTTTGTTGGGAGCAATGAAGTCTCTCCCAAAAAAATGCCAATGATACGTAAAATTAAGGACTATATGATGACTACATTTGCCTTTCCAATTGCTCTTAATGTTGGCATAACATTTTGGGGGCTATATGCTGTAGATAGGGAACTAGTATTCCCAAAAGTATTGGATGCTGTTTTCCCAACGTGAGTGTAGATACACCTATACCGTAGTAATAGAATGATTCTTAAATGTTTATCTTTTGCAGATGGTTAAATCATATTATGCACACCAATATAGTCGTTTTCATTGTCTTGGAAATGTTCATATCTTTCCGCGCCTACCCATCGCGTTTCAAAGGCATTGCAGGACTCTCCGCATTCATGTTGGCCTATTTAGTTTGGTTGCATGTCATTAAGCACTATTCCGGCGTTTGGGTATACCCAGTTTTGGAAGTTCTACAATTACCACAACGTATTTTATTCTTTGTGGGATCATTGGTCTTTACTTTAGGTCTATATATCTTTGGCGAGATATTAAACAACCTAGTATGGTCGAAAGAGCTTAAAATGGCCCAACGTAAACATAAGTAAATTACTAATATCTAAATGTTTATTTAAATTTAAACAAAACAAAAAAAAATTTCGCCTAAATGTTTTTCCCTTTTTGGATAAGTATTTCTCTTAATGGATGATAAAAAAAGTAAAAGAATTAATAAAAGAAAGAATTAAAATCAGATATATTGTTCTTATGATAATTCTAAATCAGATTTTTAAAGCTGTTTTTGTGACATATATACATCAGTACTACTACTTTACATATAAATATAAATGAATACTAAAGAAACTTAATCTAGGTAACTCAATAACCAAAAAAACAAGTAGAAATCATACTAACGACAAAAAGTACACAATTAAACCAAATATTAAAGATGTCTTTGCAAATTTGCCTTTATTTCTAGAAGGCTCTTAGATTATTGTAGATCTTCGTTTGTTTGTTTTTTGTTAATTAATTTAGAAAGCAAATAGTGTTTATGGAGAAAAATTAAAATAGTAATTAACAATTCACATTTTAAACACATTTCTCTCATATCAAATGCACTTGTAAGAAGTTTTAAAATAAACCTAAACGACAAAACATCCTCGAGAATTGTTACCAAATTCTAATAAAAAAAAATAATGAAAATATTTTTTTGGTGTTTCAATCGAATACTTAATAAAGTATTTATGTAGACAATGGAAATCTATGTAATTGCGTATAGCTACCATTTGAGGCAAAATAAAACTAGTCCGTATTAAAAGTATTTTGGGAGCCACCGTAGTGCACTGGTTAGCATACCCGCCTTGCATACAAAAGGACGTGGGTTCGATTCCTGCTTCGACCGAACACCAAAAAGTTTTTCAGCGGTGGATTATCCTACCTCGGTAATGCTGGTGAAATTTCTAAGTGGTTTCACTGCAATGTGGAACGCCGTTCGGACTCGGCTATAAAAAAGAGGTCCCTTTTCATTGAGCTTAACCACCGTGGTGCAATGGTTAGCATGCCCGCCTTGCATACACAAGGTCGTGGGTTCGATTCCTGCTACGACCGAACACCAAGAAATTTTTCAGCGGTGGATTATCCCACCTCAGTAATGCTGGTGACATTTCTGAGGGTTTCAAAGCTTCTCTAAGTGGTTTCACTGGAATGTGGAACGCCGTTCGGACTCGGCTATAAAAAGGAGGTCCCTTGTCATTGAGCTTAACATGGAATCGGGCAGCACTCAGTGATAAGAGAGAAGTTCACCACTGTGGTATCACAATGGACTGAATAGTCTAAGTGAGCCTGATACATCGGGCTGCCACATAACCTAACCTAACCTAACCATTGAGCTTAACATGGAATCGGGCAGCACTCAGTGATAAGATAGAAGTTCACCAATGTGGTATGGTATCACAATGGACTGAATAGCCTTAGTGAGCCTGATAGATCGGGCTGCCACCTAACCATTAAAAGTATTTTCAACGACAAATTTGTCATCTTTCCCAAGAATTGAAACTAACATCTTGAGTTCCGACCAAAAATAACAACTAAAGTCCGGTGCAAAATTCGTTTTTCGTATTGAAATAGTTATTTTGAAAGTAGATAATTTTAATTTAATTTTTTGTCATTCTAAAAGAAGCAAATTTGCAGACCTTAAACCAGTACTGTGGAGTCGGAGTCTGAAGATTTTTTTTGGATTCGTTGCGTTATTCATTCGATCAATGTACGCTATGCCTATAAATGAAAAGCAACTTTCAATTAAGGAGATTATTTTATGTTTCCTAGAATGTTAGACTAGCAGATGGACTGAATCGATCCATTTTAATGTGCACCATCATACTAATCTATTTGAAAGAGAGAGACCTCCCACGGCAGACAAGGGTAGTTTTGGCCCAATTAAGATCAGGCAAGTGCAGCCGCCTCAATTCATACCTATCAGTGATTGATAGCAGCGTAGCTGACGTGTGTCCCATCTGTAATTAAGGGCCACTTGACACTCGTCACCTTTTTGCTTGCCCAGCTAAGCCTACCCGTCTCACTACCAGATCACTCTGGACATACCCCATCCTTGTCGCAGAGTTCCTTGATCTGGCTACCAGCTGAACTACACAAACATAGAACAAAATGGATGAAACTACATTAAAAACTGTTACAACAACAACAACATTTGAAATATTTCGAACAATCGATTTTATTTATTTTTTTTTTTTTTAATTTTAAGACCATATACAATGGAAATTTTTAATTCTGAAGAATTAAATATTAAATTAATTAAATATTATAATTACTAATATTAAATAAAATATTAGATATATTAAAATATTAAATATTGTAAATTTGTTTTCTATAGAAAATTTTGTAAAGATTTGATTTCTATAAAAAAAATTAGTCAAATTTTTATTTCTATAGAAAATTTTATTTACTGCATAATTTTTTCAAAATTTTGTTTCTATTGATAATTTTTTCAAACATTTATTTCTATTCAACATTTTATTTCTATTGAAAATTTTGTCAAAATTTTATTTCTATAGAAAGTTTTGTCAAAATTTTATTTCTATAGAAAGTTTTGTCAAAATTTTATTTCTATAGAAAATTTTTTCAACATTTTATTTCTATAGAAAATTTTGTCAAAATTTTATTTCTATAGAAAGTTTTGTCAAAATTTTATTTCTATAGAAAATTTTGTCAAAATTTTATTTCCATAGAATATTTTGTCAAAATTTTATTTCCATAGAATATTTTGTAAAAATTTGATTTCTATAGATATTTTTTGTCAAAATGTTATTTCTATAGAAAATTTTGCAAAATTGTATTTACTATATAAAATTTTTTTCAAAAATTTATTTCTATAGAAAATGTTGTCAAAATTGTATTTCTATAGAAAATTTTGTCAAAATATTATTTCTATAGAAAATTTTGTCAAAATTTTATTTCTATAGAAAATTTTGTCAAAATTTTATTTCTATAAATATTTTTTGTCAAAATTTTATTTCTATAGATATTTTTTGTCAAAATTTTATTTCTATAGCAAATTTTGACAAAATTTTATTTCTATATTTTGGTCAAAATTTTATTTCTATAGATATTTTGGTCAAAATTTTATTTCACGCAAAGCTGGCAAAATCGCTAAAAGTTGCCAAATCAACCGTTACAAATGTAATTAAAGTGTTTGGGGAACGTTTGTCGACAGCCAGGAAGTCTGGATCGGGGGGAAATCGAAAACCGGAAGCCACTGAGACGACAAAGAGAGTTGCCGGTAGTTTCAAGCGAAACCCTAACCTCTCTCTCCGAGATGCCGCAAATAAGCTGGGTGTATCGTCTACAACCGTGCATCTAGCCAAGACTTACAAGAAGGTAGTGACTCCAAATCGCGATGATAAACAAAATACGACGGCCAAAGCGCGATCCCGGAGGCTGTACACGACGATGCTGACGAAGTTTGACTGCGTGGTAATGGACGACGAAACCTACGTCAAAACCGACTACAAGCAGCTTCCTGGACAGGAGTTTTATACGGCAAAAGGAAGGGGAAAGCTAGCAGATATTTTCAAGCACATAAAACTGTCAAAGTTCGCAAAGAAATATCTGGTGTGGCAAGCCATCTGTACCTGTGGCTTGAAAAGCAGCATTTTCATAGCTTCCGGGACTGTCAACCAAGAAATTTACGTGAAAGAGTGTTTGAATAAACGTCTGCTGCCTTTCCTGAAGAAACACGGATGTTCCGTACTGTTTTGGCCGGATTTGGCATCTTGCCATTATGGTAAAAAGGCCATGGAGTGGTACGCCGCCAACAACGTGCAGGTGGTTCCCAAGGACAAGAACCCTCCCAACACGCCAGAGCTCCGCCCAATTGAGAAATACTGGGCAATTGTCAAGCGGAACCTAAAGAAGACCAAAAAAACTGCTAAGGACGAGCAGCAGTTCAAGGCAAACTGGCTTTCTGCGGCGAAGAAGGTGGACAAGGTGGCTGTACAAAATCTTATGGCAGGTGTCAAGCGTGAGGCCCGGCAATTCGGATTTGGAAAAGCGAAAGCCTAACTGAATATTTTTCCTGAATTTTATACTAATTGAAATTGAAAAATAAATTTAATTTGATTTTTTAAATAAACGATTTCACCGATTTACACGCGTTTTCCCTTGACCAAATTTTGACCGTATCACCCTTTATTGTGAATATCGTCCTTTGGAGTTCATGTTCATCCCCCTCCGTTTTGGGAGGTTAAGATGCAAGCCTTGCATACAAAAAGGTCGTGGGTTCGATCCCTGCTTCAACCGGACTCCAAAAACTTTTTTCAGCAATAGATTATCCTGTCTCAGTAATGCTGGTGCCACTTCTTAGTTTTTCAAAGCTTCTCTAAGTAGTTTTACCGAAATATGAAACGACGTTCTCGGCTGTACAAAAGTGTTGTCTTGTAATTGAACCAAACTTAGAATAGGGCAGCACTCAGTTATAAGACAAAAGTTCTCCAATAAAATAACGGTCTGCCACTGTATCTAACATAACCTCAGTTTCTTTATAAGTGGGAAGTAAGGTCGTCGTATAAAAACTGTGATACTGTAGAGACCCTGTCGCTACGTTTTAGTGGAGTTTCTCAATAAAAATTATGAGTAACTTCGGATTAATTAAAAGGAGGATATATAACGCAAAACAGAAAACAAAAATCTCCGTTGCATTGCAATGTTTCATAAAAAATTATAGTAGCCACTCTTACCTTCCATCATTTTGGGTAAATTATTATGCCAATATTCAACGAATTAAGACCACTAAACTGTTCAACATTCACCAAAAGAGAACTTTTATTCCACACCCAAAGCTTTATTTAAAAATTTCAAATTTATTAACCATGACTGACTGAAGATTCTGTAATACGAGCAGAGTTGCCAGTGAAATTGCAAAATAAATAAGCAACTCTGGCGTGCCAACAACACAGTATTTCTTATGGGTGCGAAATGTAAGCAATCGATAATAACACCGCACGATATTTTCGCTAGAGCTTACATTAAACCCAGAACTTACTTCCTATAAAAACTTCAAAAATTTCTGCCGGTATGTAAAATTAATATAGGACACCAATTGACATTCTTATCAATCGTATGCGTATCTTATGCGGATGAAAAATGTCTTTAAAAATGTAATCTAATTCCGGTTAAAAGCAGTACTTGAAATAAAACTATTGGCAATACTGACAAAAATGTTTTCTTCGTGGGGACAAGCTCGCTCAGCTGATTTTGTTTATTTTCTTCATTCATTTTGCATAATCTCCTAACGGTGCTCTTTGATTGCTCTTCAGGTGTATGTTTAAATACTTTTCGTTTTATCCGCAATAAACTATTGAAACACTAGTACAAAATGTCCTTGTCTTCGAAACTTACATTAGCCGCTTCTTTTGTTGTGTCCGGAGCTATCATTGGCTATGTCCATTTCAAACAAACAAGTGACAGGTAGTAGTTTCATTAGGATTTCCAAGGTCTGGTTTCGACATAATAAGCAGTGATCCACGTTCATGTTTCAGCATAGAAAACAATTTTGTTACACGTTTTTTCAACGAGATTTACCAGCAATGCGTATTATCATATACGAATCTGTTTACTATCTGAAACACGTATAGCTCCATGATCTAATTCAACTACAAAGCTGTTCACCACATAGCATTCTAAAACTGTTCTTATTTCAGAGAAAAACTTCATGAAGGAGTAGTACGGGATGTGGAAAGGCAACAGCGCCGTAAAATGGAAAATACTTACGTACTTCAAAAACAAATTGACTTGACGAAACAACTTAAACAATTACAACATAGCCAGGAGGGAGAAGCCAATACGGGCCAGTGATTAGATTCATTAATTGTAAATAAAACCAAATAAACTAAATGTATTAACACCGCATCGCTTTTTTAAGATATAGCTTGTATTTATCTCAATATCCATTATTAACCTTAAATATTTTATCGCCCGTTTCATAGGGAGCTACAAAATAAAACCGGCAAGTTTTAAACAAAAAAGTGAGTGAACTAACGACATCCATTTTGGATCTAAGTCAAATAAAATCCTGCTATTTGTGCTTATGCAAATGCCAGAACAATGAAGATACCTAGTATATGGAATCTATAGGGAGCTTTATTAAGTTAAAATATTTTAAACATATAAATTGAATTTGCTTCGTGGGAAGGTTAACTTAATCTGTAGTTTTGCTATTTGCAAGGGTCTGTTATATCCAAAGAAAAGGTATAAACTCATATGAAATTTTCCAACATATTGGAATAAATTGTCAATTAATAGCGTTTACGATTATCTCCTCCACGGTCACGGCGAGGCGAACGTTCACGGGAACGTCTGCGACGTGGAGAACGTGAGCGGGAACGAGAGCGACGACGCCGAGAATACAAATATCTGTAAAAAGAAATATTTATGATTTTAATACAAAAGAATACATTTTTCATTTCTCATTGAAGTTATACCTGCGTAGATCTCTAGAAATTGGTTTCAAGTGCATGAAGTTGCAGAATCCCGAACGGGTGCATTCTCCCATCTCATATTGGCGGCAACAGGCTTCACGAAAATCAGTTACAGGTGATAATTCAGAATATACTGGACGTCCTCCAAACCAGCGATTGTTTAAATCGTTAGCAGCTTTCTCTGCATCAGCTTCTTGACGGAATTTTATGTAAACATTGCCGACTAGGTGATCTCCCAAATTATCGCAAACGTTCATTTCCTCAATTTCACCATATTTGTCTTCACATTCGACAAAAACGTCTTCAAAGAAGTTGTCGTAGTGCTCTTGCATTTCCTCATCCGATACGTTTGCAACCAAATGCGAACCATCTGCAGATTTGGCCGAATTCTGGGGATTTACATACAGGTTTTGCAGTAAAACTGTCTGCGAAAATGTTGGTTTGTTGTGTATTCTCGAGCAACGATCACCATGACGGCATGCCCCGATTTTAAAATAAAAGGAACAGTTAACTCTGAAAAAAAAGCACAAAATATCGAAATGAAAACGATCCAAAAAATCATGCTTGTCTCTTTCATTGTCTTACTTGTCTTTTTCAGTGCCAAAAATGGACGCCAAATACTCAGCCATTTTGTCTTCGTCCTGCCAGTAAGCAAGGATTAGTTATATTTACAATTCACCGCTTAACAAAAAGTATGTGATATATTTGTAAATATAATATAAATGTTGAGATTTCTCAGTTTTTTTATTTATCTTAATTCTTCAGCCGACAATAAATGTATATAAAAACGCCGCGACTCCCGATGTTTCTATGATGGAGACGTAAATACCAGTGATGAGATTTAAAAATGTCAACTTGTACCGTAATCGAAATGAAAATGTACTAAAAATGCATTGCTAGTACGAAAATGGCGCACGTAATTTCATTATCATCCGGAATTTACTGTAAACAATTTGAAGATGTATTGAAGATGAGCTATTTCAAGTCAAGTTGAATTTATGTTGAAAATTATATATACCCTCAAACTGAAAAGTTGTTGCATTTGAAAAACGCTCATCCTGTGATTATTGGGAAATGTTTTACTTCTTTTCTATATTTCCCAAACATCGAATGGAGTTACCTTATTGCTTCATTTCTTATAAGACGACTCCACTTATAAGACGACGTACCTACTTTCAAAGAGCAAGAACTGCCCCAGGTTTGGGCACTTACGGCACAAAGTGGTAGCCACATTCTAAAGAAGTAGTAAAGTCAAACTCTAAAGAAGTATGTGGGAGCCACCGTAGTGTAATGGTTAGCATGCCCGCCTTGCATACACAGGGTCGTGGGTCCAACCCTGTTTCGACACCAAAAAGTTTTTCAGCGATGGATTATCCCACCTCAGTATTGCTGATGAAATCAAATGGTTTCACTGCAATGTGGAACACCGTTCGGACTCGGATATAAAAAGAGGTTCCTTGTCATTGAGCTTAGCATAAAATCGGGCAGCATTCAATGATAAGAGAGAAGTTCACCACTGTGGTATCACAATCGACCTAACCTAACCAGGGCTCAAATGTTGTTATTACGTCTCTCTAATAGAAAGGCCAAGACATCCAAATTTGTAATAGTCATTGCATGGTATCATTGATAACGATAGCAGAAATGGGTAGATATTCCTTTTATATTTCCATAACAACATAGGATGGGGAATCAACAATAATAGGAGTTAAATACACCCATAAACTATGTATTAAAAATTATCATTTGTATCGCTTCCTAATCGCACAAAAAAGTGTACTATCGAACCTCATTGCTCATCACTGTGCAACGCCGTTGCAGTATCGATTTTGATAAAACCGTAGATTTGACATTTACGCCATAATTTCAGCATGCGTAGACGCTTATTCTCCGATTTAGGCAGATCCCCTTAAGAAACATGTATTGTAATCGTTTTTGGAAATAATCGATTATTCATAGATGTTCATCTTCGTTCTAGAGTTTTCGAATTTCATTCAATTTCAATTTCAGGAAATAATAAAGCGCTAGTTATAAAATAAATTGCACACACAAAATATATACAAAAATATGGACAAGGTAAGATATATAAATCTCTTCTGCTTGTATGGTGGAATGCAACATAGTTGGGAAAAAATGCGGTATCCTATTGTTTTGCAAACTCATGCCTCCTCATCCTTTTTTTCATGTAGGTAAATGAACTTAAAGAAAAAGGCAATAAGGCCTTAAATGCTGAGAAATTTGATGAAGCTGTTGCTGCTTATACAGAAGCAATAGGATTAGATGAGAAAAACCACGTTTTATATAGTAATCGATCGGCTGCTTACGCAAAAGCCGGCAAATTTGAGGAAGCCTTAGAGGACGCAGAAAGAACTATAAAACTAAATCCAACATGGGCAAAGGGTTATTCGAGAAAGGGAGCAGCAGCAGCCGGCTTAGGAGATTATATGAAGGCTTTCGAAGCTTATAATGAAGGTAGGTGTATTTCTCATTGCTGTGAGTCACAAGGGTCAACAAATGTGAGGCGGTGCAATATCTCAACAAGCTGAGCAAAAAAAAAAAGTTAATGAACTTTGCTGCAAAGCAGCATTGTCGTAGATGTTCGAGAAGAAACATAAACACACATAACCTAACATTATTTTGAATTATTGCGTTTTGTTGATAGCTTAAAAATGCAATAATGCAGTGGTTTTATGAATGGAAGATTGAACATGTAATGATGTTTAAAGTAAAACGAATTACATTATTTGTGTTATTGGAATGCAAGTATTCTAGAAATATTAAGTGATAAACATTAAACCCAATACAAATTATTATATAGTACATGATGTATTATTCTAGATTTACTAAGTTATATGTTGCCAATCATACATACCTTTATGCTAAACGCTAAACCTCTCTTGTCACTGAAAATACTTGTTTTGGAAACACAACAAGTCTTATGTGGCAACAAGTCTTATGGCGTTTTCATTTCTCAAAAACTATGTTGCCTTGGTGTTACACTATTTATTTTCGCCCAAATTATAGAGCCATTCCAAAGTTGTTAACTCAAAATGTGACAGGATTCAAAATCTGTCATAGTGCCCTCCATATTTTGCAATCAATTTCGAGAAAGTTACATACTTTTTCCCTATCGAAATCGCCTTTAGTTTCCAACTTTTAGTGTAACAATTATTTAGTACATTCCAATTAATAATTCAAAAGATAATAGAAATGCTTGGCACTACATTTGTGTTAACAACGTTGCGAGATCTTTGTCCAATTGTATACTTAGGTTTTGGTCTGATGTGCTTGTTTTAATAAAGAAGATTTGAAGGTCTTAGGAATATAGTCAGTATTACCACGATTTTATAAATCGTCTGTTTTTTAACTGGTCCAGCTTGTTATACATACCATCACAGTGACTCCCTAGAAGCTACTCTTCTACGATCGACATATTGACTATTATTTATGTGCTATGTGAAAATGTGATTTATTGCAATCCAAACAATCAGGTGATGCTAAGTGATTACTATCATGCTACGGCATTGCTCTTGGTAAGCAGTTTTTAACCGCAATAGATTATCCAGTTTTTGGTAATGGACTTGAGGGAACGGCAAATTGGTAGCCCTCAATTTTTATATTTGAAACAAGTTGTTTGGTCCACGAGAGAGGGTATAAATGACTAGTTTCAATGGTAAAACTGGGATATTGTTCGCATGTATGGTAAAATGCAATGATTGTCTAATTGAGGTCGAATTCGAGGACTTTGCAATAAAACAACCTACAAAGCACAAGTCCACAAAGCAATACAAAAGCTATAAATATGAATTGAGTATCCTAAATACTCAAGTAAAATGGGGACTGAACATAAGGTGGAGGCCATTGAGAACTTTTGTTGCCTCTAATGTTATTGAATGTCCAAAAATGCATAAACTTCTTACACTCATAGAAAAAGTCTGCTAAAAACAGCAGTCGATGTCTGCTGTTATATTTTTGTACTTCATGGTCTAACGAACAACAAATAAAAAAAATATATATGTTACAAGTTATTCTCCAAAGCATATTTTAAACCAAAATTAGATTTTTGTATATTCTTGCACTGTAATATACCTACAAGCTCATAAATGCAATCAGCAAACATTTTGTTTGCTGTTATGCCTAAATTTGATAAATATTCAGATTTTTGGGCCAATACAGTAGATATTCATAAAATATTGTTTTAATTATGTTACGATTGCCCGCAAGTTGACATTTTTATTTTGTTTCGGCAAAACTAATCGAAATAAAAAATAATGGAAACAACTAACAGCCTGTTTCTTGTTTCTGTATGTCGAATGAGCTCTGTCGATCGACTAAAATGGAAACAAACAGCTGAATTTATAACCAAAAAACAGCTGTTTCTATGCATTTCAGTCGATCGATTGAACTCGTTCGACATACAGAAACAGGCTGTTAATCTTCTTTTTGATAATTTGAAATATCTAAACTCAATACAAATATTTTGTGTATTTCCCATAGGTCTTAAACATGATCCACAAAATGCTGTTTTATTACAAGGCCGCCAGGAAATTACTTCAGCTGTTCTTCAACACATGCAAGGTAATGCGTATTAATATTGATTTATTCATCACACCACAACCATTTCCTAATATTTTTATTCCTTAATGGCAATTAAAGGTATGAACACACCTATGGATGTAGATCCTCCAGCTTCCAACACCTCTAAGCCAGCAGAGAAACCGAAGACAGAAGAAAAACCTAAACCAGCTGAACCCAATTTAGATGAAATGACTGAAGAAGAACGTCAAAAGTATAGAGCGAAGAAAGAAAAGGAAGCAGGCAATTTGGCCTATAAAAAGAAAGAATTTGATGAAGCTTTGAAACATTACCATGCAGCTTTAGAATTGGATCCTACAGATATAACTTTCTACAATAACATAGCAGCTGTTCATTTTGAACGAAAAGAATTCGAAGAATGCATTAAACAATGTGAAAAGGGCATTGAAGTGGGTCGAGAAAATCGAGCAGATTTCAAGTTAATTGGTAAAGCTTTTGCTCGTATTGGAAATTCATATCGCAAACTCGAGGATTACCAAAAGGCTAAAATGTATTATGAAAAAGCAATGTCCGAACATCGAACACCCGAGGTGAAAACTTCGTTGAGCGAAGTTGAGAGTAAAATTAAAGAACTTGAACGCAAAGCCTATATTGATCCTGCCAAGGCTGAGGAAGAAAAAGAAAAGGGTAATGAATTATTCAAGAAGGGTGATTATAGCACTGCCATTAAACATTACTCGGAAGCTATTAGACGTAATCCCGATGATCCAAAATTATATAGCAATCGTGCTGCATGTTATACAAAATTAGCCGCTTTTGATTTGGGCTTGCAAGATTGCGAAACATGTATAAAATTGGATGAGAAGTTCATAAAGGGCTACATTCGCAAGGGAAAAATTCTACAGGGTATGCAGAAAACTTCTAAAGCTTCATCGGCTTATCAGAAAGCCTTGGAATTGGATCCAAATAATGCTGAAGCCCTTGAAGGTTATCGTGCATGTGCTTTGAATTTACAACGTAATCCACAAGAAGTGTTAAAGAATGCCATGAATGATCCTGAAGTTCAACAGATTTTGAAAGATCCTGCAATGCGTTTGATTTTGGAACAAATGCAAAATGATCCAAATGCTGTTAAAGAGTAAGTACAAAATTGATGTTCAGTTTTTGATATAAAGACTAGTCATTGAAAGCGTAGTTAGGATAAATAGGACCACTAAATTTCATGATATTCAAAATTCGATGTTGATTTAATCAATGTAATGCGCCATGCAGACTGTAAGTTTATCCGGACGACAGTACTCGTGTCGAACATATCCCATATATTGGTCACATTATAAAGTAAGTCCGAAGGCATAATCGATACTGCTGCATGTTTATGGGATCGATAACACATTTATCGATTATTTAGTCATCAATTCGTATCGATTGGACACACTGTAAGATTCTTTACAAAGGCAGACATTCCGTCCGTAAAACTTATACTCTATAGGACGCATATGATTCTGTACAAACAAAGACATTCCGTCCAGAGAACTGCAACCGGTGGTTTTTTTCCCGTATTGCAATCTTACCCACAAAATGTCGGTGGCAGTGAGTAGGACACCAATTACCATGCGATCTTTTACATTGATACAAATGCGAGAATAAAAAAACCAATAGTATATAACAATGTTCGTATGCAGTGTCTTGCAATCTTAAACCACTCGACATCGTAACAACGCTCGGTAAACAAAAAACGAGGTTGGCAATTAAGTGTGATCGCACTCAACAACAACAATTACTAGCATTCGGCATTAGCTCACGAGAATTGAGAGAGTACCAAATAAGACAATAACAAACTGCTTAGATATGGGTAACCAATTTATGTGATTGCTTTACTACGGTGTTTTCGAGAGACCAGCCCTCATACTAACAAACACCAACAGTCGTCGGTTGCATTGGATATTGTTGGTTGAAATTTTTTTTTACCAATTGGTGTTTACTAAATACACTGGTCGGCTGCGGTAGATCGCAGACGTTCTCTGATTCCGTCCGGAAAAACTTATAGTCTGTAGGACTCAACTCACTGTTAGTGATTGAAACTTATACTCGTTTTTTTTTTTTTTTTTTTTTTTAATTTATGAGTCGATTAGTTTATTTTAGTCGCTATTTAAAGCGGACTAGTTGACATCAAAAGTCGATTTGTCAATTTCACTCGATTTTCAAAAAGCGAATAACGATATAAACGAATTAAATAAAAGATTACAAAATTTCAATTTTTCTACTATTTTTACAAAAAGTAGATTACTTTAAACAAAGTTAATAGGCTCAAGGTGATTTAGCCGATATTAAAGATTATAAAAAGTTATCAAATCCGCGTGTGTTTGTGAGGAAAAGAATCATCTCATTTACAAAAAGATGACCAGCTGCAAAGATCGAACATTCGATTCTTTCCATCAAAATTCGTTTGTTCTTTACGTTAATCTTTTTTCCATTATACAAGAAATTACTACTCCCAATTTTTTATTAGTAATGCGTTTATTGACTATAACAAATTCTATTTGTTTTACTTTCAGGCATTTACAAAATCCAGCGATAGCCGATAAAATTATGAAACTCATGGAATCAGGAATTATTCAAATTCATTAGAATCATTAAGCATGAAGCAAAGCTACAAAGAACCATACTAATAATTGCTATAAAACAACAAAATAACATCTCCATTTTCAATCATCAAAGCCAATTTATTTTCCTATGATGCAGCGGTGAAATGCTCCTGTCTTAATAATTTCTTACATTTCAAATTTGCTCAGTTTAGTTTATAGAAACAAAACAAACATAAAAGTTACCTTATTATCTTAATTTCCCAAAAAATTTGCACATTTCCCTTAAGTATTTTTTTCCATATTGTTTGATATTTTTGTTTTCTTTTTTTCGTAAACTACGTAATTCTATAGTTATTTTATAGAATTTTATTCTATGTTAAACATGTTTAGGTTTTTTCAGTTATTTAATATTTTTATTTCCAATAAAATGTAATTTCCTCGAAATTTTTTTTTGGCATTTCTTACAACAAACATACCTTTAGCTTATAAAACAAAAATACACTGGAAGCAAGTTAACCAATATTGCTTTTTGAATAAAAGAAAAGTCTACTTAATAGTATACCTATACATATTTATAAAAGAAAATCTAACAAAAGTTATTTGTTTAACTACTCAAGAAAATATAAAATATTTCGCAAAAAAATAATATGAAATAAAATCGATATAAGCAAAAATAAAAAATCAATATCCCTGAGTGTTTTATGCGGATAAAGTTTAAAATGAAAAGATATTGCGAATATGAAACCTCTAGAAAATATTATGTTCTTTGGTTCATTCGTTTATGGATAATCAAGCTATGGCTTCGTAAATGTTACTACGTCCGATTATTATTCAAAACCAAGTAGAAAACAAAATGGAATTGAAAATTGGACTATTTGATCATTTTGAATTTCCAAGTACTTGAGGTGAAAATCGAACTTTTGATTTGGCTTCCTTATCATATGGTAAATGCAACTGAAGTCCTTATATATCATTTAAAATAAACTAAAAATATTCAAATGATTTCAATTTCTAGAAGCTATAGTCAATTGTAGGCCAGAGAGAATCCAATCTCTGCGTTAACAAAAATGAACCCCGAACTATTAAACAATGCAGCACCAGTGTGAACACCTCAAATAGGCCACTCGCAGTGTCATAACCTACAGACTGTGTAGATTTGGACCCTTACCACCTAGGGTTGATCTTCACCCTCTAGTGCGCAAGACCCAGCGTTACAAAAGTTCATTGTTTTTCGTTAGATTGTCTCAAATATTCCCATTATTATTGAAAAAATATTTTACTGTTAACACTCGTTTAACTGGAATATAATTGCGAGTGTGGTACATTCGTGTAAAGTTACCATAAATAATGCTACATTGCGTAGATCTGGCATCTTCGTATTGCAACAGCTGATAGTAATTATTGAGTATGCCGTAAACGAAAAACAATAAGCTGAGAAAAAAAAAACTAACTTATTTATTTACAATAAAAATTTTCCTTATATGGGTCAAATAGACCTAGCAGACCTTTAGGAAAGATTCTTATTTGAAAATAAATTGTACGAAAACAATGACTGAATAGATGAATTGGGGTAAGAAGCATACTGTTTATGAATAAATGAATGACATCATTAATGAAAATGAGAAAGAACATCTGGGTATCAATAAAAAAAAAACAAAATCTCATCAGAAGCAATAATTAACCTTCAGTGCAACAACCCCCAATGACAGGTTGAATGTGTAGTTTTTCAACAGAGTAATAAAAAATAAAAAAAGCAAAACTTCAGCGAATAGAAGAGAAGGCAACCTAACACCATTTAACAACTAATCAAGAACACAGCTGCACAACCTTCAACGCAATAATTGTGTATAAAAATCAAACATTGAGATATCAACCACCACCACCACCATAAACATTTTGCGATAAACAAAAACATAATAATTGATAAAAATTCAACCGAAATGGAAAAGCAGTATCAGACGAAAAAGCGGAATGAAATTGTTTATTTCCCTTTTTAAACGGAAAATAAACATTTACAGAAAACTTCGAAATTAGTCAATAGTTGCCAAATTAGATCAACGTTGTAAATTAATACTAAACAAATACAATTTAAGCTGAGCCCCATATATAGAGATTTACTGTGCCAACATGGCGATAAATTGGAGAGAATTGTTCCCAACCAAAGTCACATTTCTAATATTCATTTTGTACATGTCCCTTTTCATAGGGCAGGGTGAGTGGGACAATAATATATTTATCGTATTAATGTAATAACAAATAATCATAATTGTTTCTTTAAATTTTCTTAGGAATATTTGTGACAGCTTCTCAAGACTCCAACAATTCTTATTCATATAATACTGTGACAGTGGTACTATTAACGGAAGTTCTGAAACTTATTGTTTCAGCAGTTCTTTATTTAAGAGAGTAAGTATAAAGACAAATATTGTCCCCAAATTCATAAATTAATTCATAACACTCTTTTGTCCTTAGTCACAATTTTCCTTCGTTGGTTAAGGATGTTCGTAAAGACTCTAATGTTATGATGCTTTATTTTGTTCCTGCCTTTTTGTATTGTTTATATAATAATTTGGCTTTTGTGAATTTATCAACATTTGACCCAACCACATACTATTTACTATTGCAATTACGTGTTGTCATCACGGGAGTTTTATTTCAAGTGAGTATTCCAAAAAGTGACACTGCAAATCTATAAAAAAATTTATATATACCAAGAGGCTTTTTACTGCTCTTGTTAGAACCATTCTGGAGTATGGCTCTATCGTATGGGATCCCCAGTATGATGTTTACATTGATAGGATAGAATCGGTTCAGAAGCAGTTCTTGTTGTTCGCTTTGGGACATCATTATTGGAACAGAGATTTTGTTCTTCCTCCTTACACTTCTAGATTGAGGCTCATTCATTTACCTACTCTTAGGAGCCGACGGACGATGTTGAGCTATATGATGATATATATGTTATTTAGTGGTGATATTCCAGGCTCGAAATTTATATTTTCCTTTTAGGGTATCTAGGAATTATCAGTTCGTTTCCTTTTTCCTTTAACTTAAGTATTGATGTGATGAAGTCCAGAATTTTAGCGTATTGGGATAACTAATACATTTTTCTTACATAAGCTAGTATTTAGTCTGGTAATGTAATGTAGTTGGTTACATCCCTCTGCTTCCACCCAGCCATGATCCGGATCATGGTGTGTACGCTGTCCCTACGTTATGGGGACGAGGTCCTCACGGTCGGAAGGGGCGGGAAGGTGGGCGATGGGACCGTTCGGAAGTGGCGGGAAAGTGGGCGATGGGACCGTTCGATGAAAAAAAAATATCCATATTGCTTATGAAACAATGATCCTAAATGGGTGTGGGAAGTACACTTTCTAGAAATTATCAATGGTAACGTTGTTGCAAACTTATATGGAATTGTAATGTCATATAAGGGGATGGTTTAATTGTGGAGTGCTTATGCCCATTGCAATATATTATTAGTTAAGGCTTTGCAAATTTTACCAGTAGCCTATTCTATATTACAATAACAACAGACAATCATAGTCATGGCTATCATCAAATGAACATATTCTACTCGCCTTATTGATTGGTTGTACTTTCGATAAATATGATGGCATCAATCGAAATTTTTCTTAGCAACTTTTAAATGAAAAATTGACGGTAATTTATATAGACACTATAAATATATATGCATATCACGATACTTTCTAAAAAGCTCGTGTTTATTGTATTGTGCTAAAGAACATTTTTCATTTGATACTATGTCGCGATAAAAAATACATTAGGAATACCCGTGTTATGAGTTATCAGTATTGTAAAATGCACTTGTAGTTATTGGAAGTTCAGTTCCAATTATTGTATCACTTATTAAAATCAATTTCCGGAATGGCCTTCAATACGCTTAGCGATTTTCTGAACAGCCAAATGTCACCAGTAGCTAAATCAGGCGAAGTCGCTAGGTGTGAAACGATATTAATCCATTTTCAACCAAAAACATCACGAAAACGGCATGTAATATTAATCATCCCAGAATCAAATTCTGAAGTTCAGTTCGCAATTTAGGCCCGGTCCTCCTCAAACTTGTTGTTTTGCTTGTTTTTTTAATATATATGTCATATATACGTTTTTAAATTTAGTTGGATTTATACTTAATTTAATCAAACCGAGCCCATGAGGACAATGATACACAATCGATCACAGGAGTTTTCTTAAGATCTTAAAATTAACTAATACATATTTAATATATAAATACACCTAATGATATGTAATAGATCTTTTTTTTTAATTATGATATCAAAAGCTACAACTAAACTAATGCCTAACGTACATTTTTATTAAAATCTATTCAGATTTATCTCATAATTTTTATGCCCTGCGCCACACTGTGGAACAGGGTATTATAAGTTAGTTCATACATATGTTTGCAACACGCAGAAGGAGACGAGATAGACACGTGGTGTCTTTTGCAAAAATGCTCAGGGTGGGCTCTTGAGTCGATATAGCGATGTCCGTCTGTCCGTGAACACATTTTTGTAATCAAAGTCTAGGTCGCAGTTTTAGTCCAATCGACTTCAAATTTGGCACAAGTATGTGTTTTGGCTCAGAATAGATGCCTATTGATTTTGGAAGAAATCGGTTCAGATTCAGATATAGCTCCCATATATATATTTCGCCCGACATGGTCTTATATGGCCCCAGAAGCCAGAGTTTTACCCTAATTTGCTTAACATTTTGCACAAGAAGAACAATTAGTACTATAGTCAAGTGTGCCAAATTTTATTGAAATCGGTTCAGATTTAGATATAGCTCCCATATATATCTTTCGCCCGATATGGACTAATATGGTCCTAAAAGCCAGAGTTTTGGCCAATTGGTTGAAATTTTGCACAGGGAGTAGAATTAGCATTATAGCTATGCGTGCCAAATTTGGTTGAAATCGATTCAGATTTAGATATAACTCCCATATATATCTTTCGCCAGATATGCACTTATATGGACCCAGAAGCCACAGTTTTATCCCGATTAGCTTGAAATTTTGCAAAAGGAGTACAGTTGGTAGGATAGTCATGTGTGCCAAATTTGATTGAAATCGGTTCAGATTTAGATATAGCTTCCATATATATTTTTCGCCCGATATGGACTTATATGGCCCAAGAAGCCAGAGTTTTGGCCCAATTTGGTTGAAATTTTGCCCTAGGAGTACAATTAGTAATATAGTCATGTGTGCCAAATTTGATTGAAATCGGTTCAGATTTAGATATAGCTCCCATATATATGTTTTTCGGATTTCGACAAAAATGGTCAAAATACCAACATTTTCCTTGTTAAATCTCCACTGCTTAGTCGAAAAGTTGTAAAAATGACTCTAATTTTCCTAAACTTCTAATACATATATATCGAGCGATAAATCATAAATAAACTTTTGCGAAGTTTCCTTTAATCTGCTTCAGATTTAAATGTTTCCCATATTTTTTACTAAAATTGTATTCCACCCTAGTGCATTAGCCAACTTAAATTTTGAGTCTATAGATTTTGTATCAAATTCTGTCCAAATCTAGTGATATTTAAATGTATGTATTTGGGACAAACCTTTATATATAGCACCCAACACATTTGACGGATGTGATATGGTATCGAAAATTTAGATCTACAAAGTGGTGCAGGGTATAATATAGTCGGCCCCGCCCGACTTTAGACTTTTCTTACTTGTTTTTTTTTTTGTTGTTATGATTGTGTTGAAGCCAATGTTCTTAATCAGATTCACGTTGTAATCGAAGTTTTGGTTTTTAAGGTTGCTACAATATACTTGCCGAATAGGAATAAAATCATTTCAGATTTATAATGGGTATTCGATTTATATTTTTTTCACGATATATTTATTTCATTTACCATTTTGCGAATTGTAAGAAATTTTATCCTAAACGGTTCAGATATAATTATGGGCTTTTTTTGTTACACCCAAAGAAATTTTTAGTAAACAAAGCAGAAAATCTGCGAAAACAAAAAGTTAGTTTAAAAACGTGTTTGCTGAAATAGCAAACATTGCCTGTTATTTTTAAAAACTCGATTATTCTAAACATGTCTTAGTTTAAAATATACCAATTTAACGAATTGTTGTTCGCTAGGCAATGGAGTGCAAAACTATAAAAACCGATACGGACTGCTGTTTTAATGCGCTTTACAGACTATCAGTTATTCCGGACGACAGTGCTCGTGTCGAACATATCCCATATATTCTGCACATTATAAGTTAAGTCCGAAGGCATAATCTATACTGCTGCATGTTTATGGGATCGATAACACATTTACCGATTATTTAGTCATCGCCGACAAGTCGTATAGATCCGACACACTGTAAGATTCTTTACAAACACCGACATTCCGTCCGGAATAACTGATAGTCTGCAAAGCGCATAACAGAGATTATTTCACAAGACCCCATAGGACCGTTTTCATAAAAGTTCGCATAGAGACTATAATTATTTGGCATATGTGCAAATTATGTCTGAAATTTATTCAGATGTAGGAATAGCCTTAAGCAAATTTTGACGGTTCTGAAATGGAACCACAGTATTGTCCAACAAAGTGGTGAAGGAGGGTATTTATTATATAGACTTAGACTTTACACTGACCCTATTTAAAAAAACCAAAATAATATTTTTTCTCTTTCATTTCCAGATTATATTCAAAAAGTATCTCTCTAAACGCCAATGGATGTCATTGGTCCTGCTCACAGTCGGTTGCATGTTAAAACAAATAAATTTCAGTGGTATATATAGTGAAAATGTCGCCAGTTCTGGAGTAAATAATAACCAAAATTCTGCTGTGACTGAAGGAACTACCAAAGTGGAACATCAAATGAGTAGCAAAAACATGAATGGGTTTGACTTTAGCTTAAGTGCCGTTTTGATACTAGCCCAAACAGTATTCTCTTGCTTAGCCGGAGTTTACAATGAGTATTTGCTAAAGGATAAGGGATCCGAAGTGAATATTTTCATTCAAAATGTTTTCATGTATTTAGATTCAATCGTTTGCAATGTTGTGATACTTTTGATTCAGGGCCAACTATTTTCAGCGTTTACATCCGATAGTCTTCAAGCAATATTTCGCTTTAAAGTCATTGTAGTTATTGTAAATAATGCTGCAATAGGTATAGTCACTAGTTTCTTTTTGAAATATATGAATTCAATATTGAAAACATTTGCCAGTGCATTAGAATTGTTGTTTACAGCAGTCCTATGCTATTTTCTATTCGCAATACCCATTTATGTAAACACCGCATTGTCAATAGCCGTAGTCTCTTTTGCCATATATCTCTACTCGCAAAGTCCGGTAGTGAATGTAGGAAAAGTACGACCCCTAACAAGTGTAAGTGAGACACAAATGTCTTATGATAAAAGAAGACTATTAGATGCAGACGGTGATACAGATCTAGAAATGGATATGGTGTAATAATTTAATTATCTCTAAGTAGGTGTACATATACATATATTTTAGTTTTGTTTTTGATTTTTTGTTTATGGCAAGAGTAAATTGTAATTGTTTAGTTTTTTTTAGTGTTTATGTAAAAAAAATAATGTTTTTAATTATAAGAAATATATTTTTGTTTATTGGTAATTTAAGAATTGTGCAGAATTTTTAAATCGCACAACTAAAACTTTCTTATCTTCCTCTTGACAAGCACGCATCGAAATGATAATAGATTGCATATCAATATTGATATGTTCTTAGAAAAAATATCACAAAAAAAAAAATTAATTGATTCAATTAATTTTTTAATAAATATCAAGCACACAAATTAATTGACTCAGTTAATTAGGTAATTGAATTAATTATTTTTTATTTGCCTTCCATCAATTAAAATTAAAATAAAAAATTTCATGAAAAAGAGAAAAATATTTAATAAGACAATGATAGGAATAATTGATTTAATTATTGTTTTTTTTTTTATATAAACAAAATCATTAAAAATCATAATTGAAACGTCTTTGGTGATTGATAATAGCATTTCCATGATTGAAACAATTTCAATTAAAAATTAATTGGTTCAATTGACTTGAAAGCAAAACATTATATTTGTTGTGCGTATTATTCGCAATTTCAGGTCTATAATAAATAGGCCATAGACTGCCTTTTATAAAAGGGTTAAAGCGAAATCACAGCACAAATATAGGCACTAACTCTCTATTTTAACAATCGGATATATTAAAACAAACACATTTCAAATCAATACTCTAAGAATATTGGAAAAATTTCACCGTTAAGAATATAATTCTATAATTGATTAGCCTTATCTAAAACGAGACAAACGAATTGAATGACTCCGTATATTATTATTCTTTTTTTTTATAATAAAAAATATATGGGCTTTGACAAAATTATTATTCTCACAAAAAAAAGCAAACTCAATCAGTTATTTAAGATATTATTTATTTTTGATACACCATTTCAAATGTTGGTACTAACGAAAATTTTATATCTAATTTCTAAAAAAAAAAACAAATATTATTTGGGTTCTTATCTAATAAGACGTATTATCATTTTATGAATTGAAGTGCATTAAATATAATTCTTATTCATGACTATTAATGTTTTAATTGTAGTTTTATGTTAGAATTAATGTAAATTTTTATTTGTTAACCATATAAGCTTATAGAAGCTATAGTTACTTTTAAGTTAAAAAAAAGACTTATGCATTATTATTACAGTTCCCATTACATTGTTCGTATTTGAAAAACCAAATATTAATTTTGTTTGACATTTAGCATACGGCTAACGAAATCATGTATTAATGAAAAAACAAATGATTTTTTATGCTTATCACCTGGTAGAAATGACATTAATGTAATTTTTTGCCTAACGAATAATATGAAAATATTTCTTAGTTAACTTTTCACAATCTATAGATTTTCTTATGGACTCATTTTCTGTTATAACTTAATTTGAAAGAAACTTGGATTATTCAGCATGTACAAGACATTACAACAGATTGGGTTTTTTGTTTGCTTCAGCCAACCTAAACCATTTTTAGGGAAATTCCGATCATGTATTAATGAAAAAACAAATGATTTTTTATGCTTATCACCTGGTAGAAATGACATTAATGTAATTTTTTGCCTAACGAATAATATGAAAATATTTCTTAGTTAACTTTTCACAATCTATAGATTTTCTTATGGACTCATTTTCTGTTATAAATTTGAAAGAAACTTGGATTATTCAGCATGTACAAGACATTACAACAGATTGGGTTTTTTGTTTGCTTCAGCCAACCTAAACCATTTTTAGGGAAATTCCGATGTTTGCTGTTTTAGCAATATTTAATAGTTTATCTTTTTCAGCAGATGCTTTGCTGCTTTATCAGATTTTTTTGCAGTTTCAATTGATACATTTCTTTGGTGTTGGAAAACTTGAAATTAAAATTCATCTGTTTTTTTTTAATACATCTTGAGCTTAGCCTTTAATGAAATTTGAAATAATGTGGTATTGGCCGTTTGCTAGAAAAAAATCAATAGAAAAATATTTAAGGAATTAAAATTTGTAAACATTGTTCAAGGCAATTGGATTTGGGGAATACATATATAAGGATACTGAAAAATTGTGTATTGGCTTTGAAGTGATATCTTGGCCAGCATTAATAACCAAAGTATTTGTTTTAATACATCATTTTATTATGATTTAAATTTAATAAATTGAGTATAAAAACTAGAAAAATGTGACTTTTTATTATACTATTTTCAACAGGGCTGTTGATGTTGGGATAATTAAATTAGCTGTTAATATTGTTCGATGAAAGAGAATGGAAATATTCACAAACTATTCTTCGCTAGGGGCGCTGCAAGTAGTTTTGTAAAACATGTTGGTGTTAAGCTGTATATGTCCCCATTTTCCGAAATTCGGCATCGCAAAATTTTCGTTTGGCCATAATTTAAAAACCCTAAATCTTTAAAACTGAAATCTTGATAATATAGTTCTCTTTAATGAGAAGTTCAAACTAAAATTGTATTCGAGTCCGAGGGTATCTCTATTTATTCGTAAAAAGAAAAATAAATTCTTGCGACATGGGATTCAGAATTTCGGAACATAGGAGATGATGCATATAAATAGGTGATGAGATTTCGTCATGAAGGACTAGGTTAAAGTGGCAGCCCGATTTATTTTCAGGCTCACTTGGACTATTCAGTACCAGCAAAAAAATCCAATTGGAGGAATGCAACAAGGGATTAATTGAAATTTGTAGCACTTATTCCCATTCTGCTTCTCCAATCGCTTTTTTCCATTAAAGGTGGGTATTAAGTTCGAGTTTAACCGCTAATTTTCACTAAAGTGAAAACTAAATCAGTAAAAAAAGTCATATAATTATACATATTTGTTGCAGATTTCATTATAACTTGATGGGGAATATCCCAAAGAAAATTTTCACAAAGTTTGTGTCCCTTAAAATGGATTATTAAAGAAAAGTAATCGTGAAAAAATGACGATTTTAGCGGCTAAAGGTAAGTACTACGTTCGCTTTTCGAGTTGAAATTTTCGCGGTTACTTTAATAAAACAGTTCAATATGAAGCAGATAAATTAATTCAATTGATGCGCAGTTTCTTGTTCCCCTAGATTTCGGCAAGACTTTACAGGAATATTTTGGTTTTAATTTATAATTTTGATTATTTCAGGAAAAGTAATCGCGAAAATAAAGTGATTTTCAACTCGAAAACCGAACATAGTACCCACCTTAAACTCGAACTTAATACCCACCTTAAGAGATGAGATTTCCAGGACGAATTCTTTAATATGCAAAAGCAAGTGCAATGCCAGACCTCTCAAAAGTGGCCTAATATTTTTCCTAATTTGTGAGGTGCCACCACGAAAGTTGTCCACTTTTGAAAAGTGTCCACAGAGTGTCCAAGTTGGAGAAGTTTCACTATATTTGATCACAATTCAATTTGCAATGCTCGACAAGGTACAGAAGAGTTTGTGCAAAATGTAAAGCAAAACGCTATTAAGGGCCAGCTATGGCAGAGAAGTACTTAGGTGACCCGAACCAAAAATTTAATGCTTTCACAACTGTTTTTCATATCCAACACATGCCCGGACGTCTCCTGTATCCTAGTCGGGGAAAAGCTAACATAAATAAATCGATGGATAACTTATGTATGACTTATTTCTCAGGATTTGTTATCGGCTAAAAAACGAGCTAAGACACTCAAGAATTAAGACAAGGAAAATCTATTGTTTGACCATTAATTTTGGGAACTATTCCAGACCTATACAACCGATGTTTGTTATTGATATTGAAGAGCAAAAAGTTCCGGCATATTCGATAACAAGATAACTTTCAAGAATTTAAATCTGGATATCGATTTGTATGTTGATGTGTCACATCGAATTATAGAGTTATTGGAGCCGCTTTAATGGTAACAGCAATGTAATTCCGTTAAATATTAGTTTACTGGATGTTCTTACATTTAGAGTTGCAGATAATACGCTCCTAATTGGATTTTCCTTGGGAATCAGAGTTTATAAATCTTAAGTTTATATTGACATTTCCCTGGCTTCCCATGTACATACCCTGCTAGCATTTCAAAGTTCCATTTCATCCTCATCGCTACCACAGACTCGTAAGTGACATTGCACCTATCGCCAACTGTGATAGTATTTTGTCATCATTATTCGCATGAAAGTATTTTGCCATCACCATTGTTACAAGAGCCAATTTATATTTTGTGAAACACCAAGCACAACTAGCTTCTTATAATTTATTTAAATAAAAATGATAATGAAGTGCTGAAAACATAGTTATTTCGCTTAAAATTGTGAAAGGTATATTGGTGAACAATTTTTGACTTTCCAAATGGAATAAAGTGATAGTTTTTCCTGACACGCTGCCTCCATTGGGAATAAAAGCACTGGCTGGTAGACGCTACAACATGTAAATCAACATCAATCTTTTATTAATGCATACAAATATGTTAAATGTGATGTGAAAGTTGTATAAATGTTATATTTATCAGAATTTATAAATGTTTAACAAAATTAATGAACATCTAAAAAATCGTGTTTTACTTGACCACAATGATTCTTTTACAACTATCTTAAATGCACTTTGTCTGATTGTTTGAAGGAGCACTTATTGGCGTCCTTCTAAATGTAAACAGAAGGGCACCTAATAATTGCACTCATGCGATACTTTTTTGTTGTAACTTGGCGTGGTACAACTTCTCAATAGTGAAGGCGCTTTTCCGAGGAGTTTTGGATATCGTATACGACTGTTTTCGATGTAGTGGGGGATTCTCAGAAGCGCCCCCAAATTCAAAAAATGTTGGCAGGGTATATAAGTAAATGTAATTAAATAAAAATACTTTTGCGATCTTAAAAAGTAGTTTATTTATAAAAAAAATTCAATGGTTTAACATAAATCGTTCGATGATAAGTGGAAAATACATATGTATGTATGTATGTTCATCACATCCTTGTCAATTACTCGTGAAATTATGCATTCTGATTCAACGATATTTCTGCCATCTTAGTGTAGGTAGCTTGATTAAATCTATAGCAATCCCGACATTTTTTAAGATGTTCACTCAATGTTCCAGCGGGAATGTAGTGAGTGGCGTTGTAAGGGCATTGATCTAAAGGAGGGCCTGTGTAATTTTTACGACACTTGACAATATGTGCTGGCATGCGAAACAAGACAATTCGATGTCCGCTATTGAAAGGACATATCCCATATTCTTCGTCAGACATGCTTAAATGCTTGGTCGGCGAAATAAATCTTTTGTTTTCTATAACAACCGCGTTATTTGGTTTGTCAAATTCGAAGTGTTGCCAGATTCGCGGGGTTGCTTTACTACCATAAAATGCCACAATGGGAAAAAATTTAATGTTATGCTAGAGATAGGGATCTCATACAAGGACTGATGATAAAGCTATAACTCATAAAAAATACACGGCAAAATTGCCTTATTGGAAGGCAATAGAATTTCTTTGTCGACATACCGGACTTAAGTTAAGTACTATGTGCGGTTTCCGAGGCGAAAAGTTGCTTTTCCCCATGGTTACTTTTTTGAATCAAGTTAAAAATATGAAATTGTTTGCTATAATTTCTTTACTAATTTTCCATCGTTAGAACTGAATACGGGGCATAAGCTTGTTTTCAGAGTCCTAAATTTTATTAGCAAAACGTCTTACTCATAACCCTGCCAACATTTTTTGAATTTGGGGACTCTTTTGAGAATCCCCTCTATGTCGAAAACAATCATATACGACATCAAAAACTCGTCGGAAAAGCGCCGTCACTATTGAGAAGTTGTACCACGCCAAGTTACTACAAAAATGTTTCGCATGAGTGCAATTATTAGGTGCCTTTATAGATCAATTTAGAACGACGCCAATAAGGGACCCTCCAAACAATCAGAAAAAGTGCATTTTAAGATAGTTGTAAAAGAATCATTGTGGTCGAGTAAAACACGTTTGTTTAGATATTTATTAATTTGATTAAACATTTACAAATTCTTAAAAATATAACATTTATACCACTATCACATTACATTTAACATAATTTTTGGCATTAATGATGGTGTTGAGTTACAAGTAGCGAGTTACATGTTGCTGCGTCTATCAACCAGCGTTGTTATTCCATGGAGGCAGCGTGTCTGTAAAATATCTGAAAAACAATCACTTTATTCCATTTGGAAAATCACCAAATTGTTCACCAATATACCTTTCACAATTTTAAGCGTATAATCTATGTTTTCAGAACTTTATTTTCGTTTTTATTTAATTAAAATATAACAAGCTGGTTGCGCTTGGCGTTTCACAAAAAAAAATGGCTTTTTTAACAGTAGGGATGGCAAATTACTTGCATGTACTTTTTGATGTACCTTTTCATGATGGTTGAAGTGACATTTACGAGTCTGTGGTAACGATGAGGTTGAAATGGAACTTTGAAATGCTGGCAGGGAAGTAACGGAAATAGCGATAAAAGTCCATACCGGACGTTATTAATAGGGTTTCACTAACAACTTCACACAGACTTTTACAAAGTTCATGTTTCCCAGGTGGAGGTTGTACTTTTTCTCAAGTGCTTACATTTTTTTGTCCTTTTTTTCGGAACACATATTGTTTCGGATAAGTACTTGGTGGTATTTGACAAGCAAGTGTTCTCTTCACTTCACTACTTGCGCTCTGAGAGAAAGACAGTGTATGTACTATATTCGACAGCGAATTGCATACATGTAGTGAAAAGTTATGCGATGCAGACCTCTAGTGAGTACTATGGTCGGTGTTTTCACCAAAACACTAAATTAAAAGTACAAATATATTTATGAAGACCATTTTATTTTGATCAAGTCTTTTCAAATAATGGATGGAAAAGATCCAAGGAATTGGTTGCATATAACTTAATATTCCTAAATTAATTAATAAAAAAAGTAACCGTGAAAATAAGCTGGTTTTCAGCTTGAAAACTGAACATAGTACTCAGCTTTAGCGGCTAAACTCGAACAATATCCACCTTTAGATCGAGTTTAGCCGCTAAAATCAAAAATAAATCGGTATAACATTATACCTTTTTATAGAACTTGATGGGGAAAAGCCCAAAACAACTATTCACAAAGTTTATATTTTTTATAATGCATTATTAACGAAAAGGGATCGTGAAAAATGTAAATTTTAGCGGCTAAACTCGAAGTTATCACTACTGTTTTAAGGAGATAAGACTCCTTTGGACCATTCCCTCTAAGTTATGTTACGTTTTGCATCTTGTGAAAATCTTTTATACATATTTATAGCTGGCAATAGCCCATTCACATTAGGCTCGAAATCTACTAACGGCTATTTTCATGTAGCTCCGTTAAGCTTTAGCTGTCAGTTAACAGAAAGAAAAAAAGGAAAGTTAAACTAGCAATTCATAGAATAGTCCGTTATCTACATTCATTGCGTCGATATGACCACATATCTCCTCATGTCCAGGATTTCCTGGGGTGCCCATTTTCGAGTTTTATTGACTTCAGATCACTTGTTCTTTTCCACAAAATTTTCAGTGCTCAGTCACCTCGATTTCTCGTGGACTTATTTTCATTTGGCCGATCGCGGCGAAATCAGATTGTTGTACCTCTTGCCAGAGGTCATATGGACAAGTCATTTCAGGCTAGAATCGCCAGATCTTATAACTGTCTCCCTACTAATTTAAAGGACTTCTCGATTTCTGATTCGACATATCGTAAAAGATTACTCGATCATCTTGGATCACCTGCATGAAGCTTATCCAAACTCGAGTTAGTAGTGCTGCTTTGTTGTGCTTGTTTGAGTAAATTATATTTTCTTATTTTGTCTTTTTTCAATCATAATGGGAACTAAAAATGTTTTGTCATATTTCATTTTTTTTATTTTTTTTTATCATATTATTAATTATAATTGTCATATTTCATTTTTTGTCATATTATTAATTAATCTATTTTATACCTCATATATGTAATTATACTTTTTATATACTCGCATATATTTTTACATTGTCATAACTTCAATTATACTTTAGTCACGGTTAGTAGTCCATTGTAATTTACATAAATTGGCCGCTATGTGGCTTCAAATTACATAATGAAAATAAAATAAAATAAATAAATAAAATGGAAATATCTTTTCTCCGCTTAACTTTAACTGAAAATTTTTCAATAGTTAAATTTCTAACTGGCATATGGAATATATACGCAAGGTGACAGATATGTAGATATCACGGTTTAAAAGTTCGTTAGCTAACGTAGCACTAACGGAGTTTCATGAAAATGGGGGTAAAAGGGGATTTGAAATCTAGTTAAAGTGGATTTTGGAAGTGTAATGTGTATGATGTATAAGACAACTTTTGAAAATAAAACACTTCTGTTGGTTGACACACGTTTAATATATTTGGATATATGATATTTATATATGTTGTTCCTTTTACAATGCGTTCCTCAATAAATGTCTCTTATTTAAGCCAATGCTTATTTTTCTTTTATAGATATCTTTTAAATTTTCACTTGTTATTGGGAATTGTATGCGAAATTGTTGACACTTATTTGCTGACCTCCTTTGATTCCTTAGCGTTTTGTAAAGATTGTGTAATAAAAAGTTTAGCCAATGATTGTGAACAGAATTGGGATATATGCTGAGAGTAGGTGTTAATTTGTCCCGATGTGATGGTAGCATGAAGTCTAGGTGGTACAGGCAATGACCGGAATTGTTTGAGAACCTCTTCCTCGGGTATTGGCGATTCACCTTTAGCCACGCGTATAGCATTTTCTGTGGCTTGTTTGGACAAAGCACGATGTTTTTCCTAGATTAACATTAAATTTTAATATATAACACATTTTACTAAACAAACATTATTAATAACTAGCCACTTACACCTTCTTGTTTGAAAACGGTCTGTTGGTACTTGTTGTAACGTATAGACTCTTGATACAGCTCATCCACACGTTCAATCAAGCAACGCATATGATTTTCCAAAACGGAAGCTGTACCCAAGTCCAAAAAGTTATGGCCCTGTTCTTCAGGTGTCATTTCGCACAATTCACTCATCATGATGTTGGTCAAGGGGGAATTTTTGATGACTATTGGAATTTCCACAAAGAGACTTTCATAGCCTACTTTCATGTTTCTCAATGCATCTGGAGTAAAATCACCATCCTTGTACATTTGTATGGCTTGTGGTGTAAGACGATAGGCTTTAAGACATAGAAAGCCACGTCCAGATTTTTGGGTATCATAAATAACCACAACCGACTCCTCAATACTAGTCTGGTAGTGGTATTGAGACTCTAACAAAGCCATAGACAAGAAATTACCAACATTGGAACTTTGATACCATCCAACATGGAAATGATCAACATTAACCCGTCGAAGACGGCGCATCATTGTCAACTGATACAGTTCTTCGTCCATAGTTTCGTCATCACTCTTGGGGAAGGGGAAACAGTTGGTAATTTCCAAGCATTTGTCTACCACAAGACCTAACAAGGCACCTTGTGCCAAGTCCATGTTGCTGGATTCTTCATGGCAATGCTTAACCATTTTCATGGCAGCCTGAAAAGAGAAAGATGATCAATCAAAATTTAATGGGTGTACTTTTTTATTTTGTCCGTTATAGATCGGTACTATTTTTAAACACTTGAAAGAAAGTATAATTTCCATTACCGATTTTAGCTAATTAAAATATAAATACAGTAACGGCTTTGAAACACTTTTTGACGAGTCATTTCACACATAAAATTAAATTAAAAACAAAATGTGATATTTTTATTTATTTTTTATAGTAGCGGCTAAACTTGGTCTTAATTTTCTATTTTTTTTTTAAATGGCAGAGATTAACTACCTATCCTGCCACAAATCCCTATTGCGAATTTATTTACGGTGGCAACTCTTTTCTAAAAAGTGCACAATTGTCAATTGTGAACGTGTTAAATTTTTTTGACGTTTATTAGCCATAGCCCTAGTTTTATCTGTATATTTTGTTGAGAAAGAGCAACACTTTAATTGTAATTTGATAAAAACGATGGAGGAAAACATTTAATTTTCACAATCAACTCACCAAACCGTCGCATTGCACATAATTAATGGTGCTATCCACTTCCTCAGTTTGACGAGCTCGGTTACCACGATTTGTTGCCATTTTGATAAACTTGTGAAAAGAATGATAGAGATGACAATAGCGAAAGAGAGCAAATCGATTTTCTTATCGATGGAAGCAAAATGTATGGAGTTATCGATTTACAATTTATTCCAGTATTCGGCCAAATCAAAAATATCGCTGGCCATATAGCCTTGTGCAATTTTGGTATTTGAATTACGGTTGTTTGTAATCGAAGGGAAAATGATTGAGAAGATCAAATTTAAATATTTTGTTTAGTGAGTACATACATATTTTTTTTATTTATATATAAATATATTTTTCATATTGGTTTTTAACAAGATGGTATTGTTTTTGTATATATAATTGAATTAATTTTTTTTGACAATGCCACATAATTGGTCTGAACATGACTGGTACCCAGAGATGGCCTGCCATAATCTGTAAGATATTTGACATACATTTACGACGTATTTTACCATACGTCAAAAACGTCGTAAACCTTCTGAAAACACTTAGTTTTTGGCAATATAAGAATTTATACAGTATGTACACCTGTTTTGGACCCGCTTATTTTGTACTTTTTTTTATTCACGAATGTATTTTCATAATAAAAAAGGTCTTTTCAATAAAGGAAAATGCTAACCTTGGTAAAATACTTAGTTTTTTTTCAAATTTAAGTATTTTTTTTGTACAGTATACGTTTTTTAGAAGAATTTATGTTTTACTTGATTTGAGAGCGCATTTTCCTTATAAAAAAATAGTAAAAATATGCGTACTACTGTCAGTTGGATTTCACATAACCGGATTAAATTCGGAGTTGCTAATAAATTTAAATCTGCGTGGTTGGTATTTTGCATGCCCACACGTTGTACCTAAATCCGATTTTTGCTACAACAATTTTCACAATTTCAGCAATTTGAAAATGCATTGCATTCAAACGTTTATGCCTGCAAATTGCATTTGAGTAAAAATTTCAAAAATTTTATAATAGAAAAATTCTAAAATACTTCACAATGACGTTTCCATTAAAAATTGAAATCAAATCTAAGGATCGTGTAGGTGTTTTTGACATTTACTACGTTTTATACAGTTATATGACGTTTTCGACGTTTACAACTTTTTGACAGTAGAAAACTCAAAAAAATGCTATAGGGACCATCTCTGCTGGTAACATAAATTATTCGATATAAATTATCCTATTTATTTCTTTGCTATAGAAATAAAATTTTGACAAATTTTTCTATAACATTTTGAGAAAATTTTCTCTAAAAATAACATTTTGAAAAAAATTTCTAAAGGAATAAATGGCTTAAAATATTTCAAATAAATTTATATTTAAAGAAAATTTTGTCAAATTTTTATTTCTATTGAAGAATTTGTCAAAATTGTATTCCTATGGAAAATTTTGTCAACATTTTATTTCTTTAGATTTTTTTTCAAAATTTTATTTCATATTTGTTGTAAACTAAACTACAAGAGTAGCTTAACCAACAGAAGAAAATAATGTTTGTCAAATTTATTTGGCAAAGTCCTATAGACTGCAAGATGGTTGGAATTACCACATTCCTCATCAGGAATTTTCTTTAGAAATTTTTTTCAAAATTTTATTTCTATAGAAAATTAAATACAGTGGATACTACGCTGCGACTAATATTATTGGTCTTAGTATCACCAATATTACTCTCAAAGTTTACAGATGCCATACTGCCCTAAAAAACTAATATACATATATGGAAATATTTCAGAATTTTTAAATTTATACGAATTTTCTTAGAAAATTTAAATTTTCGAACTTACATCACTTTCATTGGAAAACTCTTGGTCCGATTTGGAGATTTAGATTTGGAGATTTAGAAACTTGTTGTTTGCTGACTTTAAGAGGTTCTCAATGGACTGAATAGTCTAAGTGAGCCTGAATCTTAATCGGGCTGCCACTTTAACCTAAGAGGTTCTCTCTGGTCAGTGGCAGCATTACAAGCAGGACTATTATGCTGTCCATCGACCTCTGTCACAGAATCCACAGCTCTAATAGGTGACGATTTGCTAATAACGGCACTATTGGCCAATTTTCGATCATTCACCAATTGTGCCTCATAGGCTATGATCCGCTGATTGTGTTCATCATTCAATTTTTCCGATATTAATTGCTTTTCGAGAGTTTTCAATTGCTCATTGAGAGTTTTCAATTGGTCTCTGAGTGAGGTCATAGTTAATTTCGGTTGTCCTGCCAACAACTGTTGATTTTTATTTTTTAGCCAATTTTCCACGTACATTGCGTTGAAGAATTTTGCTAATTCCCGAAGAGCCACGAACATTGAACTCGATTATGTAGTTATTGATGTATAAACAATCGAATATTAAATTGGCTCCACGATCAGTTAGGCCACAATTTTCCATATCAATTACTAAAATCGAATTCATGATAATTAAAGAGCAATATAACTTAGTGAATTATTCTTTGTATTATCTTCAATCCATGCATCCTCCTTTAATACCTCCACTATGGGTTTAATACCATCATCACCTATCTGAGAATTCCTTGCCAGGGTGAATGATCGTAAACCTGGCTTAGTTTCTGGGTCTATATCTCGAAAACACGTTAATATTGACCAACATTTTAGGGGTTTAACCATATTGACCACAAACATGACACCCTTTGCCGTCAATCCACATTCGGACAGTTTAAAACTTTTCCACATTTTCCAAATATTTAATGGTATTACATATGGCGTCACATCCTTTTTCACCGATATTCGAACGTTGGAAACTTATGTCGTGTAGATTTTGGTTTGAAGAAAGTGCCTGCGAGATACAAAAGACTTTAAAATATATTTAATTTATTTTCTGCATGAACGTAACATGATCGATCAGACCCTAAGGCAGTTACAATTACAATACAATAGCATAACTAATAGAAACATTTAAGTATAAAAATAAAAAAAATTAGATCTAATAATAATTTTTATACACCGGTATGAAATGGTTTTACCTTGGAAATATGACCTTCAGATTAATGTCTTTTTATCCTCTTCCTTACAGGCAATATAGCTTCCTGATGTGGATTAACGGATGAATCAGCAACAGCGACAATTCTACCTGACGCTCACGAAGCAGCACGTTCAGTTTTCTTTTAATGTATAGTTTTACCACTGTTAAGAACATAAGAATAAAATATTTTGCATTTTTGTTAACATTAAATATCGTAGTCATTTATTTAACATAAAATTACAACAATTTCATGCTGAGTTCACTTTGTTATACCCTTGATCATAGGATGGGGTATATTAACTTTGTCATTTTCCACAGAAATAAAATTTTGAAAAAATTTTCTACAGAAATAAAATTTTGACAAAATTTTCTACAGAAATAAAATTTTCTATAAAAATACAATTTTGACAAAATTTTCTATAGAAATAAAATTTTAACAAAATTTTCTATAGAAACAAAATTTTCTATAGAAATAAAATTTTCTATAGAAATAAATTTCCTATAGAAATAAAATTTTGACAAATATTTCTAGAGAAATAAAATTTTGACAAAATTTTCTATAGAAACACAATTTTGACAAAATTTTCTATAGAAATTTAAATTTTGACAAAATTTTCTATAGAAATAAAATTTTGACAAAATTTTCTATAGAAATAAAATTTTGACAAAATTTTCTATCGAAACCTAAATTTTGACAACATTTTCTATAGAAATAAAATTTTGACAAACTTTTCTATAGAAACACAATTTTGACAAAATTTTCTATAGAAATAAAATTTTGACAATCTTTTCTATAGAAACACAATTTTGACAAAATTTTCTATAGAAATAAAATTTTGACAAACTTTTCTATAGAAATAAAATTTTGACAAAATTTTCTATCGAAACATAAATTTTGACAACATTTTCTATAGAAATAAAATTTTGACAAGATTTTCTATAGGAATAAAATTTTGACAAAGCTTTCTACAGAAATAAAATTTTGACAAAATTTTCTATAGAAATAAAATTTTGTTGTTTTTTATTGCAGCTTAAAACCATACATTGACTAAACTACAAGTGTAGCTTAACCAACAGAGGAAAAGAATGTTTGTCAAATTTATTTGGGCAAAGCCCTATAGACTGCAAGATGGTTGGATGGACGCACGTTTCGGAATTACCATATTCCTCATCAGCATCCTCTACTTGCAGCAAAACTATGAACTAATTTTCAGAATAAATTCAGGCAGTTTATTAAACCCAACAAAAACCACACTTGAACCCTCCGAAAAAAGGTTTTGCATTGATAAATAAATTCGAAACAAACATATCTCTTTTCCTATGCCACTGTCAAATCATCGATTTGAATTCACATGGCTGGGTTTATTTTGAGCGTGCCTCCTCTTCTTTTTCCATTAGTTTTGTTTTGAATACAACAATTTCATGCTGAGTTCACTTTGTTATACCCTTGATCATAGGATGGGGTATATTAACTTTGTCATTTTCCACAGAAATAAAATTTTGAAAAAATTTTCTACAGAAATAAAATTTTGACAAAATTTTCTACAGAAATAAAATTTTCTATAAAAATACAATTTTGACAAAATTTTCTATAGAAATAAAATTTTAACAAAATTTTCTATAGAAACAAAATTTTCTATAGAAATAAAATTTTCTATAGAAATAAATTTCCTATAGAAATAAAATTTTGACAAAATTTTGTACAGAAATACAATTTTGACAAAATTTTCTTCAGACATACAATTTTGACAAAATTTTCTATAGAAATAAAATTTTGACAAATATTTCTAGAGAAATAAAATTTTGACAAAATTTTCTATAGAAATAAAATTTGACAAAATTTTCTATAGAAATAAAATTTGACAAAATTTTCTATAGAAATAAAATTTTGACAAAATGTTGTATAGAAATAAAATTTTGACAAAAATTTCTATAGAAATAAAAATTTGACAAAATTTTCTATAGAAATAAAATTTTGACAAAATTTTCTATAGAAATAAAATTTTGACAAAATTTTCTATAGAAATAAAATTTTGACAAAATTTTCTTAGAAATAAAATTTTGACAAATATTTCTAGAGAAATAAAATTTTGACAAAATTGTCTATAGAAATAAAATTTTGACAAACTTTTCTATAGAAATAAAATTTTGACAAATTTTTCTATAGAAATAGAATTTCGACAAAATTTTCTATAGAAATAAAATTTTGCTTAGTAGTTTTTTGGTAAAATTTTCTTTAAATTTTGGTAGATTATTTTGGGCTCGAGTGGCAACGGTGGTTGCAACCCCCCTTGTGTATACGCTATACAATTGACCACAAACACCCACCACCACCAGCACCCCTTCAATCAGAACACAATGCAAGGTGCATTACAATTGAAACTACCCCTCGTTAATTCTCTCACATGCGCACACAAAGGTTTAGATTTTCAATAAAAGTCGCAAGAGTAACATCACAGCAGAACGTCTTCTAAGTTTATTCTTTTAAGTTTGCGATAAAAATAATTTTGTTTTGTTGCTGCTTTTTATTATCAACATACAAAAACGGATCCAAGGAAAAATATATATTTTTGTCATATCCATATAATCTATATATTTGCTGGTTCGTAACGTAAAAAGGAGACATTAAAAATTCTTCTAAAAAGCCGTAAATGAAAGTTAAAAGCAAATAATGTCAAATGTTGGAACATCCTCCGAAATAAATGAACGTCTTCTTTCAGCGGTTCATAGTCAAAACTATGAGGATACATTGTCCTGTCTTATGCAGGGAGCCAGGTATTTTAATATTTTTTTCTTGTTACCAAAACTGTATTGTGTTTATTGTCAACTAATGTAGGGCAACATTTGTATCGTATTCCTGTGGACGGACAGCAGTTGGCACAGCAGCCTTAATGGGCGATTCGGAGATACTTCAATTGCTCATACAATCGTGCGAGGAACCCCACATGATATTACAACCTGGTAAGATTTGGCGGGCTATTCGAAACAAAGAAATTGTGAAATGATTAATAGATAATAGATAGAGATAAGACGATGACTTTTTTATTTGATGAAATATTGATATGTACCGCTTAAAATTTAATACAAGCATATATGTATATATATATATCAACCAAAAGCGAAACTTGGACATTGGAGTCTCAACGTCAGTGACTAGCAACTACAACAACAAAATACATAGTGGGAATCCCATTTGCAGTTTACTAGAAAAAGTAACCTCCCAGAAGTAGAGACCCACGGTTGCTAAAATTTTGTCCACATTTGGGAGGTGTAACAAACGTCTCACAAAAGTTGACCACTTGTCAGAGTGTCCAAGTTTGAGAGTTTTCTCTGTATTGTTGCGCCTTGGGCCTTATCTGATAAATGTTTGTTTTTGGTTTTTATTATGCTTGATAAGAAGACGACTTTGTGGTTTGATGAATCCGTTAATAAGTGAAAGTATTGATAATTACCTCTTAAAGGTGAGTACTAAGTTCGAGTTTAACCGCTAAAATTGCCATTTTTTCACGGTTACTTTTCTTTAATAATTCACTTTAAAGAAATAAACTTTTTAAATTTTTGCTTTGGATGATTCCCCATCAGGCTATAAACAAATTTGCCCAAATCTGCTTTTATTTTTTGCGGTTAAACTCGAACTTAATACCCACCCTAATAGTCTACACAAAAAAAAAGAAACAGATTCAATCACGAAATTAATTGATTCAATTAATTTTTTAATTTAAATGTCTTCAATCGCAGAAGTGATAGTATCAATTAAAACGTTAATTGAAAGTCAATTAATTGATCCAATTAAAAAATCAATTGGTACTATTAATTTCTGTTTCAATTAAAACATTTGTTGAATAAATTGAATTTTTAATTGTTGTTGTACATAGTGCTTTTATTAAAACAAAAAAAATAAAGTAACAATTATAAACTAAAATATTTTTTGTGGTTCTTGAGTCAAATGCTAAAAACGCCAAAAAATTTAGTTTGCAAGATAATAACAATACAAGAGCTGACGGCATGCAGTTTTTTTTGCAGCGCCAGAGTGTATGCACTAATTTGAAACAACATTTAAATGCTTTACTTTTAATATTTATTTATTTTTTTTTTTAGAAAACTCAAACAGCACTGAAATCGAAATTGATACAACACCCGATGGCATGGACTGTTTAGAATGGGAGGATGAATTCAATGCTGAAGAAAATTCGGTTAATACAAATGATGAGACTATAGAGGAAATAACATCACTATATTACTACTATGCCAAAACATTCGAGAGAACAGGCGATATTGTTAGCAATTTAGAGAACTATTTTTGTGATCGCAATAAGCCCTCATCGAATAGTTCCACAACGTCCTCCATTGGTAGCAGAAATATGATAGCACAAGATCCCCATACATTGGATCATTACAATTATGCACCTTTACATTATGCTGCCGTCAGTGGAGATTGTGAATGTGCCCGTATTCTATTGGAACATGGCGCCAACTTGGACACAACAACTGCTGTGGGCTATACACCATTGCATATAGGTGCCGATAACTGTGATATAACATTGTTACTGCTTAAATGTGGTGCTAATCCCAATGCCAAAACATTCAATACGGGTGAAACGCCCCTACATTCAGCATTAAAGTATCGTAATTCGAATGTGGTCAATTTGCTTTTGCAAACCAATAAAGTCAATATAAATGAAATCGATGAGAATGACAAAACAGCTCTCATGTATGCCATAACTTATGAACAAATTGATGTGGCTCTAGAGCTGATTCGGAGGGGGGCCAAAGTTAATCTTTTGGATAAAGATGGTCGATCTGCATTGTTCTATGCTGTGGAGAAAAATAATATTCTCTTAGCATCGTGTCTGGTGGAACATGGAGCCCGACATATAACTTCGCATTATCTACTACATCGTTGCATTATATTCGATATGCAGGACATGTTGGAATTACTATTGGGCCATGATGAACATTTGAATAGTTTGAAGGTGCGAAATCCTGATGGTTATACACCAATACAATTGGCCATCATCTATAAGAAAAACGATGCTTTGGAATATATGCTGAAAAGGGATGCATCTTCACTTGATTTGGAAATGGACAATGATCTTATTTTAGCTGTACAGTATATTAATGGACTGAATGATTTTAAATCGATAGCACGAATTTTATTTTCCTTTGCCAACGGTTCGTCATTGATGTTATCCAATGTAACGACATCGTCCACGAATTGTTATGTTCCATTTTGTCATACACCATTGTCACGAGCCGTAATGCTTAATAAATTAGCCATTGCCGAATTTCTGCTAAAAGAAGGTCTGGGCATCCAAACGATATGTAAGGATCATGTTGTTAATAGTTTAAGATCTTGTGGGGCACCCGGAGTGAAAGATTTTACAAGATTATTGGGTAAGAAAAAAAATTAAAGACACAGAAACTAAAATTTATTATATTTTTATACACTTCACCATAGTTGTTATAACGCATTGAAATATTTGTCTGGGACCCCATAAAGCTCGAGGTGAAATTCTGAATCGACCTAGCAATGTCCGTCCGTCCGTCTGTTGAAATCGCGCGAACTTTGTATAATTTACAAACAAATTTTCAAATTTTCTATAGAAATAAAATTTTAACAAAACTTCTAATAGAAATAAAATTTTGACAAAATTTTCTATAGAAATAAAATTTTGACAAAATTTCCTATAGAAATAAAATTTTGACAAAAATTTCAATAGAAATAAAATTTAGACAAAATTTTCTATAGAAATAAAATTTTGACAAAATTTTCTAGAGAAATAAAATTTTGACAAAATTTTCTGTAGAAATAAAATTTTGACAAAATATTCTATAGAAATAAAATTTTGACAAAAGAAATAAAATTTTGACACAATTTTCCATAGAAATAAAATTCTGACAAAATTTTCTATAGAAATATAATTTTGACAAAATTTTCTATAGAAATATAATTTTGACAAAATTTTCCATAGAAATAAAATTTTAAGAAAATTTTCTATAGAAATAAAATTTTGACAAAATTTTCTATAGAAATAAAATTTTGACAAAAGTTTCTAAAGAAATAAAATTTTGACAAACTCTTCTATAGAAATAAAATTTTGACAAAACTTTCTATAGAAATAAAATTTAGACAAAAGTTTCTATAGAATTAAAATTTTGACAAAAGAAATACAATTTTGACAAAATTTTCTATAGAAATAAAATTTTGACATTTTTTATAAAAACAAAATTTTCAAAAGAAATAAAATTTTGACAAAATTTCCTATAGAAATAAAATTTTGACAAAATTTTCTATCGAAACCAAAGTTTTGACAAAATTTTCTATCGAAACCAAAGTTTTGACAAAATTTTCTATAGAAATGAAATTTTGACGAAATTTCCAATAGAAATAAAATTTTGACAAAATCTCCTGTAGAAATAAAATTTTGACAAAATTTCCTATAAAAATAAAAATTTGACAAATATTCCTTAGAAATAAAATTTTGACAAAATCTCCTATAGAAATAAAATTTTGACAAAATTTCCTATAGAAATAAAAATTTGACAAATATTCCTATAGAAATAAAATTTTGACAAAATTTTCTATTGAAACCAAAATTTTGACAAAATTTTCTATAGAAATAAAATTTTGACAAAATTTCCTATAGAAATAAAATTTTGACAAAATTTCCTATAGAAATAAAATTTTGACAAAATCTCCTATAGAAATAAAATTTTGACAAAATTTCCTATAGAAATAAAAATTTGACAAATATTCCTATAGAAATAAAATTTTGACAAAATTTTCTATTGAAACCAAAATTTTGACAAAATTTTCTATAGAAATAAAATTTTGACAAAATTTCCTATAGAAATAAAATTTTGACAAAATTTCCTATAGAAATAAAATTTTGACAAAATCTCCTATAGAAATAAAATTTTGACAAAATTTCCTATAGAAATAAAAATTTGACAAAATTTCCTATAGAAATAAAATTTTGACAAAATTTCCTATAGAAATAAAATTCTGACAAAATTTCCTATAGAAATAAAATTTTGACAAAATTTCCTATAGAAATAAAATTTTGACAAAATTTTCAATTGAAACCAAAATTTTGACAAAATTTTCTATAGAAATAAAATTTTGACAAAATTTCCTATAGAAATAAAATTTTGACTATATTTTCTATTGAAACCAAAATTTTGACAAAATTTTCTATAGAAATAAAATTTTGACAAAATTTCCTATAGAAATAAAATTTTGACTAAATTTTGTATAGAAATAAAATTTTGGCAAAATTTTCTATAGAAATAAAATTTCGACAAATTTTTCTATAGTAATAAAATTTTGACAAAATGTTCAATAGAAATAAAATTTAGACAAAATTTTCTATAGAAATAAAATTTTGACAAACTTTTCTATATAAACAAAATTTTGACAAAATTTTCTATAGAAATAAAATTTTGACAAAATTTTCTATAGAAATAAAATTTTGACAAAATTTTCTATAGAAATAAAATTTTGACATTTTCTATAGAAATAAAATTTTGACAAAATTTTCTATAGCAATAAAATTTTGACAAAATTATTTTTGGCTCGAGTGGCAAGCCTGTACCCAGCTTCCTGAAAGTTCAAATCTCATCCGTGATGTTTGTATATGCCCTCTAATAACCATTCAAAAATTGGTCCATATCGGTCCATAATTTAATATTGGCCCCATGTAAACCGACCTCCACATTTGAAAAGCAAATTTTATCCGATATGGTATGTGATATTAGTATATGCCCTCCAACAACCATCCAAAATTTGACCATTTCGGTGCATACCATATAAACCGATCACTCCTCTATATAAAAAGATCAAGAACTAAAAAAGAACTTGTATAGGTATTTATTTTTGCTTTTTTATCTAACATAGACTCGATATGGACTAACATAAAATTTAGAAAATAATGTTAAAAAGGTTTAATATATATTGCCATCGGCAATTGTTACCACAACCCAAGTAATTCGATTGTGTATGACCGCCTTTAGTAGAACTTTGAGCGTAATTCATGGTGGAGGCTACATAAGATTCGGCCTCGTCGAACTTTCGATCGTATTTACTTGTTAATTTTAAAATGATTCCTTTTTCCTTACAGTGTTGAATGGTTTTAAATTTCCCCATTACAAATCATCGAATAGAACTTCCAGATGGTCAGTAGAGCGTCAAAACTTCGAAGAGGAACTTAAGCAATTATCTACACAACCTTTAGATTTAAAGGCCCTAACACGTATACACTTACGCAAGCATTTAATACAGGCATTTTGCAATTCCCCAGGGGAATTCCAAAGGAAATATAGATCATCGGAACAGAAATCCACATTACAATTGTTAGTAGAACAATTAGAAATTCCAAAAAGCTTACAAAGATATCTAATAGACTTTGATGATTGTTTATCTGTGATGGCATTATATAACTAAAACAACAGCAAAATACTCCTCCCACCATCCCGGCAGCACAATGAAAATAAAACTACATTAGAAAAAAAATCGGAAGAATCGATTCTATCAGTTGAAAAAGAAAATGATAATAAAACCACTCGTGAAATTGTAGACACTGTATAATGAATGTATTTATTTACTCTCACAATTCGTACATATATACGTATTTTAACTATATAATATTTTGTTTATTTTTTTTAATGAAAAGGAAAAAAACGATTTCGATATCATTTTTATAATACTATTTTTTTTTTATAAAAACTCTCCAGGTTTTGTATTGTTATTTTACTCTTTCTATACTGATTTTTTTGTAATTAAAAATTCGGAAAAATATACAAATCTGAAAATTTAAAATTAGTGTGTTGGAATTTATTTACTTTTTAATATCGATGTGCGCATATGCATAAAAGGACAAACTAGAAAAATAAAATAGGGATAAGAATTATTTCAGGGTGGTTAAGAACACACTGAAAAATATTTGTTCTCTTCATTTATGATTCATTATAATCAAGCACAATTTTTTCTCCTATCGCCAATTCAATTAATTTTTAATTGGAATTGATCCAATTGAAAATTTAATTGAATTTATTAATTTTTGATTTAAACTCAAATGAACCAATTAAATTTTTATTGAATTCTGTTAACATTTTAGTATTAGCGTTTTTTTTGTTACGGAAATTATAGCGCCAATCTACGACCTCAATTAAAAAAATAATTGAATTTATTAAAAAAATTAAATTGATTCAATTAATTTATGAAACTGATTCTCTATTGAGCCAATTAAATTTTTATCAAAATTATTTTAATCAAACACAAAAAAACAATTGTTTTGCTTCAATCAAATCGGTCCAATTAATTTTTATTTGAAATTACTTCAGTCATGAAAATCATATCTATTAGAAAATTAATTGAATAAATTAATTTATGGAATTTATTTTAGTTGAGATTAAAAATCAAATAAATTTTTTATTGAATTCTTTTAAAATTTTAGTTAAAAAAGTATCGGAGATATATTTTTGTGCGGAAATGATAGCGTCAATCAACTAGCTCAATTTTAAAAATAATTGAATTTATTAAAAATTATATTGAAACCAGTTAGACTGATTTTTTAGTTAAAAAATCTATTGAATTAATTAAAGTTTTATGTGAATATTTTTTTAATACCTCCAATTAAGATTTTAATTTAGAAAATAGTGGTGATTTTTTTCTATGCATAATTACTTACTCGTATTACTTTTACACAAATAAATATCCCAGCTAGCATTTTTGGGTCTTTAGGAATAAGGGCACAGAGTTTTTGTCTTTAAAATATCTAAAGAGAGAAAAACATTTTTCCCTATGACGTTTATGCGGGCACCCACTAACAAATTAATTTTGGGAATGCCTTCAATTTCTAGGAATATTATTAACACAGCATGTTAATCATAATAACTAGTTAACAAACATAGAATAATAACAATTTCTTAATTTTTAATAAACCCCGAAGAAATTTGAACAATACATACGAGTAGATTTTAAATAGACCTTTTTAATGTTAAAAAGTTATAATGGGACAAATTAGATTAAAATAATTTTAGGAGACTATCTTGGGAGTTAAATTACTTGAAAGTAGTAATAGCGAATTCGTATGTTCTAAGCATGAATTAAAAAAAAATAGTTTTAGTAGATAATATGTATTCCTTATTGATGCATTACATTTAACTGAAACCGAAAACAAATAAATGTATATTTGATGTTATTTAAATTACCAATAAATAAAAGTGATATACCAATAAAAACATTAAATAACAAAATTAAACAATTGTGTATTTTTTAATGCTGCGCAATAATAGTAATTATTTTTTTAAATTGAATTTTGTTTGTTTTGTTTTTATTAATTCGGTTAGTAACCTTCACATACAAAATTGTTACTATCCCTTTCAAATGCACATAATAAATGATTACTAGTGACTGTTACACACTATTACAATTTATAAACTTGTTTTGTTTTTTTATATAAATTTAATTTGTAAATATATTGTATATATATGTATGTATGTAATAGTTTATGACCAATTTATGGTTTAAGCAAAATTTTAAAATCATCATTAGTATTCTTTGCTAAATATTCAAATGGTATTTTGTCTTTTTCATCCGCAATTTCTTTGAGTTTTGGATTTTTTTCTAAAAGAATTTTACTAACTTCCAAATGTCCCCCTATGGCAGATCGATGTAATGCCGTTTGTCCATCCTCATCTTTTTTGTCAACATTTGCATGGGCATCCAGTAAAAGTTTAACTATATTTAAATGACCTGAAAAAATATAAATAAATAGATTTTAAAATCAATAATAGGCTCTAGTAGTACATGTAAATTTATGAAGAACAAGTAAGGGCATCGGTTGTCAAAATTTTATTTCTATACAAAATTTTTTCAAAATTTCATTTCTATAGAAAATTTTGTCAAGATTTTATTTCTATAGAAAATTTTGTCAAAATTTTTTTCAATAGAAAATTGTGTCAAAATTTTATTTCAATAGAAAATTGTGTCAAAATTTTTTTTCTATAGAAAATTTTGTCAAAATTTTATTTCTATAAAAAATGTCAAAATTTTATTTCTACAGAAAATTTTGTCAAAATTTTGTTGTCATAATTTTATTGAAAATTTTGTCAAAATTTTATTTCTATAGAAAATGTTGTCATAATTTTATAGAAAATTTTGTCAAAATTTTATTTCTATAGAAAATTTTGCCAAAATTTTATTTCTATACAAAATTTTGTCAAATTTTTATTTCTATAGAAAATTTTGTCAAAATTTTATTTCTATAGAAAATGTTGTCATAATTTTATAGAAAATTTTGTCAAAATTTTATTTCTATAGAAAATTTTGTAGAAATTTTATTTCTATAGATAATTTTGTCAAAATTTAATTTCTATAGAAAATGTTGTCATAATTTTATTTATATAGAAAATGTTGTCATAATTTTATAGAAAATATTGTCAACATTTTATTCCTATAGAAAATTTTGTCAACATTTTATTTCTATGGAAAATTTCGTCAACATTTTATTTCTATAAAAAATTTTGTCATAATTTTATAGAAAATTTTATTTCTATAGAAAATTGTGTAAAAATTTCTTTTCTATAGAAAATTTTGTCAACATTTTATTTCTATAGAAAATTTTGTCAAAATTTTATTTCTATAGAAAATTTTGTCAAAATTTTATTTCTATAGAAAATTTTGTCAAAATTTTATATCTATAGAAGATTTTGTAAAAATTTTATTTCTATAGAAAATTTTGCCAAAATTTTATTTCTATACAAAATTTTGTCAAAATTTTATTTCTATAGAAAATTTTGTCAAAATTTTATTTCTATAGAAAATGTTGTCATAATTTTATAGAAAATTTTGTCAAAATTTTATTTCTATAGAAAATTTTGTAGAAATTTTATTTCTATAGATAATTTTGTCAAAATTTTATTTCTATAGAAAATGTTGTCATAATTTTATTTCTATAGAAAATGTTGTCATAATTTTATAGAAAATTTTGTCAACATTTTATTTCTATAGAAAATTATTTCTATGGAAAATTTCGTCAACGTTTTATTTCCATAGAAAATTTTATCAAAATTTCATTTCTATTGGAAATTTTTTCAAAATTTTATTTCTATAGAAACTTTTGTCAAAATTTTATTCGTTTTGTTTGTTATTGTTGGCTTCTCTTCAATCGTTATTGTTGTTTTTGATCTCAGCTTAAAGCCATGCATTGACTAAACTACAAGTGTAGCTTAACCAACAGAGGAAAAGTATGCTTGTCAAATTTATTTGGGCAAAGCCCTATAGACTGCAAGATGGTTGGATGTACAGCTGTTTCGGAATTACCACATTCCTCATCAGCATCCTCTACTTGCAGCAAAACTATCAACCAATTATCAGAATAAATTCGGGTAATTCACTCAACCCAAAGTGAAATACACTTGAACCTTCCGAAAAAGGTCGGCTACTGCCTAAACAAATTTGCAAGCATATCTCTTCTCTTTTCCTTTGCCAAACTCAAATCATCGATTTGTATTTAGTTGGCTGGGTTTGGTTTTGAGCGTGCTTCCTCTATCTTCATTCGTTTTGTTTGTTATTGTTGGCTTCTCTTCAATCGTTATTGTTGTTTTTGATCTCAGCTTAAAGCCATGCATTGACTAAACTACAAGTGTAGCTTAACCAACAGAGGAAAAGTATGCTTGTCAAATTTAACTATTAAACCCTTTTTCGGAAGGTTCAAGTGTATTTCACTTTGGGTTGAGTGAATTACCCGAATTTATTCTGATAATTGGTTGATAGTTTTGCTGCAAGTAGAGGATGCTGATGAGGAATGTGGTAATTCCGAAACAGCTGTACATCCAACCATCTTGCAGTCCATAGGGCTTTGCCCAAATAAATTTGACAAGCATACTTTTCCTCTGTTGGTTAAGCTACACTTGTAGTTTAGTCAATGCATGGCTTTAAGCTGAGATCAAAAACAACAATAAAAATTTTATTTCTATAAAAAATTTTGTCAAAATTTTATTTCTATAGAAAATTTCGTCAACATTTTATTTCTATAGAAAATTTTGTCAAAATGTTATCTCTATAGAAGATTTTGTCAAAATTGTATTTCTATAGAAAATTTTGTCAAAATTTTATTTCAATAGAAAATTTTGTCAAAATTGCATTTCAATAGAAAATTTTGTTAAAATTTTATTTCTATCGAAAATTTTTCCAAAATTTTATTACAATAGAATATTTGGTCAAAATTTTATTTCAATAGAAAATTTTGTCAAAATTTTATTTCTATTCCGTGTTGACAATACACATTTCAAATCTTTATGTCCAATTAGATCGTATTAGAATTGTTATATTTTATTGAACAAAAAGTCGGCGAATGCCGATGTCGATTCTTCAGTCTAGCTTTATTAAATATTGACCGAAATACTCAAATATGTCCACACTTTAGCTCAATTTTGTCCCAAGTAAATGACACTATATATGCACGTATATCACGACAGTGACCAATATTTAATTCAAAGTGTAGAAATGACATTCCAGGAAATCTCTCAAATTTAAAGCATTCGCTCTATATGCACCTACCTATATGACCACAGAGGCCAACATTTCACTCGAATTTTATTGAAATTGGTTCCGAATTCAGACGTAGCTCAAAATGTATACCTATCACCCAATTCTAGCAATTTGGATGTAAAAAGTCCGTGTTAATTTATAGCCCCGAGTTTAAAATGTTCCTTGCTAGTTCGGTATCACTTACCCATCATAGCAGCCCGATGTAAAGGTGTAGCACCACCTTTTGTAACTGCATTCACATCGGCTTTGCCATCATTTATAAGCAATTTACAAATTTCCTCATTACCATTACGAGCCGCATAATGTAAAGCTGTATAATCACAATTATCAAGATCCATGGTTTTGCCTTTGGCAATAAAACTACGAACTCGATCGACTTCGTTGTAAATAACTGAAAAAAGACAAAAAAAAAATAAGCAATGCAGAATTTTGTGTCCAGAACACCACATACCTGCATTCCAAATCCCCCTGTCAAATTCCATGTCCGATATTGTTTGTTGAGCAGGCTGAACTTGCTTGTGACATTTACAATGGTCTGCTTTATGACGATCCATTTTTAAAGATTTTTTATTTTCAGAAAGGAACAGTGTTAGATTAGAGAAGAAATTTAATGTGTTCTTTGTATTTTTGTGTGTGTGATTCTTCGTTTGTTTTAGTATTTTTGTCCAATGATTTTTTTACTTTGTGGGTGTGAAATGTTGATTTGTTGCCGTCAACCACTTTAAATTTCACGTTGCATGGTCCAGCAAATTTCTGCTTCACCAGAGCTGCATATAACTTTATAACCCAATTGAGCCAATGTATTCATCATATGCATTGGTGAGGTTGCTATCATAACACCATTTACCACAGGTTTAATACTATTTTCATAGCGTTTGGACAACGCCTGCAATTCGGTATCGTTCAGACCAAAAATTTGACAAGATCGATCGTGTAGAGAACCTTTAATTGTGATGTAAACATATGTACCTTCGTTATGTACTACAGGAACGGGTATAGTAACAACACTGGCGGTAGAAGCAACTGGTGTGGGTACAGGTGTGACAACAGGATTGGTAACAGATACGGATGAAGAAATTTCTGGCAATGGATTCGTGGGTATATTAGTTTGTTCAGATTCCATTTCCTTAAAAAAATAGTTTTTTTCTCGGAGCTTAAAGCCTCGTTTTATCGGTAGATTTTGTTATTATAAAATATGGAAATTTTCTAAGTAGTTTTTCAGTTTTCTTCTTTCAATAAAAAAACTTGGCTTTGGAGTCTAATATAGGAGAGTAGTAATAAAAGGGGCGGGAAATTCTACGAATCTACTAACTTGACAGTAAAATACAATTTTTACTCTGGAGAATGTACTTTCTGATAATTGCCTAAGCTGGCTGCCTCTCTACCAATATTTGATAGATTTTCTCTTACAACAGATTCAGTTTCTAAAGGTTCTGGCTCGGAAAACTCTTTGCGCATTGTCCACATATACTCGTTGTAGTCTTGTTTAACTGCGGTCGAAGAGGAGGCCACAACACGAAAACCTAAAATCTACAACACCAATCATTAAATATCATCAAATTGTTTTCAAACATTAGTAGAAAATTATACAAGAAATACAATTAAATTACCTCCAATTCAGATAATATATGGCAAGGATGTACTAAATACACAATTGTGGTCTCATCGCTATAGCCACCACAAGAGAATTTGTTCAATTGTTCAATATCTGAGGCTGCAATTGATTAAATGAAAAAAAAATCGTATTACTCTAAAGCAACAAAAGTATACGTCATCATACCAATAAATGCGTTTTTTAAGCAAAAAATGCAATATTAAATTTAATTAATTCCAAAATACTACTTATATAAAAATATTTCCAAACTTGAAATACAAACCAAATGAAAAAATTGTACTAGAGATCTTGCTTTGCGATAATTTGTAATGTTTGCTAGGCAACGTTTAATGATAAAATGCCCTTAGCCTAGCGATTGCGTGTGGAATTCCATCAGCCAAACGACGAAAAAAAAAATAAAACTCTCATTGTGTCATGCTTTTGAACAGTGGACAAAAAGAAAAAAGTACAAAGCAAAAAAAAAAAAACTTGTAATTTCGATAATCGAATATAAAATCCAAAATGTGTACTTTTTTATTCACTCTCTTCAAAAGTTGCCAAATTAGGGGATCTTACCCCAAACTGGAGATTTCACATAGTTTTAAAATTATTGAAAAAGTATAATTGTTGAAAAGTATAATTAATAAGACTGGATACAAAGGGGTTTATGAAAATAAATAACTTTTTTTTTTTTAAAGTATTCATGAAATATTTACAAATAATTCTTGTCCCACTATGCTTCGAACGAATATACTCTCTTTATATGTCTCTTCAGATACCAGTTATGTGTCATAGTAGTAAAATTCATTCACTGCTATCCAGAGGGGGAGGTAAGAGGGTATGTGCAGGGTATGTGTGGTGAAATTCGAAGTTGAGTAAATTTAAATGTGATTTTTAATAAACCACAAAGTGAAGTGAGAAAAGAACAAACACAATTAAAAACAATAAAAAAAACAATCCAATGAAAATCCAAAATGACTGTGCTCCAAGTGTTTTGATGCTCACATACATGATAAAACCAACAACAAGTATGTCATTAAACTTTTGCTACGTTTCTCCATGTTGGCTAATAAGAAATATATATTGGGTGGATGACGCGTTCTTATAAGGTATGTTTACAAAATTTGATGTAAATATTTGCAGATACGAGTTTTTCTTTGTGTATTAAAATAAAAGAGTAAAGACCTATTGTGGACAAATATTATTTTACTAAAAGAATAAAACTAAACTTTTCCAAATTTAAGCTTTCCATATAAATAAAATTTTTACAAAATTTTCTATAGATATACAATTTTGACAAAATTTTCTATAGAAATAAAATTTTGACAAAATTTTCTATAGAAATAAAATTTTGACAAAGCTTTCTATAGAAATAAAATTTTGACAAAATTTTCCATAGAAATAAAATTTTGACAAAATTTTCTATAGAAATAAAATTTTTACAAAATTTTCTATAGAAATAAAATGTTACCAAAATTTTCTATAGAAATAAAATTTTGACAAAATGTTCTATGGAAATAAAGTTTTGACAAAATTTCCTATAGAAACAAAATTTTTACAATATTTTCTATAGAAATAAAATTTTGACAAAATTTTCTATAGAAATAAAATTTTTACAATATTTTCTATAGAAATAAAATTTTGACAAAATTTTCTATAGAAATAAAATTTTGACAAAATTTTCTATAGAATTAAAATTTTGAAAAAATTTTCCACAGAAATAAAATTTTGATAAAGCTTTCTACAGAAATAAAATTTTGACAAAATTTTCTACAGAAATAAAATTTTGACAAAATTTTCTATAGAAATAAAATTTTGACAAAATTTTCTATAGAAATCAAATTTTGACAAAATTTTCTATAGAAATAAAATTTTGACAAAATTTTCTATAGAAATAAAATTTTGACACAATTTTCTATAGAAATAAAAATTTGACAAAATTTTCTATAGAAATAAAATTTTGACACAATTTTCTATAGAAATAAAAATTTGACAAAATTTTCTATAGAAATAAAATTTTGACAAAATTTTCTATAGAAATAAAATTTTGACAAAATTTTCTATAGAAATAAAATTTTGACAAAATTTTCTATAGAAATAAAATTTTGACAAAATTTTCTATAGAAATAAAATTTTGAAAAAATTTCTATAGAAATAAAATTTTGACTAAATTTTCCATAGAAATAAAAATTTGACAAAACTTTCTATAGGAATAAAATTTTGACTAAATTTTCTATAGAAATAAAAATTTGACAAAATTTTCTATAGAAATAAAATTTTGACACAATTTTCTATAGAAATAAAAATTTGACAAAGCTTTCTATAGAAATAAAATTTTGACAAAGCTTTCTATAGAAATAAAATTTTGACAAAATTTTCTATAGAAATAAAATGTTGACAAAATTTTCTATAGAAATAAAATTTTGACAAAATTTTCTATAGAAATAAAATTTTGACACAATTTTCTATAGAAATAAAATTTTGACACAATTTTCTATAGAAATAAAATTTTGACACAATTTTCTATAGAAATAAAATTTTGACACAATTTTCTATAGAAATAAAAATTTGACAAAATTTTCTATAGAAATAAAATTTTGACAAAATTTTCTATAGAAATAAATTTTTTACAAAGCTTTCTATATAAATAAAATTTTGACAAAATTTTCTATAGAAATAAAATTTGACAAAATTTGCTATAGAAATAAAATTTGACAAAATTTTCTATAGAAATAAAATTTTGACAAAATTTTCTATAAAAATAAAATTTTCTATAGAAATAAAATTTTGACAAAATTTTCCATAGAAATAAAATGTTGACAAAATTTTCTATAGAAAGAAAATTTTTACAATATTTTCTATAGAAATAAAATGTTGACAAAATTTTCTATAGAAATAAAATTTTGACAAAATTTTCTATAGAAATAAAATTTTTACAAAATTTTCTATAGAAATAAAATTTTTACAAAATTTTCTATAAAAATAAAATTTTCTATAGAAATAAAATTTTGACTAAATTTTCTATAGAAATAAAATTTTGACTAAATTTTTTATAGAAATAAAATTTTGACAAAATTTTCTATAGAAATAAAATTTTGACAAAATTTTCTATAGAAATAAAATTTTGACAAAATTTTCTATAGAAATAAAATTTTGACAAAATTTTCTATAGAAATAAAATTTTGACAAAATTTTCTATGGAAATAAAATTTTGACAAAATTTTCTATAGAAATAAAATTTTGACAAAATTTTCTATAGAAATAAAATTTTGACAAAATTTTCTATGGAAATAAAATTTTGACAAAATTTTCTATAGAAATAAAATTTTGACAAAATTTTCTATAGAAATAAAATTTTGACACAATTTTCTATAGAAATAAAATTTTGACACAATTTTCTATAGAAATAAAAATTTGACAAAATTTTCTATAGAAATAAAATTTTGACACAATTTTCTATAGAAATAAATTTTTTGCAAAGCTTTCTATATAAATAAAATTTTGACAAAATTTTCTATAGAAATAAAATTTGACAAAATTTGCTATAGAAATAAAATTTGACAAAATTTTCTATAGAAATAAAATTTTTACAAAATTTTCTATAGAAATAAAATTTTGACAAAATTTTCTATAGAAATAAAATTTTGACTAAATTTTCTATAGAAATAAAATTTTGACTATATTTTCTATAGAAATAAAATTTTGACAAAATTTTCTATAGAAATAAAATTTTGACAAAGCTTTCTATAGAAATAAAATTTTGACAAAATTTTCTATAGAAATAAAAATTTGACAAAATTTTCTATAATAATAAAATTTTTCTATAGAAATAAAATTTTGACAAAATTTTCTATAGAAATAAAATTTTGACAAAATTTTCTATAGAAATAAAATTTTGACAAAATTTTCTATAGAAATAAAATTTTGACAAAATTTTCTATAGAAATAAAATTTTGACAAAATTTTCTATAGAAATAAAATTTTGACTAAATTGTCTATAGAAATAAAATTTTGACTAAATTTTCTATAGAAACAAAATTTTGACAAAATTTTCTATAAAAATAAAATTTTCTATAGAAATAAAATTTTGACAAAGCTTTCTATAGAAATAAAATTTTGACAAAATTTTCTATAGAAATAAAATTTTGACACAATTTTCTATAGAAATAAAATTTTGACACAATTTTCTATAGAAATAAAATTTTGACAAAATTTTCTATAGAAATAAAATTTTGACAAAATTTTCTATAGAAATAAATTTTTTTGCAAAAAACAATTTTTTTGCTTGGTAGTTTTTTGGTAAAATTTTCTCCAAATTTTGGTAGATTTGTGGCTCGAATGGTAACCGTGGTTGGATTCCGTCCGGCGTGAAACAAGCGAAAATTATTTTCATTTTGTACATTTATTGCTGGTTTGTTTGGAGAGATTTTAATGGTAATGGATAAATTGGGATAGGGGTTTTGCCCCTCAAAAGTATATTAAGAGGATAAATCTCAATTCCTCCAAATTTTTATGGAATATTTTCCAAGGAGTGAGAGAGATGCGTTTCGTACGAAATTGTGGAAAAATATCAAAGAAACTTCATAAATAAATTAAAAAACAATTAAATAAAACTGCCGAGGATGCAAAAATCCTAAATTGTACAGAGTTACTAGAGTAATCATAGTATTTTTTTGACACCACTCACAGGAACCTGAAATTGTGTGGCTTTCTGAATTATTTGGTTCTTTCATTTTTCCATAATAATAGAAACTATGGATTGAAAAACTAGATAATAAAACAACTTAAATGAAGTGTATATCGAATTTCTCCATACAAACGATATGGTCGAATTAGATTTTTACCAAATTTGGGCAAATATTTGACAGAACGCGAAAAAGAATTCGTCGCTACAGTCAAACTAGCAAATAGTTTTAGCTCATATTGAATATAGGATTATTTTTCATAAACCGGTAAAAATTATTTATTTATTTTTGAAAAAAAAAAACAAAAACGTTTGATACTCTTTTTGGTCAAATATTTGTCTGGTGTGACTATGTTGACTTAGACGACTTTTTCTATATTTGATTTTTTTTGGAATTGAAAAGATCAAATGCGACTTTTTCTAAATTTGGAAAATTTGTTTTGGAAACCCCTCTCACACAATTAATTTACTTTGGTTGGTTGTCAGAATTGCAAAATTTCTTAAATAAACTTAAACAAATAATTTTTAAAAACATCTTAAAATCTACGAAAGTGTATTGAAGATTTGTGGAATGCAGCAAATGGGGTCTAGCATGTCTTATGCATGCATTTGTGATATTATTTAACGTGCGATATTTTTTGCCATAAGACTAAATAAATGTGAATGAATCACAAAAATTGCTCAAAGAAAAAAAAAAAAAAACAAAAAAAAAAATGATTTTTGAAAAAATTATAATATTACCGACTTTAATATTTTTCTATTTAATTACCTTTTAGTCCTGAAACTAGAACACGCCATGGATATCTATGACTATAAGAGGCTAAATTACCACGTATTATTATGTAGGGCATTTGTATTGATTTCGCTGGTAAAGCAACTGGGTGGGTGGTTTATACAAAACTTCCAAATCTGTAGTAAAATTAAATGGACACTAACGACGTCACTTCGTTTTCTTCTTTAATTTCAAATAAAACTAATGCTTGTTAGTTTTTGTTTATGCGATTTTTAGAGTAAATTAATTTTGGATTTTCTTTTCAAATTTAATCCCGTAGTTAGTTAAGGTTTCCTTTGGTTTTTTATGAATCTTGTAACACAAACCGTCTACATACGACTGAGTTGTTAGCCTGTCTATAAACTATTATTTGGTCAACTAGATCTTGTTTGTTTGCGTTTTTATTTTCTTTGTTGATTTTCTAAGACTGGCCACTTCACTTTGTTAGATGACCATTCGTTGTCCCCTTTTGGCTTTCGTCTAGTATAGTGTGAATCGGCTTTGTTCGTTTGCTTTCCACTGTTTGGAGTACACGCTAATTATTATTTTTACTTATATTTTGGTAATTCTGTTCTATGACAGTAACTACTAGCATTAGAGGTTTTCTTAAAGTGGGTTCTTGGTAGTTTATTTTACCGCGTAACTCGTAATGAAATATTAAATAGCCATTTATATTGATGTTAGTTTAAGCATTTGCTCACTGAGTGAAATGACTTGTATATGGGCCGGTTTGTATTTTGTTTTCTTCTTGATTTTCTGTTTTCCACTGGAGTTAGGTTTGGCCTTTTCACAACAAATTGTTGATTGAGTATAGGTAAATATAGCGCAAATAATGTACAGCAATATTGGATTAATTGACGCAATTTGCAGTTTATTAATTATATTGATGATATTTCATAGAAAAAGGATAGTCCATACATAAAGTTAATGAATTATTATGGTATTAAGTTCAACAATGCAAAAGTGATTTATAACAATAGTGGTTTAATTTGGTATATTATAATGGATATGGTAGTAACGAAATGTGACAAAAGGGAATTTTATTAAATTTAAATGGAATGATAATTTGATTTGCTTTAAAATTTGCATGTCTTCAATGTGGAAAAATACGTAAATAAAAGTGAGCTAGAAATTTATAATTTGGCTAAGTCTAAATTGGCTTAATGTCCATGTTGCATGTGTAAAGTTTTGCATGTAAAGTTTTTTAGGCCTCCGGTATTACAGGAAATGTAATAAAGACAAACACTAGATTTCTTGGTTTATTCAGAGAAAAAATTTCCAATACATACTATTTCCATACTTCCCGTTTCAACGGAACTGGACAAATAAATGACGTCCAATAAAGCTTTAAACTATGTTTTAACTATGATGAACTATGTCTATAAACACTAACGACTGTTGCCTTCGATGTAGAATCTATGACGTTTATACGAGTATTTAGTTATGTTGATGGTGTAAGTAAATATGACCTCAGCTTTTGCTGTTATTCCTTTGAAAAAATACAATCAATAAAATTATAGGATTTTCCCGTGTATCACACGATACTTCTTTGTCAAAGCAGTTAGTTTCAACCCTGTCGTATGGCCAACATCGACAAAGTGCTGGACATCACGATATCTTCTTAACCCCATATGAAAAGCTTTTAAAACAGTTATAATATTATTGCACTTCTGCTTGCCCAAGGAAAGCAACACCTCCATTGGAGTATACCTGTTTTATGAAAATTCTCCTACAATAATTACAACCGCAATTACTTATGTTGTGGCAGAGGTCATTAATAGGATCGCTGCTTGAAACTACTTAAGCTTTTGGTCACTATGTTACTAGTAATGTTATGGTGAGTACTATGTTCGGGTTTTCCACCAAACACTAAATTAAAAAGAACACAAATACACATGAAGACGATTATATTTGTATCAAGTCTTATCACATTATGGATGGAAAAGGTCCAAGACATTGTTTACGAAAATTTTATATTTCTAGATTAATTGAAAGCAAGCTGATTTTCAGTTTGAAAACTGAAAATAGTATTTACCTCATATAACTCAAATGTATCTTTATATGTAAATGCTTAAAGAAAATACGAAAATGCTATTGTCCCCTAAATGGAAGTCACTTTGCTCAAGAAGTATATATAGAGATCGATTCATAAGAGAACCACTACCACTAACCGAATTTCTAGCTGATCGGATGAAATATAAGCCTTAATGATCTTCATGAAATCAAATCTGGTATTCGGTATATAATGGACATCATATGTTATTATTCACCAATAAGGACCACTTATTCGGTCATTGCTACAATGTTAAAAATGACGCCCCCTATTCATATTTAAGCTGGAATAAATATCATAGTGGCTAGGTTAGGTGGCTATTGGACTATTTAGTCCATTGTGATACCACATTGATGAACTTCTCTCTTATCACTGAGTGCTGCCCGATTCCATGTTAAGCTCAAAGACAAGGGACCTCCTTTTTATAGCCGAGTCCGAACGGCGTTCCACATTGCAGATTTGAAACCCTCAGAAATGTCGGTGTTCGGTCGAAGCAGGAATCGAACCCACGACCTTGTGTTGGCAAGGTGGACATGCTAACCCTCATAGTGGCTCCCTATCATAGTGATACACTAGCTAATTCCAACCAACTTCAATTACCCAGGAGTATTGAGTCGAAAATGGGGCAGCTCCGAAATTCCAGTAAAAGCTACCTATGCAACAAAACACATCTAATGTTTTGGGACATATGCTAATTATGGTATAAGGGCTAATTTATGATATGACATCACTACATTCCAAAAAAATGTATTGTAGAGAACAACTTTAAATAATTCAATATTTTAGGAGTGAAATTAAAATAATAATAATTTAAAATAATAATAATAGCATAACAAGATATATGAACGAACATATGCGATGAACTTATGAGATGAGTTTATATATAAATTATTTACCTTCATACGTACAACTCACGGCAAAAATAATGTAATAGGCCCGTATGGTATAAATTTACGAGTTATTGAACTTACATTATCTACACAAAGCTGTTTTTGTTAATTATTTTTATTGCGGATATTCAATATACAATCAAAAGCGTTCATTTCAATACCACCAAGTGTAAAAGCGTTCAATCAGTTGAACAATTTTTTTGTATGAGAGGTGTGCTCCCTAAATAGAATCGTATGTGCGTTGCATAGTTGAATAAAAATCTTATAGTTCCTTTACACCACAGAATATGTGCTTGGTCAAGATTCCATAGGGGCCATCGCTTTTGCATTCAGAGTATAAAGGTTGAGTTTTGCGCTTTACAGACTATCAGTTATTCCGGACGACAGTGATCGTGTCGAACATATCCCATATATAGTGCACATTATAAGTTAAGTCCGAAGGCATAATCGATACTGCTAAATGTTTATGGGATCGATAAGACATTTACCGATTATTTAGTCATCGCCGACAAGTCGTATCGATCCGACACACTGAAAGATTCTTTACAAACACCGACATTCCGTCCGGAATAACTGATAGTCTGTAAAGCGCATTAATGCGTCCGTTGATTGAAGAGTTGAATTTTCTTTCTCTTTGAAAGCAACAGTTTTGTTAGAGTGCTTCAAACTGAAAAATATCAACCCATCCATCAACGCACGGATTAACGCCTGATATGTAACTCAACCTTAAAGCGGACCTTATGCGTCTTACAGACTATAAGTTTATCCGGACGGAGGGAGCCACCGTGGTGCAATGGTTAGCATGCCCGCCTTGCATACAGTCGTGGCTTCGATTCCTGCTTCGACCGAACACCAAAAGGTTTTTCAGCGGTGGATTATCCCACCTCAGTAATGCTGGTGACATTTCTGAGGCTTTCAAAGCTTCTCTAAGTGGCAATGTGGAACGCCGTTCGGACTCGGCTATAAAAAGGAGGTCCCTTGTCATTGAGCTTAACATAGAATCGGGCAGCACTCAATGATAAGAGAGAAGTTCACCAATGTGGTATCATAGACAATAGATTCATATAGATGTCCCACACCTCTCTTCAAAAACAAAGTGTCAGTTCCAAAAATTAATTTTCTGACATTTCGTTTTGTTTTTTTTCGTTAAGAGAGATTCTTTTGTATTCGTTGTCCATTCACAATAAATTTTTTATGAGGAGTTTTTTATTACAGAACACCCTGTTGTGTTAAAAAGAGTACCAAAAATCTCTCAATTCTCTTGATTTTCTTCGTTTATTCTTAATCTTCGGAACTGTCAAACTTAGTTTGACACCCATGGGACATCTATATGAATCTATTGTCTATGTGTGGTATCACAATGGACTGAATAGTCTAAGTGAGCCTGATACATCCAATCGATACGACAATTCGTTGATGACAAAATAATCGGTAAATGTGTTATCGATCCCATAAACATGCAGCAGTATCGATGAGGCCTTCGGACTTAACTTATATATGGCCAATATATGGGATATGTTCGACAATTTGCAAGGCGCATTATTGGTGAAATCGTTTGTTTCATAACAAATGGAAGAAAACATCAAAAATCTGCGTATAAAGGACAAAACAATGATTCTTGAAATAATCCACATATGATAAATGACAAATTTGTTTGATAAATTACAAAACACTTCTCCACTAGTTTTCAATGGAAGTGGAATTTTTTGAAGTTTTTCCACAATTCTGATTTAGATTTATATATTTCTACAAATTCAAACCAGAATTCGAATCCAGCATTAATTCCATTACAGAAATGCTTACTTTTATTATGAAAAAACTTTGTTTTTGATAATGTTGGGCGAACATCCTCTTACACCTAAAGATTTGTGCCACCCAACCAGAAAAAATCAAAGTTGTTTTGATTTTATGCCAACATTTACGCGCAATACGCGAACATGACCTTATACGAGCCATACACCTGCATTTTTTGCTTTTGTTCTTCCTTTTTAATTAAAAGGAAGGTTGTTTTTGTTGCTGCTTCTGTTAATGTTTTGCATGCTTTCATCATATTTGTTCGTACAATGTAAGGGCACGACATAACACAAAATGAATCCGCGAACCAATGTCATAGAGTTATATGCCCATGTAAGGTCCACTTTATGAATTGAATATTGTGATATGGCACCACTGATCGAATAGTTATCGATAAGTACGAATTTTTACTATCGAATGAGAGCAAACAACAACAAAACACCCCCCCAAGGATTGTGAGTTTATTTATTAAAATTATCAAATTATCACATGAAAGATAAATTCTTTGAAAAAAGAGTTAGTGATAGGTAAGATGTGTATTTAGGTGTAAAACGGAAGGTATTTTTGAGAGATAACCAGTTTGAAACAAGTTCAAAAATATCCTAAATGCTACTTATGTTGTTTTGTTTAAGTATCACTTGAATACAATGGGACATTATTTTTTTACAAATGCCAATATTAGTTTTTTTGGTTTTGTTTACATTACTCTTCAAAGAATAGATGTGCATAAAAAATAATATAGAGGCCAAAAACCTAAGGTCACAAAAGTTCATCTTGTGGCGGCATAGAATAACCTAAAGTAGATAAAGCCCCCAAGCAAACACGCGGCCATTGAAACTTGACGTGGAATATCCATCCGACAATGTAAACTATAAAATGTTAAACAAAATAAACAAAACGAGAACCCGGCATCCACAGCATACAACACAACGCACACACACATTTCTCACCACAGACATCGTCATCATCGACAAGAAGAAAATCATTTCACTAAAGTAAAGTCTTTAAATTTTCATTTCAGTCTAGCCAAACTATTCTACTGGTCAACACAAGACCCCACAAAAGCGGTTGTAAGAGAAGATTGCCCGTTTAGAAGAAGAACACAAGAACTAGAATTGCTATTGAATTGCTTGTGAACAACGACATCATATTTATTGATGACATCAAAAAGAAACGAATGAATCGAAATTGTACAACCAATAAAATATTATGAAAAGGAGCATTCGAAACAGCTGTGAGCGTGTGCCCATTAAAGACAAGAAAGTGAATTGCAAATAGGGCGAAATATATTTCAGCAATTTTAATTATAACGAATAAATAGAAAACAGATTGCCTTACTAAATGCCAAACATTATATGAAAGGAAAGAACATTTATTCAAGTGGCTGTAGAAAAATAAAACTTTGAAAACTTCTGCAATAACCATTGCTAATTGACTATAATAAATTATTACGATAAATATTTAAAAGAAAATGTCCAGATTTTTCTTAATGCTATGCTGTACAGCTTTCGTCCTTGTGGTGAGCACTATGCCAGCATATGCTGGTGTAGCTCCTCACAAACATGAAAAGCATACTAGTAAAGAAAGACTAAAAGATGGAGTATATCAGGCCCGCGACGCCCATCATCATGAAAACGGGGAACACAATGTTGAATTTGATCATGAGGCCATTATAGGTATGTAAGAAATCTTAATAAAGTCATTCGCATAAACTTATCAAAAAATTCCCTTCATAGGTAATGTCAAGGAAGCCCAGGAATTTGATACTCTTTCACCAGAAGAATCAAAAAAACGTTTGGCAATATTAATACGTTTAATGGATTTGAATAATGATCAGTACATTGATCGTCATGAGCTGAAAGCCTGGATTTTAAGGTCTTTTAAGTGAGTTGTTGTATTTGTGTTCTAATAACGTGCGCTTCTATCCATTCAGCTTGCATAGAAACATATTTCTATTCTATTTTCGATGAGATCTTTAAACAAGCGGCTTATTAACATATCCACGTATGTATGTATGTGACACATTTTTTTACCACATACATATATTACCTACTGCTGAAGCTGTTAACAATATATTTCGAATCATTTATCGGAGATGGTGGTGTATGGGACAAGAAACGAAATTAACATAAATTTTGTAATATTCCGTTTCGGTCGTGAATAAGTAGGCAGGGAGGCTGTGAAAAGGTCAAATAACTTTTAAATGTGGAAAAGTGTGCCTATTGCGTTACCTATGCTTAATATTTAATTTTTCTTTGTCCGTGCATATATTAATCGCTCTTTTGGAATTATTTTTTTTTGTATATTTGCATATACAAACAAAAAAATTATAAGCCCCTTCTGAGAATAGGATTTCATATTCATGTACCAGAAAGAAACCCATTTTTAATGTAAATTTTTCTTTATGGGAACAATTATTTTAACTTAAAAACAATTAGTAGATTGTGAAGTTAAATCTGATCAGAGACGGGCCATTTAAATTCTTCAAAATGTTCTATCCTGAAAACTTTTCTCGTTAATGGCTTTATTCAATCGAGAAAAATATAGACCCGTGATTCCATTCATGTACATCGCGCCGTGTGATCAAAGAACGTTTTTATGTTTTGAACGATGAATCACTTCTTTCGGTGTGATTATTAATTGGTTAAACAATAGACTTTTTGAAAACTAGGAAGAGTGTATTTTTTATATCTTATATAGGCGCTATAGCAAATTAATGGAACGAAAATGAAACTAGCAAACTCGGCTAACTCCGTTCAGTCGGAATCATTGGTATTCCAAGTTCCAAGACTAAAAATATCATGTAGCGAAAGTGATTGTTAGAATTTTAAAACAGTAGGCTCTCAAATTGTTCTAGCAAAAACACATGCCCTTTGCATTACGCAGAAAATGCCGTAGTGCAAACAACGAGTATGTATACAAAGGTACCGTTAGAAATTTACAGATAAACAGGTTTTGTGTTCTAAATACCTTATAAATTAATTTCGTAGATGTGAATAACGATGTGCATGTGGTTTCGATCGGACATCATGACAACACAGCAAAAACTATTTGGTGGTGTGTAGGGTGACCTATTGACATTTTAAAATCTGTTACTTTTTTGTTTATGAATATAAGTAAATAATTCAAAAGCAAAAGTTTCATATTTTGTTAAGATCTTTATAATGGGCACCATAAGGGTATACGAAGCGAAATAAAAAAATTAAAAATCAAATTTGACGTCGGAGTCAAAAATGACCAATGCACGAAATATAGCCCCTGATCAACCACGAACAACGATATGCATTTCTTTTATATCGGACTTCAAATGACGACACAGCACAATAAATTGTATTTCGGAGGGTCGTAGGGTGCACGGAAAAAAAGTTTTGGTGTTCTGAAATTGTCTTCGAATATGCTACAAAACTGGGGGGTGACCGCATCAACTTTTTTTCGTGACCCTATCTAGTGTACATCATTAATCTTAGCGGCAAGATTTGCTCGTTGACCAAGCATCTGATAATTCTCACTAATGTTTGGAAAAAATTTTTCAATAAAAGCCAATTGGAAGTCTACAAATCGGCAAAAGTCTTTGATTAGAGTAATTAATCCAGATGTCGCATCAACTGGGACTTTTCCATATCCAACAGCTAACAATTGTTTGGAATATTGTGCAGCACTTTCATATTTCTGAAGTTGAACTCTCATATTAGTGGTTAGCGATAATGTTTTTACGTTATTCCATAAAGGTGATGCCTTCAGGCAAGCATTCAATTCATCTGCAGGCGTTCCACGGGGATTTCTTATGTGCCATTGTGCACTCATCCCAAATAATGAGCTTGCATTGCATCAACAATTTTCCCATTGCACTGGATCGGAAAATATTGCATGTTGCAGTATCAATTGTGTTTAAATTAAGCATAGAATGTGCAGTACGACCGCCGTCTAAATGAGTCGCCGCTATTCCAGATGAAGCTAGTGCCAAAACTATGTCACATCTTGATCGAATAGTGACCAAAATCAATAAAATGAAAATTTTTACCTGTTCCTCCAGGTGCGTCCAGGAAGAATAGACCACCAGTATTATTGTCCACCGCTTGCATTAATGTATCGTCTACTTGTTCGTATACGATATTGCAGCTCTCGGATTAATTCTTGGTTGAATGCATCGTGCATTGATCGATTTGGCGCAATCATTTCTACTTCAAACAATCGCTTGTTTGCAATAGTCAAGCATTGCAGCTCTCGATGTAATTCTTGGTTGAATGCATCGTGCATCGATCGATTGGGCGCAATCATTTCTACTTCAAACGTAGCTTGTTTGCAATAGTTAAACATTGATCCTCAATCAGAATACTTCATTGTAAATTTCATCGGTTATTTGGATTTCAGGATTATTCGTTTGAATGCTCAAGCGATGCAAGATTTCTATAGAATATTTTATCAATTTTTTTGTCAAAGCTTTATTTCTTGGTTGAATGCATCGTGCATTGATCGATTTGGCGCAATCATTTCTACTTCAAACAATCGCTTGTTTGCAATAGTCAAGCATTGCAGCTCTCGATGTAATTCTTGGTTGAATGCATCGTGCATCGATCGATTGGGCGCAATCATTTCTACTTCAAACGTAGCTTGTTTGCAATAGTTAAACATTGATCCTCAATCAGAATCCTTCATTGTAAATTTCATCGGTTATTTGGATTTCAGGATTATTCGTTTGAATGCTCAAGCGATGCAAGATTTCTATAGAATATTTTATCAATTTTTTTGTCAAAGCTTTATTTCTATAGAAAATTTGTGAAGTACCTCTTAGATGGAGAGGAATACGTGGCGAATCTACCAAATAGTAAAAAATCTACCATATTTGGTAGAATTCTACCAACTGTGGCAACTGTGCCTATAATACCTCTAGATTTTGAATTTCAGGTTAATCGGATAAAAATTGCGGCATCTAGATACCCAAGGTTCCAAATCGAGATGATCGGTTTTTATGAGGGCTATATCAAAACAGGGTTCATATAGCCACCAATTAATTTTAATTTGTTCTATTTTTAGACAGAATCTCAGCCAAATTTCAGCACGATTGCTTCATTATTGAAGGTTGTAGCGTGATTACATGATTATATCGTCTTAGAATTTCTACCTGATCAAGAATATATATACTTTATAGCGTTGGAAATATATATTCCCTTGTTTTACAAACTTATTATACCCCCATCATCATTCTTTGGTGGTGTTTATAAAAAGGTTTTATAGCAGAGTAACTGCATTTCGGTGAAGTTATATTTTGAAAAATCTACCAAAACACCAAGAATTCTACCAATCTACCAAACAGTAAACAATCTAACAGTTTTGGTAGAATTTTACGCACTGTTGCAACTGAATATATTGACAGGACTTCTGTAATCAATGAAAAGTTCTCCCATTCCTATTTAAATTACTCTCCGAACAAATCTTAAACTAAAACATCTTAACATGCTTGTGTCAATTAGAAATGTGACTAAACCATTGTTTTTTTTTTTTTTTTTAATCTAAATCATCATCAATTCTAAATCATACACTGTAAAAAAAACTATTATTTAAAATAACCAAAATATTTTGTAATTTCTGCTAATAATATGCTTGTTTTGTCATGCTATTAAACCAATATCTATTGTCATACATTAACTACATTTATCAGAAAACTAGCCGAAGAGGAAGCAGCCGATCGTTTTGAAGAAATTGACCAGGATGGCGATGATCAAGTCACATGGAAAGAATATCTACAAGATGTTTATGCAATGGAAGATGAAAATTTCAAAAAAGAATTAATTGATTTCGATAGCTATGATGAGGAACAGAAAATGATTAAAGATGATAAGGAAATGTTCCAAGCCGCAGATTTAAATAACGATGGTATGCTGAATTCTGATGAGTTTGTTCTCTTCCAAAATCCCGAAGAACATCCACAAATGTTACCGCTGGTTTTGGAACATACAATGCGCGACAAGGATACAAATCGTGATGGTAAAATTGATTTTAAGGAATTTGTTGGCGAAACAGCCGAACATCATGACAAAGAATGGCTAATAAGTGAAAAGGAACATTTCGATAAGGACTTTGATACAAATGGCGATGGCGTATTATCGGGTAATGAAGTACTTAGCTGGGTGGTGCCAAGTAATGATGTTGTGGCCAACGATGAGGTAGATCATCTTTTTGTATCGACCGATGAAGATCATGATGATCGTTTATCGTTTTTGGAAATTCTAAATAACTATGATACATTTGTGGGTAGCGAAGCAACGGATTATGGTGATCATTTGCAAAACATCCATCATTTGGCTGATGAATTGTAAAAAATTTTATGCTCTTACCATCATGACAAAGAAAGAATATCCGAAGGAGCAGATTCTATAAATACGTATCATGTTTATTTTGATATGGAGTTTATTTTTGTGTTAAGCTTCGAATTTTCGAATTTTTTTACATACTTATTATGTCTCCCAAAAAAACGATACCTCATCTCCTATATACTTATCTATAAGTTGAATGTGCTATATTTAATTTTTTTTATTTACGATTTATTTTTATTTAATTTATATTTTATTTTACAAAATATGGAAATAAAAACACGCGTTTTTTATCATAACAAGAAATACTATATAGTTTTTATTGATGAGAAAGGAAGACATAGGAAATTTTATAAAGAATGGGGGCCTAATCCATACACCCTACGCACAAGTAATTTCTACGGCATAAAGGACCCGATCCACATGCCTCAGTTTTCCGGGTAGCGTTCTGAAAGGTCTGTATTTTATTTCACTTTATTTTTATTTATACTGCACGGAACGCTGTAATATGAAAGCCAGGCACGGGTGCCACGCGAGCCAAAAATAATCTACCAAAATTCGGAGAACATTTTACCACAAAACTACCAAGCAAAAAATCTTATTTTCCTAACGGCCATTTTCATGTAGCTCCGTTAGGCTTTAACTGTCAGTTACCAGAATGTAAATTGCAAATATCTTTTCTCCTGTTAACTTTAACTGAAAAATTTCTAGCAGTTAAGCTCCAAACTGGCATATAGAATGTATAGACAAGATGATAGATATGTCCATAGATCGGTTTAAAAATTAGTTAGCTAACGTAGCACTAACGGAGCTTCATGAAAATGGGGGTAAATTGTATTTCTATATAAAATTTTATTTCTATAGAAATAAAATTTTGAAAAAATTTTCTATAGAAATAAAATTTTGAAAAAATTTTCTATAGAAAAAAAAAATTGACAAAATTTTCTATAGAAATAAAATTTTGACAAAAATTTCTATAGAAATAAAATTTTGACAAAATTTTCTATAGAAATAAAATTTTGACAAAATTTTCTATAGAAATAAAATTTTGACAAAATTTTCTATAGAAATAAAATTTCGACAAAATTTTCTATAGAAATAAAATTTTTGTTTTAATTCTGAAACGTGCGTCCATCCAACCATCTTGCAGTCTATAGGGCTTTGCCCAAATAAATTTGATAAACATTCTTTTCCTCTGTTGGTTAAGCTACTCTTGTAGTTTAGTCCACACAATGGTTTTAAAGCTGAGATCAAAACAATAGAAATAAAATTTTGACAAAATTTTCTATAGAAATAAAATTTTGTCAAAATTTTCTATAGAAATACAATTTTGACAAAATTTTCTATAGATATAAAATATTGACAACATTTTCTATAAGAATAAAATTTTGAGAAAATTTTCTATAGAAATAAAATTTTGAGAAAATTTTCTATAGAAATAAAATTTTGACAAAAATTTTGACAAAATTTTCTATAGAAATAAAATTTTGACAAAATTTTCTATAGAAATAAAATTTTGACAAAATTTTCTACAGAAATAAAATTTTGACAATATTTTCTATAGAAATAAAATTTATACAAAATTTTCTATAGAAATGAAATTTTGACAAAATTTTCTATAGAAATGAAATGTTGACAAAATTTTCTATAGAAATAAAATTTTGACAAAATTTTCTATAGAAATAAAATTTTGACAAAATTTTCTATCGAAACCAAAATTTTTACAAAATTTTCTATAGAAATAAAATTTTGACAATATTGTCTATAGAAATAAAATTTTGACAAAATTTTCTACAGAAATAAAATTTTGATAAAATTTTCTATAAAAATAACATTTTGACAAAATTTTCTATAGAAATAAAATTTTGACATTTTCCATAGAAATAAAATTTTGACAAAATTTTCTATAGAAATAGACGTTTGAGAAAATTTTCTGTAGAAAGAAAACTTTGACAAAATTTTCTATAGAAATGAAATTTTGACAAAATTTTCTATAGAAATGAAATTTTTTATAGAAATAAAATTTTGACAACATTTTTCATAGAAATAAAATTATGACAAAATTTTCAATAGAAATAAAATTTTGATCAAATTTTCTATAGAAATAAAATTTTGATCAAATTTTCTATAGAAATAAAATTTTGATCAAATTTTCTATAGAAATAAAATTTTGACAAATTTTTTTATAAAAATTAAAATTTAACAAAATTTTCTATAGAAATAAAATTTTGACAAAATTTTCTATAGAAATAAAATTTTGACAAAATATTCTATAGAAATAAAATTTTGACAAAATTTCCTATAGAAATAAAATTTTGACAAAATTTTCTATAGAAATGAAATGTTGACAAAATTTTCTATAGAAATGAAATGTTGACAAAATTTTCTATAGAAATAAAATTTTGACAAAATTTTCTATAGAAATGAAATTTTGACAAAATATTCTATAGAAATAAAATTTTGACAATATTGTCTATAGAAATAAAATTTTGACAAAATTTTCTACAGAAATAAAATTGTGACAAATTTTTCTATAAAAATAAAATTTTGACAAAATTTTCTATAGAAATAAAATTTTGACAAAATTTTTTATAGAAATAAAATTTTGACATTTTCTATAGAAATAAAATTTTGACAAGATTTTCTATAGAAATAAAATTTTGACAACATTTTCTATAGAAATAAAATTTTGACAACATTTTCTATAGAAATAAAATTCTAACAAAATTTTCTATAGAAATAAAATTTTAACAAAATTTTCTATAGAAATAAAAATTTGAAAAAATTTTATTGAAGATAAAATTTGAACCAAATTTACTCCAGAAATAAAAGTTTGAGAAAATGTACTATATAGAAATAAAATTTTGACAAAATAATTTTTTTTCTTTGATAGTTTTCGGGTAAAATTTGCTTCAAATTTTGGTAGATTATTTTTGGCTCGAGTGGCAACCTTGTACAGGTTACATTCATGCAACTCGTTTCGTTGGTGGGCCTAGAGCTAAGCAAAAGGACAAAATTTCTATAGAAAATACAATTTTGACAAGATTTTCTATAGAAATAAAATTTTGACAACATTTTCTATAGAAATAAAATTTTGACAAAATTTTCTATAGAAATAGAAATTTGAGAAAATTTTCTATAGAAATAAAATTTTGACAAAATTTTCAATAAAAACAAATTATTGACAGCACTTTCAATAGAAATTACATTTTGACAACATTTTCTATAGAAATAACATTTTGACAAAATTTTCTATAGAAATAAAATATTGAAAAAATTTTCTATAGAAATAAAATGTTGACAAAAATTTCTATAGAATTAAATTTTGACAAAATTTTCAATAAAAACAAATTATTGACAGCACTTTCAATAGAAATTACATTTTGACAACATTTTCTATAGAAATAACATTTTGACAAAATTTTCTATAGAAATAATATATTGACAAAATTTTCTATAGAAATAAAATATTGAAAACATTTTCTATAGAAATTAAAATTTTGACAAAATTTTCTATAGAAATAAAATGTTGACAAAAATTTCTATAAAAAAAAATTTTGACCAAATTTTCTATAGAAATAAAATTTTGACAAAATTTTCTATAGAATTAAATTTTGACAAAATTTTCTATAAAGATATAATTTTAACAACATTTTCTATAGAAATTAAATTTTGACAAAATCTTCTATAGAAATAAAATTTTGACAACATTTTTTATAGAAATAAAATTGTGACCAAATTTTCTATAGAAATAAAATTTTGACAAAATTTTCTATAGAATTAAATTTTGACAAAATTTTCTATAAATATATAATTTTAACAACATTTTCTATAGAAATAAAATTTTGACAAAATCTTCTATAGAAATAAAATTTTGACAAAAATTTTTATAGAAATATAATTTTGACAAAAATTTCTATAAAGATATAATGTTAACAACATTTTCTATAGAAATAAAATGTTGACAAAATTTTCTATAGAAATAAAATTTTGACAAAATTTTCTATAGAAATAAAATTTTGACAAAATTTTCTATAGAAATAAAATTTTGACAAAATTTTCTATAGAAATAAAATTTTGACAAAATTTTCTATAGAAAAAAAATTTTGGCAAAATTTTCTATAGAAATAAGATTTTGACAAAATTTTCTACAGAAATAAAATTTTGACAAAAGTTTCTATAGAAATAAAAGTTTGAGAAAATGTACTATATAGAAATAAAATTTTGACAAAATAAATTTTTTTCTTTGATAGTTTTCGGGTAAAATTTGCTTCAAATTTTGGTAGATTATTTTTGGCTCGAGTGGCAACCTTGTGCAGGTTACATTCATGCAACTCGTTTCGTTGGCGGGCCTAGAGCTATGCAAAAGGAGATCCTATTGCTCAAATGTAGTTGTTGGTTGTTGTTTAAATCAATGTAAAAAGATTTTCACATCAAAAATATAGTCGTTTGAATTGGTAACATTTCGTGTTATCATTTATTCCCCAGAAATTAATACTTTTAAATTTTAATTGATTTATTATCATATTTATTTATTTTTAATGGGGTTGCAAAAAAATACACCGTATAAAATATTTCCAATATTTTATAACTTAAGCTATATTTAAATTTTTTGGTTTTTGTTTAACAATTTCTATAAAAGGATTACCATGTGAATTTTAGTATTTCTTATTAATATATACACACAACACAGGATTTAGAAAGATGGTGAAGACATCTCCAGGGGTAAAGGGAAGCGGCAGTGTAAATGTTTGAAAAAAAAAGAAACTCGTTGAAGGGTGTTGATAATTAGCAGGACTTTTGTTTTAAAGTTTAATTTGGGCTTTATTAATTTTAAAGCATTCGTTTATATTTTTTTATTAATTATATTAGATTATAAGTTGTAAAAAAAATAATGGCACTTTTTATTAGAAATGGCAGATTTGTTATTATATTTTTGTTCGTTAAGGAATAGTACACTGGGAAGGGGAATTTGGATTTCTTATTTTATATATCTTCGACTTAATTTGGGATATTTTTCTTGGGGGAGTTTTAATTAAAGGCTACTTAATAGTTACAGAAATTTACGAACAAATGTTTTTGTAGAGAAATTTAAAAATCTGGAAATAGCCTAGGGGGCTGTGGTATCGGCTCTTGGATAGCGACTACGATTGGGATTTACCCGACCATAACCACTATAGGGTCGTCTATTGATGCCCTGTGTACGACTGGGATATGATGAAGGAGGCTGTTGTTGATAGTTCGGTTGTTGTTGGTATGTCGGCTGTTGTTGGAATGCCGGCTGTTGTTGTTGATATGTCGACTGTTGATGATATGACGACTGTTGTTGTTGTTGATATGAAGGACGATTTTGTGGTGCTGGTATCTCAGCTTCATAGCCACGTCTAAATGCTGTCGCCGATGAATCGAATGTATGGGAACGTGTGATGAAGGAATTATTGCGGCGACGACATACAGAACATCTGTAAAATGAAACGAAATAATTTTCATATTACAATTCAGAGAATTTAGTTTTTCTATGAACTTTTCATTGAAACTCACCTGCTAATCTTGCTGGTCTGATCCTTCTTCAAAGTTTGTGATTGTGGCATTTGCCACATTTCATGTTCTTCGATTACAGCCAACCAGAATGAGGTAACTGGATCGTATAAGTTACATTTACCTTGACCATGGCATTCGATAATGGGTTGGGCTCGGAATTGTTCCAAACAGGAACCAGGTGATACAAGATTTTGGCCTAAACCACCAGTGTTATCGGTTGTTGTCTGAGAGAAAAGGGAAAGATTAGTAAGACATAATGTTTATGCTACTAAATTTTCATATTTCTGGTCAGATTCGAATGCTCAAAATGAAACAGGTTCCTAGAGTTTGTTCTTCTCATATAGTACCCAAAAGGATCATGGATCCGAGCGAACATTCCATAGCAAGAACTATTATGGACACCAGTGACTGCGCATGACTACTCTCCACACAGAAAAAACTTCCACCAAAATATTTCCAATTAAATTTTTAATTTATTTTTCGAAAATTTTAAATTAAATATTTAATTGATTCATAATTAAAACAAAAATCAATCACAGAAATTAATAGTACCAATTAATTTTTTAATTGGATTAATTAATTTTTTTAGACCATAGGCGTATCTTGAGCACGCGACAGAGCCACTTCTCACTTCATTTTGACCACACAATAAATTTTCAGTTTGCGGCACGCCATTGAGATGGACATTTCGTTATAACCCTTTTTTGGAGAGCAAAGTAAAGTCTAAAATAATCCAGTACGGAAGACCAATTGTCCTGGCATAGACTATGAATAGTGGCCAATGGTGGTCATATCGAGGACAAAACTTATACGGTATTTTGAATTGTTACATTTCGTATTAGCTACCTTGTATATATTCCAAGTAATATAAAATAAATTGGTACATCCCTGTAAACTTTATAGTGATTTCTGTTCAGAGATTGTCAAGACACTAAGCAAATGCGATCACACAATGAGTTTAACAAAATTTAAGAACAATTGGCAACACTATGTCATTTACCACTATGGAATTAGAATAGATGTTAGTAGGCAATATGCGGCTATCCGATGCGGATTATTGGATTTTGAATTTTATTTATGTCATTCGGAGATTGTCACGACATTAGGCAAATTTGATTACACAATGCTTAGTGGTGATTTAAAAAAAAAAATTACGAATAATTGGCAACACTATGTTATTTACCAACCAGCAATGAGAATATATTATAATTGGCAATATGTGGCTACAAGGAATTAGAATAGATTATAATTGGCCATACGGGGCTAGCCATTGCAGATTTTCGTGGTATAAGTTTGTTTTGCATGGGTAATTCACGCAAAACAAATATTCGCCTCCCGACAGTCGCTATGGTTGTGTACATTGAATTATATTACTTAAGAGATCACCTGAAGCATATCGCTAAAGAGACCAACCTTTGAGAGTATTCGATTGTCGAATCTACTTTTTGAATTGTTTGTTTGAACTTACCATGAAATAACTGTAACCAGTCCACATTTCCTCCCAACCACTTGGACATTCTGGTATTGTCATACTTTGACTGTGTAGAGCTATGACCCTAGTTGTAGTCTCACAAACGGCACAACTGTAAGACGGCAGAGAAATTCGATATTAAAATTCCATTCTATGCAGAAAATGTTAAGACATACCGTGAAATATATTTCTGAATAACATTGGCTTGGATTGGTATCATGGCGAAATTCATGGGTTCATCTGTTGCCAACCACATACTGTCATCGTTAGTTTGGCCATAGTTGCATACACTACCATCACAGGTCATATAGGGCATGGTGCTAAAACGTCTCATACAAGAACCGGCACGACCTAAATCTTGGGCATGAGCGCGAGCATTGCCAATACTACCAGCAAGCGAATAACCTTCCCACATGAAATTGGTATTGGGTGGACATTGGGGAGTTAGAACGGTCTGTGAGTGACGGACAAAAATGAAGCCACGACTCTTGGGTGGTGGTGGTGGAGGAGCTGGATCTCCTGTGGGACCCTTTGGACCCATTACACCGGTGTAACCAGTCAAACCGGGGGCACCGATCATGCCCATTTCACCTTTCGGTCCATCGGGGCCTGTGAGACCCATTAGACCACGTTCTCCTTGGTAACCTCTTTGACCCACGGCACCTTGGAAACCCATTTCACCTTCTGGGCCCATGTCACCCATTTGTCCCTTGAATCCATCCATGCCAGGTTCACCTCGTTCTCCCTTACGTGCCATGCGGAAGGGGAATGTTACGCCGGGTTCACCAAGAACACCTTTTAGACCATCCAAACCGTTACGGCCATCGAAGCCTGGATCACCCATCGGGCCTCGAGGACCACGTTGACCCATTGGACCTGTGCGACCAGGTCGCCCATGCATACCCATTTCACCTTTGCGACCCTCCAATCCAGGAGCACCTTGAGGACCGACATCACCATGATCACCACGTAATCCGGGGATGGCATAACCAGGTTCACCGCGCATACCTTGTGGTCCGAGATCTCCTCGTTCGCCCTTGAGTCCAGCCATACCATGTAATCCGTTGCGACCATTGGCACCAGGGTAGCCGATGTCACCGGTCATACCCTTAGGACCCATTATGCTCATGCCCATTTCTCCCTTCATGCCATCTAAGCCATATTCTCCCATATCACCGGGAGCGCCTTTAGGACCAATGCGGCCAGGACGTCCGGGCAAGCCATCATAGCCCATGTCACCTTCCTCACCGGGTTCAGCAAAGCTTGGTGTATGACCAGGAGGACCTGGGTAGCCTTTGTCACCACGTTCACCATTGATTCCAGCGTAGCCATCAGTGCCAGGCAGACCAACCAAACCAAAATCACCACGTTCGCCTTTACGTCCAGGGAAGCCAGGTGAACCATCTGGACCCATTTCACCCATTGGACCAGTTTCACCCCTAATACCAGGTTCTCCTTTGTCACCTCTTTGGGCATAGCCGACCAATAAGATACCAGGACGACCGGGAAGACCTTCGTCACCATGTTCACCTTGGGGTCCAAAAGCACCAGGTTCTCCAGCATCACCACGATCACCGGCAAGACCAACATAACCAGCGTAGCCCATTTCTCCTACTTCTCCCCGTTCACCAACAAGGCCCATGGGACCCATGGGTCCTATAGCTCCGTCGTAACCAACTTTTCCAGGAACTCCAGGATATCCGGGTCTGCCTTCATTGCCACGGTCGCCTTGCTCGCCCATTCGGCCCATTAGGCCATAATCTCCACGTATGCCCTTAAGGCCGGGGAGACCATTCATTCCATTCATGCCGGGTACTCCTGTTTCTCCTTTTCTTCCTGGCATACCATCTTGGCCATATGCTTCATCACCAGGTAGGCCTTGCATACCCTTTTCTCCAGGAAGACCGTCATAACCACGTGGGCCTAAATAGCCGGATTCTCCGCGTTCACCCTTAATGCCGCTACGGGAGGCAAAACCTTTAGCGCCCATACGTCCAGGGTAACCCATGTCACCTTGTTCTCCTTTACGACCATGCATGCCATCATTACCTCGACGACCATACGGACCAACATCACCCATTTGACCTAAAAGAAAATTGTATAAGTTTAGGAAAATGCAGCAAATTTTAGCTATGTCCACTATCACCTTTAAGGCCCATAGCACCCATGACGCCTCTGGGACCCATATCACCATGACGACCATCTTCACCCAATTCACCGCGATCACCTTGTTCGCCAGGAATACCTACCAATCCTTGCATACCCATTACACCTGGGTTGCCGGGCATGCCACGGTCGCCGTGTTCACCTCGTCTGCCAGTGGCGCCAATATCGCCTTTAGCACCTTGCACACCTTGAACACCGGGGACACCAGTTTCTCCTTTCTGACCTTTACGGCCATGTGGAGCAATGCGACCATTTCTACCAGGCTCTCCAGCAAGACCGGGATAGCCCATCAATATATCACCACGTATACCTTTAGTACCAGGTAAACCTCGGAGACCGTCGGGACCATGATCACCCGTTTCACCTTTCACTCCTTTTACTCCTGGTCTGCCTGTTGGACCAGGTCTGCCTCTGAAACCTTCATCACCTGCCATACCTTTAGGACCTGGAGGACCATCTGGGCCCATTTCACCAGCCAATATATAAGGACCAGGCTCACCACGCATACCCTTTACGCCAGCCAAACCATCAACGCCCGGAGCTCCGTCCATACCAGGGTTTCCAGCAGCGCCATGAAGACCAACCTCGCCAGCAACTCCGGGGTAACCCTTAGCACCTACAGGTCCTGATATTACTCTACCGGGCAAACCCATATCACCACGACCTCCATCAATGCCAACAGAGCCAGGCTCACCCTTTGGACCTTGTGGGCCTTGTTCACCTGGATAGCCAACATCACCACGCTCGCCTTTGTTGTCGAATACTTGTCCAGGATTGGGGGCACCCTTTTGACCCTTGACACCTTTGTCACCAAAATCACCGGGTGCACCTCTACAAAGAAATGAGCATTTATTGAATACCTCAATTATTATTAGAAAAGGGGTTTAGATATACCTGCGACCATCGTAACCTTTTTCACCAATCAAATACATTTTTGGTGTATTGTCGTCGCGTCCATTCATTCCGTCCCTGCCCGCACGTCCTGGAGCACCGTCCCTACCAGGTCTGCCAGCATCGCCATAGTCTCCACGCATACCAGTTTCTCCTCTTAAACCAGGCATGCCAGGGCGGCCATCATAGCCACGATCACCAGTTTCACCTTGAGCTCCGCGTTCACCATAATCACCCTGATCGCCGTCCTCAGGTTTACGTTGTTCACCAGTTCTTTGCACTACACCAGGGGTACCAGGAAGACCAGGACGACCAGGTTCACCGGGAATACCATCTGGACCAGATTGACCCTTGAAACCAACAAATCCAGGTTTTCCTTGAGGACCCTTAGGACCTCTCGCACCGGGTAGACCATGTAAACCTCTGGCACCATGAATGCCCGGGAAACCAGCATCACCATGTATGCCCTGACTTCCCTTTGGTCCGGCTGGGCAAATACCGCAATCATCACCACGCATACCCTTGTCACCAATCATGCCACGGTAGCCAGGGAGACCATCTGTACCAGGTTGACCACGAGGACCAGGCAGACCATCAGCTCCAGGAGGTCCTACAACATTGACACCAAGACCAGCAGCACCTTTTTCTCCAGGTAAACCAGTGTCACCACGATCGCCACGATAACCAGGAAGTCCAGGCAAACCTGGAATACCAGCATAACCCTTGGGACCATGTACACTTCTACCATCGGCACCCCTTTGACCAACTCGACCCACTGGACCGGGTGGACCAGGTGGACCCATGGGACCAGGTAGGCCCATGAGGCCGTAGTCACCTTCGTCACCTTTGATACTTGCGCCACGACGACCAGGTAGACCATCATAACCAGGATCACCAGGAGGACCAGTGTTACCGCGAGGTCCTCGACGGCCTTGTTTTCCAGGAATACCAGCTAGACCGGGAGGTCCAGGCGGACCAATATCACCTTGGGGACCGGTGGGTCCAGGCAAAGACTCGTCAAGATTGGGATCATAAATACCGGGAGGGCCAGGATAACCTTGTACACCAGGAATACCATCGTAGCCGTCATCACCAATCTCGCCCGGAAGACCATCTTGACCATCGTGACCATTGTAACCAGGAGCACCTTTTACACCTTTGGGACCGGGGAGGCCGGCATCACCAGGTTTACCAGGCTTACCACGCTCACCAACTTCACCTGTATCACCACGTGCACCAGGCAAACCATCACGACCCCTATCACCGGTTTCACCTCTACGACCGGGAATACCTTTGTCGCCCTTAAAGCCACGGTCGCCCTTGTACCCTTTTACAACATTCTGGGGTTTCCAATAACCTTCCTCGCCTTCTCCTGGTTCACCTTTTTCACCTTGAGCACCTTGTGATATTAAGATCAGGTCTGCATCCTCGGCCATTTCACCCTTATAACCTTTGGGACCCATTTCACCCTTGGCTCCATCAGCACCGGGGAATCCAGAGTCGCCTTTATAGCCTTTCATGCCGGGAAAACCGATTTGGCCATCATAACCATCAATACCGCGATCACCACGACTACCTTTGGTACCTTTCGAATTTATACCACCCTCACCAGCATCACCAGTGGGACCAGGAGGACCAGGTTTGCCAATTTCACCACGGGCACCATGACGGCCGGGTGCACCAGGAGTACCCTGTTGGCCGGGTTTACCATCGCAACCGTCAATACCACGGGGACCTTGAGGACCATCATCACCAGGAGGACCCTAAATGTTGACAAACATTGAATTAATGTATCCTTTGAAAATAGGCATTAAATACTTACACGTAGGCCAGCTGCACCAGGAAGACCAGGTTCTCCAGCATCACCCTATATGGATGAGGGATATAAAGAATTCGCATTTTTATACACCTAACTCAACTACAAGTAGTTCAGTCATAAGACAGATTTACTTACACGATGGCCCTTTTCACCTTGTTCACCATACTCACCAGGATCACCCCATTCACCAGGGCGACCTGGAGGACCAACGGGACCAAAATCACCTGGAGGTCCCTCATACCCTTGGAAACCTGGTAAACCAATAGCACCGGGACGTCCTTTCAAGCCTTTACAATCACAGACCACTCCATTACATTTCTCCTCCGGCTCCTGTAATCGGAATGGAGAAACATTCAAAATTAAGTAAAGAACCAAACATTGTGGATCGTGTAATGAATGTCATGGTGGTCATCATCATCAAATTGTTTGTGGATGTGCATTTCAATTAAAACCAATAAAACTATGTTACATTGCGAATGATGCTATGGGCTAGCATCAATGGAAACAAAACTCAACGTTAGTGGTATGGAGTATAATGTTGATCTCTGAAAGAGATTCACAGTTCACAATTGTCAATGGAATTTTTTTCTATTATTTGCAACAACCCTACACATGCAGACAAATAATTTCAGAAGTCATTGTCTACAAAACTAGCGACGTCTAGCGCCTCTTTAAATTATACAAGTTTTGCCTGCAAAATTTCCAAAGTAGAACATTTTGTCAAAATTTTCTATAGAAATACAATTTTAACAAAATTTTCTATAGAAATCAAATTTTGTCAAAATTTTCTATAGAAATCAAATTTTGACAAAATTTGATATAGATATAAAATTTTGACAAAATTTTCTATAGAAATCAAATTTTGACAAAATTTTCTATATAGAAATAAAATTTTGATAAAATTTTTAATATAGAAATACAATTTTAACAACATTTTCTATAGAAATAAAATTTTGACAACATTTTTTGTAGATATAGAGCCAAGCATAAATTCTTTAAAAGTTTTGGCCTTTCTTAAGGCATTCTTGAAGGTTTTTGGCTCCATTAACCGGTTAACAAAGCTATGATTGCTCTCCATTATCCAGGAACTTTTTACCTCCTGTAATATACATATTTCTTTGAGTGTTGGTATCTCTTGCAAGTAATAAATGCTTATTGCGTCTGCCAGTGTCCATCGCCCAGTAAGTATTTGTCTGGAGGCATTGTCGTCATATAAAATGATAAATGGATTATTGCACTTCTCTTGTGAAGTTTGTTTACGTTATCATTGCATGGGAATGGAACTCTTTTGAAATATTTTCCATTGTAAGAAATGTAAGCAAGTGTAGTTGTATATAAGACTAATATACATATGGGTAGGGAACACGTTTGTCACTCGTGCCAAAAATAATCTATCAAAATTTGAAGAAAATTTTAACAAAAATCTACCAAATTAAAAATAAATATTCGAAAGTTTTTGATAAAATTTCTGTGCTTAGTATTTGCCAAAATTTTATTTCTGTATACAATTTTCTCAAAATTTTATTTCTATAGAAAATTTTCTTAAAATTTTTCTATCGAAACTTTTCTCAACTTTTATTTCTATGAAAAATTTTATCAAAATTTTATTTCTACAGAAAATTTTGTCAAAATTTTATTTCTATAGAAAATTTTGTCAAAATTTAATTTCTATAGAAAATTTTGTAAAAATTTTATTTCCACGAAAATTTTGTCAAAATTTTATTTCTATAGAAAATTTTGTCAAAATTTTATTTCCATAGAAAATTTTGTCAAAATTTTATTTCTATAGCGAATTTTCTCAAAATTTTATTTCTATAGAGAATTTTCTCAAAATTTTATTTCTATAGAGAATTTTCTCAAATTTTTATTTCTGTAGAAAATTTAGTCAAAATTTGATGTCTATAGAAAATTTTGTAAAAATTTTATTTCTAACGAAATTTTGTCAAAATTTTATTTCTACAGAAGATTTTGTCAAAATTGTATTTCTATCGAAAATTTTGCCAAATTTTATTTCTATAGAAAATTTTGTCAAAATTTTATTTCTATAACGAATTTTCTCAAAATTTTAGTTCTATAGAGAATTTTCTCAAATTTTTATTTCTGTAGAAAATTTAGTCAAAATGTGATGTCTATAGAAAATTTTGTCAAAATTTTATTTCTACAGAAGATTTTGTCAAAATTTTATTTCTATAGAAAAGTTTGTCAAAATTTTATTTCTACAGAAAGTTTTATCAAAATTTTATTTCTATAGAAAATTTTGTCAAAATGTTATTTCTATAGAAAATTTTATCAAATTTGTATTTCTATGGAAATCGTAAGTACCTTTTAGTTGGAGAGGAGTATTATACAAAATCTACCAAAACTGCAATACTTCTACCAAACAGTAAAAAATCTACCGTAAAAAAATTATATATTTTCTATATATAAAATTTTGTCAATATTTTATTTCTAGTGAAAATTTTCTTAAAATTTTTCTATCGAAACTTTTTTCAACTTTTATTTCTATGAAAAATTTTACCAAAATTTTATTTCTACAGAAAATTTTGTCAAAATTTTATTTCTATAGAAAGTTTTGTCAAAATTTTATTTCTATAGAAAATTTTGTAAAAATTTTATTTTGTCAAAATTTTAATTCTATAGAAAATTTTGTCAAAATTTTATTTCCATAGAAAATTTTGTCAAAATTTTATTTCCATAGAAAAATTTTATTTCCATAGAAAATTTTGACAAAATTTTATTTCTATAGAAAATTTTGTCAAAATTTTATTTCTATAGCGAATTTTCTCAAAATTTTATTTCTATAGAGAATTTTCTCAAATTTTTATTTCTGTAAAAATTTAGTCAAAATTTGATGTCTATAGAAAATTTTGTAAAAATTTTAGTTCTACAGAAGATTTTGTCAAAATTTTATTTCTATAGAGAATTTTGTCAAAATTTTATTTCTATAGAGAATTTTGTCAAAATTTTATTTCTATAGAAAATTTTGTCAAAATTTTATTTCTATAGCGAATTTTCTCAAAATTTTATTTCTATAGAGAATTTTCTCAAATTTTTATTTCTGTGGAAAATTTAGTCAAAATTTGATGTCTATAGAAAATTTTGTAAAAAATTTATTTCTATAGGAAATTTTGTCAAAATTTTATTTCTACAGAAGATTTTGTCAAAATTTTATTTCTATAGAAAATTTTGTCAAAATTTTATTTCTACCGAAAATTTTGTCAAAATTTTATTTCTACCGAAAATTTTGTAAAAATTTTATTTCTATAGAAAATTTTGTCAAAATTTGTACTTCTACAGAAAATTTTGTCAAAATTTTATTTCTATAGAAAATTTTGTCAAATTTGTATTTCTATAGAAAATTTTCTCAAAACTTTATTTCTACAGAAAATTTTGTCAAAATTTGTACTTCTACAGAAAATTTTGTCAAAATTTTATTTCTATAGAAAATTTTGTCAAATTTGTATTTCTATGGAAATTATAAGTACCTTTTAGTTGGAGAGGAATATTTTGCAAAATCTACCAAAACTGCAATAATTCTACCAAACAGTAAAAAATTTCTATAGAAAATTTTGTCAAAATTTTATTTCTATTGAAAATTTTGTCAAAATTTTATTTCTATAGAAAATTTTGTCAAAATTTTATTTGCATAGAAAATTTTGTCAAAATTTTATTTCCATAGAAAATTTTGTCAAAATGTTATTTCCATATAAAGTTTTGTCAAAATTTTATTTCTATAGAAAATTTTGTCAAAATTTTATTGCTATAGAAAATTTTGTCATAATTTTATTTCTATAGCGAATTTTCTCAAAATTTTATTTCTATAGAGAATTTTCTCAAATTTTTATATCTGTAGAAAATTTAGTCAAAATTTGATGTCTATAGAAAATTTTGTAAAAATTTTATTTCTATAGGAAATTTTGTCAAAATTTTATTTCTTCAGAAGATTTTGTCAAAATTTTATTTCTATAGAAAATTTTGTCAAAATTTTATTTCTATAGAAAATTTTCTCAAAATTTTATTTCTATAGAAAATTTTGTCAAAATTTGTACTTCTACAGAAAATTTTGTCAAAATTTTATTTCTATAGAAAATTTTGTCAAAATTTGTACTTCTACAGAAAATTTTGTCAAAATTTTATTTCTATAGAAAATTTTCTCAAAATTTTATTTCTATAGAAAATTTTCTCAAAATTTTATTTCTATAGAAAATTTTGTCAAAATTTAATTTCGATAGAAAATTTTGTCAAAATTTTATTTCTATAGAAAATTTTGTCAGAATTTTTTATCTATAGCGAATTTTCTCAAAATTTTATTTCAATAGAGAATTTTCTCAAATTTTTTATTTCTGTAGAAAATTTAGTCAACATTTGATGTCATTGGAAAATTTTGTAAATATTTTATTTCTATAGGAAATTTTGTCAAAATTTTATTTTTACAAAAGATTTTGTCAAAATTTTATTTCTATAGAAAATTTTGTCAAAATTTTATTTCTACAGAGAATTTTATCAAAATTTTATTTCTATAGAAAATTTTGTCAAAATTTGTACTTCTACAGAAAATTTTGTCAAAATTTTATTTCTATAGAAAATTTTGTCAAATTTGTATCTTTATGGAAATTGTAAGTACCTTTTAGTTGGAGAGGAATATTATGCAAAATCTACCAAAACTGCAATAATTCTACCAAACAGTAAAAAATCTACCGTAGAATTGTACCAACTGTGGCAACCGTGATAGGGAACCATCATTGTGTGATTGTCTTCCTAGCACATAGTTAGTCCTGGATTTAAATTTCAAACATTTATTATAATTAACATCGATATATTGAAATCGCGATAAAAACAAAAACTAACTCTAACGTTTTCGAGATTAGTAAAATCCTTAGTCCCCATATTTTATTGTATATTTAGGGAAATTTTGAAATCGGGACAAAAGCGTAAAATTCTTAAAATGGTGATATTTTTGAGATACCCTGCCTATTTGACAACTACCATCAAGAAATCACGACAAACACACAAGCATGCTTGTGTATGCACATATACTATGCACAATCAATGCTTGGCGCCAATTTAAAATGGGAAGGCTAAACATATTTATTTCGTACATAATTGAGAATAATTACAAGAAAAATATAAACATATAAAGAGACAACAATAATTTTAGAACTTAGTGGCAAATAAATCATCTACTTAAAAAAACCCCACAATAAAAAGCAAGAGTAACGCTATCATATAATGTACAATCATTTCGTATACTAAACAAAATAATCAAATGCATTTTACATCGTGCAAAAGTTACATACAAATACACACACACACACATACAGATATCCATGGATCAGGGAATTTATATACTCACATAAATATGGAATATTTGTGTATGCCTGTGGTAGCTCACTTTTTGTTGAAATATGTGTATGTATATATATCCTCTGGAAATGCAGAATGATATGATGATATGGAAAAGCTTGAAATTTGCTCATGTTGTTTCTTTTGGTTTGATTGCTCGCTATGAAGAAGTATCTGATTGCGATAAAACAACAACAAAACGACCAGCAACAACTATAGCTAAAACGGAGTGGCAGTAACAATAGCAACTAGCAACTCACAAACGGAAATAGTGCAATTAAAGCAGAAATTTTAGTATTTGCAAAATTATGTTTTGTGTTATTCGTTTTGGTTTTTTTTTAATAGCGTATGTGTTCTCATATTTTATTTTGAATGTTTGTTTCATACTTCGATATAATTATGGTTTTTTTCTTAGGATGATTTTCGAAAAGTTAAAAATATGAAGTTTTATAGTTTGAAATTATAGAGTATAGGGATTTGATTTTGTTTGATTTGGTTTTCAGTTTTAGTTTTTTTATTTTCAAAATTCATTTATCATTAATTATACACATTCAAAGCTTTACGAAGTACATTTAACATACCTTAGTACATTGAAAACATATTTATGTGATATTAAAACACCATTTAAAACGCTATAGGTAACATTTCATCAAAATGTAAATTTTTTACGAATTAACAACTCTATGGAATTAGAGCATACACTTATTTTTTATTCAAATGAATGCAATATTTTTATTCTCAAAGAAAATAATGTTATTTGATTATTGATGTTTGGATGTTGTTGTATTCGTCTTCCATGTTTACATTAAAAATTTAGTGAGGAAAAAAGAAATGGGGTACAACAAAATTCTACATCTACCTAGCATCTGTGAAATGTTTTTCGAAACTCAATGTAAGTTAATGGAGAAAAAATTTGCAATAAATTTACACACATTTTCTGAAACTATATTTTCAACATAAATTAAAAATTGAAATTTGGGTTGTATTCCCCTAAATGGAGGATATTTTTAATGGAATGATGAAAGTGATAAAATTTTATTTTGTTAACATATCCCTTTTAAAATAAATGATATCGTGTACGTATAATTTTTAATAGAACTTCTTTCAATCACAGAAGTGGTAGTATGAATTACCTACGTCAATTAAAAAGGAATTGATCCCATTAGAAAATTATTTTTATACCCTCCACCATAGGTTGGGGGTATTTTAACTTTGTCATTCCGTTTGTAACACATCGAAATATTGCTCTAAGACCCCATAAAGTATATATATTCTGGGTCGTGCTGAAATTCTGAGTCGATCTGAGCATGTCTGTCCGTCTGCTAAAATCACGCTAACTTGCGAACGAAACAAGCTATCGACTTGAAAGTTGGCACAAGTAGTTGTTATTGATGTAGGTCTGATGGTATTGCAAATGGGCCATATCGGTCCACTTTTACGTATAGCCCCCATATAAACGGACCCCCAAATTTGGCTTGCCGATCCTCTAAGAGAGGCAAATTTAATCCGATCCGGCTGAAATTTGGTACATGGTGTAAGTATATGGTCTCTAACCACCATGCAAAAATTGGTCCACATCGGTCCAGCAAATTTCATCCGATCCGGCTGAAATTTGGTACATGGTGTTAGTATATGGTCTCTAACAACCATGCAAAAATTGGTCCACATCGGTCCATAATTATATATAGCCCCCATATAAACCGATCCCCCGATTTGGCTTGCGAGGCCTCTAAGAGAAGCAAATTTTATCCGATCCGGCTGAAATTTGGTACATGGTGTAAGTATATGGTCTCTAACAACCATGCAAAAATTGGTCCACATCGGTCCATAATTATATGCAGCCCCATATAAACCGATCCCCAGATTTGGCTTGCGGAGCCTCTAAGAGAAGAAAATTTCATCCGATCCGGCTGAAATTTGGTACATGGTGTTAGTATATGGTCTTTAACAATCATGCAAAATTTGGTCCACATCGGTGCATAATTATATATAGCCCCCATATAAACCGATCACCAGATTTGGCTTGCGGAGCCTCTAAGAGAAGAAAATTTCATCCGATCCGGCTGAAATTTGGTACATGGTGTTAGTATATGGTCTCTAATGACCATGCAAAAATTGGTCCACATCGGTCCATAATTATATATAGCCCCCACATAAACCGATACCCAGATTTGACCTCTGGAGCCCCTTGGAAGAGCAAAATTCATCCGATTCGGTTGAAATTTGGTACGTGATGTTAGTATATGGTATCCAACAATCATGCAGGAATTGGTTCATATCAGTCCATAATTATATATAACCCCCATATAAACCGATCCCCAGATTTGACTTCCGGTGCCTTTTGGAGAAGCAAAATTCATCCGATCTGGTTGAAATTTGGCACGTGGTGGTAGTATATGATATTTAACAACCATGCCAAAAGTGGTCTATATCAGTCCATAATTATATATAGCCCCCAAATAAACGGCTCCAAAACCGAGTCAGTTGAAATTTGGTACATTGTGCTAGTATATGGCCGTTAACAACCATGCCTAACTAGGTCCATATCGGTCTATAGCTATATATAGCCCTCAGATAAATCGATCCCCAATCACACAGAAATTGGTCCATATCAAGTTCATAATTGTATATAGTCCCCACATAAGCGACCCTCATATTTCAATTCTGGCTCCCTACGTACCGTGCAAAAGTCCATATCGATCCGTAATTATATGTAGACTTACCTACACATACCTTTTTTTTCTAATATATACCACGTATGGACTAACTCACAATTTAGAAAACGATTTAAGATACCACAACCCAAGTAATTCGATTGTGGATGACAGTCTTTCGTAGAAGTTTCTACGCTATCCATGGTGGAGGGTACATAAGATTCAGCCTTAGTAAAAAAAAATTAGTTGAATCAATTACATTTTAATAAAAAGTTTTTTTTTTTTTTAATTTTAAATGGAAAGGTTATGGTGATATTTAAAAAAAGATTTTTTTAATTGAAATTTCTTCCACCACCGAAATGCTAATATCAATTACCAACGTCATTTAAAGAAATAATTGATCCTATTAGAAAATTAATTTTTGTAATTGATTTTTGTTTTAACTGAATCAAATAAATTTTTAATAGAAAGATTTTTTTTCTTTAAATTTTAATTGGAAAAATTTTGGTGATATTTATATTTTTTTTAATTGAAATTTCTTCAATTGCAGATATGATAGTATCAGTTACCAACGTCAATTAAAAAAATTAACTGAACCAATTAAAAAAACTAATTAATACAATTAATTACAGAAAATTAATTTTTGTGATTGATTTTTATTTTCGTCAAAAAATTAGTTGCACAATAAATTTTTTTTCTTTAAATTTTAATTGGAAAAATTTTGGTGATATTTATATTTTTTTAATTGAAATTTCTTCAATTGCAGGTATGATAGTATCAGTCACCAACGTCAATTAAAAAATTAACTGAATCAATTAAAAAAATTAATTGATGCAATTAGTTTTACGGTTAATTTTTGTTTTAATTAAAAAATCAGTAGAATAAAATAATTTTTTAATTGTTTTTTTTTTATATCAAATTCTATTAAAATTTTAATTGGACAAACGTTGTTTTGAAGAGACTATATCCTATCCCTTACGAATATCAGGAATCACTTTTGTAATTTATTTATTTTGACTCATAAATTAAATATTTCGATATAGTTTTACGCTGCCTACTTCCAGAGTCAATATTAAAGAAATAAGTACAAGATTTCTTTGTTTGAAAATCGTTACATTAAGAACCAGAAATAGTCATATAATCTTTTTCCCATAATCCAGCTTAAAAGTAAAAAAACGGCCAAAAAGTTGTCATAAATGGCAACACTGTTAGAGACATATGATACTTTTACTTATGGGAGGAGTCAAAACGTATAAAAAAAACAATACTCCGCTTCCACACATTCTGTCAATTTTTTTCAATGTATTTATATACGACATTGCAACTGGTTTCCATAATGAAAGTCACCTTTAACTCTAGTATAATTAAATTTTGCTGATTTCAAAGAAAATTTCAAGCCTTCATTGTTTAACAAGCAATCAATATGTTAGCTTGAATAACACTAGGCGGTAAATAATCAAAAGAAATATACTGTAATACCAAAGTCAAGAAAAAAATAAAAATGTCATAAATAAAGAAAATGCTCTATTTGTATTAATTGTGGTCTTATCAATGAATGAAAATATTTTTTGCGCCCATTGTCTTTTTTTTTTGCTTATATAGCTATTAAACATTCTATAATACTCAGTAAATTTTAATTTGGTGTTTTCCCCTATACCTTACACAAGAACAGATATTTCAATTGGTTTATAGAATATGCAATTTTTTTTTAATAATTTTTAACATTTTTCTTAAACCTTATAAGATTGAAAATTTCACTATTCATGTTAACTCCAGTTAGTGTAAGTTACCATATTCCCATATTGCGAATGATTATTATTTAACTAGCTAATGTATGTGTATAACTCATACGCTCAGATGGGCAGACTTTTACTGAAGCCAGTTAGGAAGAAAAAAAAGAAAATGCAAAAGTAGTAGTTATTAAATAAATGGCAACACTGCAGCAAGTTGGGAGAGCTCTTGCCCTGCTTCAGAGAGCAAGTGCGAAAGGGCTTGTAGATAACTACATTAAAAGAATTTATAGCTGATAGAAAACCTCATCATTTATTGGCACAGATTTTCAAAATAAATATGTACTAAAGCCCGCCGAATAATATGTTGGAACATTATATGACACATATTTCAAACATGTGTTGGAAATACCATCATTATATACATACATTTGCCTGTGATTTTATGCGAACAATGATATAGTACCGATAATAAAATTTAAGAGAATTTAATTTTACGATGAAATTAAGTAAGTTTAAATGACGGCATACAATGGTTAAAGGAGAAAAAGTGAAAACACCGTATGTACCATAATCGTTGAGAGCCATCTTGATATTCTTGCTCTTCTTGTAAACAAAGGCTTATAGAAAACCACAGAAAAAAATTAGGGAGTCTTTCAGTCTTTTTTGATTGCATGTCGAAGTGGGCAAATATTCAAATTTTTGTTTTATTTTCTACACAAAAATATATGACCAAAAAGAAAAACTTATCACCAAAATATTTTTTTCTTTTTGGTCATGGTATGTTGTGTAAAAATACCTATATTCTCTTTGCTGTATCAAATTGTTAACTTATAAACAAAAAGTTGGTTTAATACGCACTGTATCTTTTATGATACAGCCACTTTTGGCAAAAGAACGCAAAAAAACATAAGAAAATGCACTATGCATATGTTCTTTTTTATCATTTTGCATTTTTTACATTTTTTTGAGGAATCGGTGTTCTTGTGCATTTAATGTTTCAATTTTCAAATAAAAAAAATATTTCCAATAATAATTGAAAAATTTATTCGAAAATAACTTATCTTTAAATTTTGACTTAAATCTAAAGAAATGTCCAACTATAATTATATCCGGAAAACTCATAAGAGATGTATAAACTCTTGTAAAATTAAGGAAAGAAAATTAAAAAAAGGAAATTAAAAAAATTAATTATAAATAAATAAACAATAACACAATAAATAATTGATTGTCTCAAATAAAAATTCAGTTTTTCGACCAAAATCAATTAAAATTTTAATTGAACCAAAATAAAAAAATTAATTTATTTTAAATAATTAATTCTTTAAAATCTTTTGTATGTCTATAATTCTGTGATTCATACTATCATTTTCGGGATTGAAACAATATCAATTAAAAACTAATTGGATCAATTAATTTCGTGATGAATCAGAAAAAAAAATTTTGTATAGAGTAGAATTGGTGTCGATCTTGTTTGCCGCTATGTGATTATAATTTGTTTGAGATTTTGTCAAGTCTTGATCCAGCAATGGTCTCAAAAAAATCATAAAAAATCTTACATCCATTACCATCACGAATAAAATTTTAATCCATCCTATTAAAAATTCAATTTCTTGATTTATATGTGATTGATTCTTGATTTGATTAAAAAACTAGTTTTAAATTTTATGTCGACTATTAAAAACCCATTTTTCGTGAGGTTCAAGTGTATCTCACTTTGGGTTTAGTGAATTATCTGAATTTATTCTGATAATAATAAAAATGAAAAATAAATATAAAATATTCGGGTTACTTTTTTTGCCATTGAGTTGTTACAAAAATCGCTAAGCTTAAAAAAAAGCTTTTCTATTAGCCATTTGTCTTTTTGATAGCATGAACGTTTACCATCCTTCATAGTTCAAGATCAAAGATTTGTCTCTTGGTTAAATTAGAAAATTGCAATCGTTTAAAACAAAATAATAGTCCAATGTAAAAACATTATCTATAATAAACAAATATAACCATAAATAATATATATAACATAATATGAGGCAATCCATATAGTCAGGGAAGTTAGCCTTGGTTGTGGATAATTTCATAAAATATCTGAAGAAATACACATTGAATTGAGATACATTGTATATTGTAATTATTATCTATGATGCGTATATATTTTTTCGTAAAAGATGGAATTATTAAGAAGTGGTATGACATTTTTTAACTACATTAATTCTTTAAGTCTTCTAAATGTCAGTATTACCTATAAATGGTCAAGGCTTCAATTCCAGTTTCTACCAAGTACCATTTCATTAGTTTATCTCTCTGTGTTTCTCAAGCTTATGTTTGTGCGAAAACATAAAATAGTTCAAAGCGAGAATACGCCCTGAACGTGGTTATGGTTCTATAATAATTTCGCAGATTTCAAATTTTGCATTAGAAATGCTTCAAATATACTCTTACGATGTTTAATTGGGGATCACATCATATGGGTGGCTACTCTAAAAACTAACCTATTCCGTATGTAGAGCAATATAACAGTAGTCACTTCCATTGAACAGCTGTTTTGATGCCATTATTCTTTGTTGTTTTTTTTGTATCTCTTCTCATCTCACAGTTGGTGCAAAATAACTGCACAAATGCAAAAAACCGAGCTTCTTACATGTGTCAGTTTTATTCTTGCCGTTTGTGTGTGTGTTGGTTTCTATGTCAAGCATATTCAAGTTGAACAACAAAACACCTTAATCATAGGCAACGCTCTTATCCATGCATTTAATTCACTCTCAGTGGCGGTAATGAAAGTGGGCGTGTGTGACATCATGCCTTGATATGTGATATATCATATTTTTCTTTTCTTGACAAGTCCAGCTAACCAAACGATGGACAAATGATTATCCATTAGATAGACAATGACCGAAGAAGACTAGTAACTAGCAAAAGTAACGGGACACGGGGACTTGTACGGCACAGATTTGTTGACAAATGTGCAATGGTCTGATTGTTGTTGGCAGCATGCAGCATGCATACACAGATCTATGCAATATAACATAGTAAAAGAGTATGTTTGTTGTTTTTGTTTTAATGAACTCAAAATATTTTGACCTTAAACTATTAAAGGCAATGATATCAAATGTCATCTCAAATAGAACTAAATGTTCGGAGCAAACATACAAATACACGATTGATGTGTAGTGTGTGTGTGCATCTATCCATAGCAAAAGTATAATGCAACTTCCATAAATAATCGCGTGCATACAATCATACATATATATGCATGTGCATATATAATGACACTTAAATTCACCATATGAAATAAAGATGGTGAACTTAAGCGGGGGAGGGTGGTGGTGTATAAAAACAAAGCAATTCAACATTCACACATATTCGCGTGTATACAATTAAAGATGTTACCATACATTAGTGATACTTAGATTTATCTGTCATTCAAGAGAAGAGAAAGACGGCCAACTAAAAGGGTGTTGAGCCTAAAGAGTGAGATAGTGGAAAGAAACTGCTTGTTCAGATATAGGAAAAAAAAGTAACAGTTGTAAAACTATTTAAAGTATAGCACTGACATACATTTTATTTAATTCTTGTTTTTATTTTTTGTCTCGCATCATAAATCTTTGTGGCCTACATACATATATACAAACATATGTGCATATGTGGCAAAGATGTCCATACAATATGCATTGTACATCACTTTTGAAGTGCAAAATACTCAGATTTCATGTCTGTTCCTTTATTTAAAAAGAACACCACAAATGCGCAAACGTAAACAAACATTTTCTGAAAAGAATGCCAACAATGTTGTTGTCTCTAACGTTATGTGTATGCATATGCACATCAATGAAAATATGAGAAGGAGATGCTTCTATAGTTTTTTAGCCATGAAAACCATGTGCTTTTGACAAAAGAAATGACATCATGTATGTCTGTAATCACATACGAACATGCAGTCACTATGGTTTATGGATGAAATGCAGGAAGTTGATGATTGATATGTATTCTAATAATATGCGAAATGAAGTGCATTTTAATATACGTTAAAATTAAATAGCCACATTTATGAACAATTAATGCATAGTTCTAAATTTAGATTTTTTGTTGAATATTTAATTTATGACATGCATTTTTATCTTACATCATATGCTGTTGATGGTTAATTAACAAATTGACAAACTTTTACATATGTAAAAAGGATTTATTATATAATATTAGCAAGAAATACAATAATTAAATATATTATTTCTAAATAATGTATTTAATTATTGTATTTCAATAATTAAAAATATTATTTCTAAAGTTTTATGTTATCAAGGTTATTTTTGCACACATGATTATTTATTACTAAATTTAAAAAAAAAAATATCTCAAATATTTTTTGCAATGTCTTAGTACCGCTATATCAATTGATTTGTTTCTATATTTCATTAATCAATATCGCCAATCTTGGGGGAAAATTTACTTCCTGTACCGCATTGTAGTGTTTTTGATTTTTTTTTTCATAATTTATAAATCATCTGACATATTGTCAGTAAGCATAAAATCATATACCATGCCGCCAAAGCCACATTCTAGTCAGATAAAAGAACCAAACCTATGCATATGCCTACGCAAATGAATGAATGAACAGATAACCTCTTTGTCACCGAAAACCCAGAGAAAAGCAAAAAAAAAAAACGTCGACCACACATATAATAGGGCAATAATAAAAAAAACAAGTCTCCCCCAGCGACACAAGATGCAAGTTCATGTATCAACAGCATCATAATCATCATCGTCATTCCAAGCGTCATCAAAAGCTACAGAAGCTTCAGCCGTATCAATGAAAAAAAGATTCCTTGTCAATACATCTGTGCTGTTTAGGGAATTGGCGCCAATTCTATTTTTTTAAACTCAGCTAAAAATTATAGCAATTAACAACAAAGCAATTTCATGGAAAATTGATTATTTGATATATATGAAACGAAATGAAATAAAAAAATTATCAATATTATAAAAATAAGTAAATAAGAATGCATTGTTGTTTTTTGGCTGAGCTTAGTTATAGCCTTGGATTGCTTGACATCCGGAGAAGATTTTATTTTCATTTGTTATGACCGAATGGCCATAAGAAAAAGAGCTGGAGTGATAACAACAAATGGCATTTGGAGTATTATCACATGTGATTTTTTTTTATTTAAAGAAAAAATATATTATATTTTAAAAAGAATATTTTGTAGGCATTCCAAATTTGGTTTCAACATATATTATAATTAAAACAAGTATATACAGCAGTAAGTTCGGCCGGGCCGAATCTTAAATACCCACCACCATGAACCAAATATTAGGGTTTCCTTTGAATTTTCAGGAGGGCTTGACGACTTGAGGACACAACCCGAAGATAAATTTAAAGATTTCACCTATGAGGACTATATCAGATTCTGGATTTATAAGAACCATTTTTGTTTGAGGTTTAGAGGAATCATTAACATCTCTTGTAAGTGTGCAAGAAAATTATAAAATAACGTCTTGATTTGAAATCTTAAATCTGTAGAAGTAAAATCTGGAAATTTTACATTGAGTTTCAAACAATTTTCATGATCAGTGCGCCTTCTACACCCTCAAGAAGTGAAGTCGGTCTATATGGAGGCATTACCAAATGGACCGATAAAAACTTAATCCGATACACGTTTTTGTGAGCCTAAAATACCAGAATATTTACAATTTCAGGCATATCAGATAAAAACTACGGTTTCTAAAAACCCAAGGAGTTAAATCGGGAGATCGTTCTTATGGGGGCTATACTAAAATATGGACCGATACGCACCATTTTCGGCACACCTCTTTGTGACCCGAAAATACCTCTAGATTTCCAATTTCAGGCAAATAGGATAAAAACTTCGGATTCTAGAAGCCCAAGAAGTAAATTGGGAAATCGGTCTATATGGGGGCTATACCAAAATATGGATCGATACTCACCATTTTCGGCACACCTCTTTATGGTCCTAAAATACCTCTAGATTTCCAATTTCAGACAAATTGGATAAAAACTACGGTTTCCCAAGACCCCAAATCGGGAGATCGGTCTATATGGGGGCTATCCCAAAATATGGACCGATACTCACAATTTCTGGCACACGTATTTGTGGTCCTACAATACCTCTAGATTTCCAATTTCAGGTAAATTGAATAAAAACTGCGGTTTCTATAAGCCCAAGAAGTAAAATCGGGAGATCGGTCTATATGGGGGCTATACCAAAATATGGACCGATACTCACAATTTTTGGCACACATATTTGTGGTCCTACAATACCTCTAGATTTCCAATTTCAGATAAATTGAATAAATACTGCGGTTTCTATAAGCCCAAGAAGTAAAATCGGGAGATCGGTCTATATGGGGGCTATACCAAAATATGGACCGATACTCACAATTTTTGGCACACGTATTTGTGGTCCTACAATACCTCTAGATTTCCAATTTCAGGTAAATTGAATAAAAACTTCGTTTTCTATAAGCCCAAGAAGTAAAATCGGGAGATCGGTCTATATGGGGGCTATACCAAAATATGGACCGATACTCACAATTTTTGGCACACGTATTTGTGGTCCTACAATACCTCTAGATTTCAAATTTCAGGTAAATTGAATAAAAACTGCGGTTTCTATAAGCCCAAGAAGTAAAATCGGGAGATCGGTCTATATGGGGGCTATACCAAAACGTGGACCGATACTCACCATTTTTGGCACATCTCTTTATGGTCATAAAATACCTCCAGATTTCAAATTTCAGGCAAATTGGATAAAAACTACGATTTCTATAAGCCCAAGACCCCAAATCGGGAGGTCGGTTTATATGGGGACTATATCAAAACCTGGACCGATATAGCCCATCTTCGAACTTGACCTGCCTGCAGACAAAAGACGAGCTTGTGCAAAATTTCAGCACGATTGCTTCATTATTGAAGTCTGTAGCGTGATTACAACAGACAGACAGACAGACGGACAGACGGACAGACGGACATCGTTATATCGTCTTAGAATTTCTCCCTGATCAAGAATATATATACTTTATATAGTCGGAAATCGATATTTCGATGCGTTACAAACGGAATGACAAACTTATTATACCCCCGTCACCATTCTATGGTGGTGGGTATAAAAAATTAAATTATGGAGAATTTGAAATGTTTTTTTCCTATTTGGTTTTATTTTGATACTGGGAAAATATTTTTTCCCTAAATAGAATTAAAATTTTTAAAACATGCACTACTGCCCGAAAAAATCAAAAAAGAAAAACGTACACAGAAAAAAAGTGAATCCTATAGATAAAGATTTGTTGACCTTTTTGGAGTACGTTAGATAGATTAACTAAAAAAGGGGGAACATTGTACACAAATGAAGTATAACGATTTATTAAATAGTTCAGAAATTCTTAAAACTTTCAAATTGTTAACTTCGTATGGCGTTTTGTACTTTCGAAATGTTTTCGAAAAATATCTAATTTTTTTGCGATATCGACTTTTGTAATACAGTTTACTTAAAATATTCTACAATTAACCAACATTTTCTAAAATTAACCTTCCTGGTTAGTTAATTGTTTTTTTAGTTTACGTTTCGAAAATAAGGCGTAATTAAAAATAGAATTAAAATTGTTAAAACATGCGCTACTGCCCGAAAAAATCAAAAAAGAGAAGCGTACACAGAAAAAAAAGTGAATCCTATAGGGCATTAAAGCCAATTTAACTCTATTTTAGTTCATGGAATTATTATGTACTCATATTGATAAAGATTTGTTGACCTTTTTGGAGTACGTTAGATAGATTAACTAAAAAAAGGGGGAACATTGTACACAAATGAAGTATAACGATTTATTAAATAGTTCAGAAATTCTTAAAATTTTCAAATTGTTAACTTCGTATGGCGTTTTGTACTTTCGAAATTTTTTCGAAAAATATCTAATTTTTTTGCGATATCGACTTTTGTAATACAGTTTACTTAAAATATTCTACAATTAACCAACATTTTCTAAAATTAACCTTCCTGGTTAGTTAATTGTTTTTAGTTTACGTTTCGAAAATAAGGCGTAATTAGTGGGTGAAAAGAGAGTGTTAATAAACTCTCGAGCAATATTTCAGCATAGACACTAGACAGATAGACGAGCTTCTTCTCTCCGCGAAAAAAATGTGCCAGTTCCAAAAATTAATTTTCCTAATTTACCAAAAAATTATTCAATTAATAATATTTCACATTTATAAAAAAAAATATTTTTTGGGTATATTTTGGCATCTACCATTTGTACTATTTTTCCATTTTTATACTTTTAATGAAATTCTGTAGTATGAGAGAGGATTTTTGAAAGTAAAGCTATAAACCACTATTGATATTATTAAGATCTCTGAATTTGTTTACCGTTATTTAACTAGGTGAGGAGAACGAGTGGTAGTAACTCACACCCTCTTTACACAGTTGTGACAAAGAACCGTTAATTAAGGATTTGTTTGTCATATACATACATTGAAAAAAAGCATACCCGGTTCCAAAGATTTTGTCTTTACTTTAAAAAATTTGGTATTGATTCCGAGCCAAAGAAGCGGAGAATACAAGTAAGGATACTTTTAAGACACAATTCTCTTTTAAAATCTGGTTTTGTGTACTTGCTTCTAGGAAGCAAATTTTAATTTTTTGCTTTTTCAGCTTTTTTCTTCATATGCTATCAAAGTCCTTTAAAAGCGAGTTAACGGCAACTTTATTTTCCAAATTAAGACTCGACTTCTAGTAGAAATTATGCTGTGTTTCAAGTAAAAAAGTCTTTAAAATAAAGTGTTGAAAAACATGTCCTACATTTGAACGATTTTTTGCTTTGTAGACAAGATGCAAAAAGACAACAAATTTAAAGACAATTTCATTGAATTTAAAGATTTTTTCTAAATTATTAAAGTCAAGTTGACCTCAGCCCAAACATTTTTTCTTTCATGTTATGATATCCATTTTTAAATCAAATCACTTAATTATAAGGACAATACGACTTCATTGAAAAGTTTATCGACCTTTGGTCAAGGAAAAAAACTTTATACTAGAGAAATGCGTCTTCTATGCTAAGCTAAATTTGCATTCGTATTTTAAAGACATGAAATCTTTGAACTCACGACAATATTTTTTTCAGTGTATGTATGTAAAATGGTTGTTTGGTGTTTATTTTGGAAAAAAAGAAAGATTAAACAAATGGAGGAATCAAAACCTTACTTTCCATTAAAAGAGTAAGGGTTTAAAAATGTGTATGAAGTAACAATAAAAACATCAAACACCTTAATTTGATTATCGGTGAGTGAAAACACACATACACTCTACACAGTGTTGCCAATGTATAATAAAAGCAGTTAGGCATGTTTTAGTTTTACTAGTTTAAAGCCTTGACAGACATATAATAAAAAGTAAAGCTGTTTATATAATCACATAAAGTCAGTAACATTTTTAATAAATCAATTATTTACATTAATTAATATTTCCTAATAATATTTTTAGCAAAACCTTCTTATTCCTAATATCATTATCCCCCATTTTCATGAAGCTCCGTTAGTGCTACGTTAGCTAACGAACTTTTAAACCATACTATGGACATTTTTGTCAACTTTCCTATATATTCCATATGTTAGTTAGGAACTTAACTGCTGAAAATTTTTCTGTTAAATTTATCGGGAGATAAGATATTTGCAATTTACTTTCTGTTAACTGGCAGTTAAAACCTAACGGAGCTACATGAAAATGGCCGTATATTGAATAAATTAAAAAGAAACAAAAGGAGCTAGTGATAGAATGTGGAAAAAATATTTAAAGGTATAAAAATATTATGCGTTTTTTAATCTTTAATTAAATGAACTTAAAACTAATAAACGTTTTTTTTTAATTATTAAAAGTTTTTGGATTTTAAATATTTAAATTTTGAAAAAAGAGGTTTTGTTTGTTATTTTTGTGTTACTTCAAAGACTTTGTCCACATCTGCCTTTGCCAAAATTGTGTTGTAAAAGCATATTAATATTTAGAAAACAAAATCTGGGAAAATTTTAAATTGCTCTCCTATTTTATGTACTTTGATTACTGCTACCTCAGCAAACTTTAAGTCTCAACCCAAAACCAAAAAATTATGTAAATTGATCCAAAATTTTTAAAACAACACTCCCGAAAATCCCCATGAAATACTTATGGGAACCTTTTTCTTTATCATCTGCTAACATTTTGCTTAGAAAAGCATTTTTAAATTTATTATACTCTATATTTTTACGTTATTCTATAATGTGCTCAAAAAAAAAAACAAGGGGGAACTAAAACGTATGTATGAATATATTTCCTTGAACTTGACACCTGTAATATGCATTGAAAGTAATTGTCTTTTGTTGGTATTTGTTTATATTTTTGCTGCATTCTATTGTTCTATATGGCCAATTTAGGGATACCAGAAAAAAAAAAAAAAAAAAAAACAACAATAAATATATCCATAGTTTAGCTATTTGCGCGTCTGCCTCAATTGGCAATAAATCCACATTTTGCACAAAATCCACAGGTTTCACATTTGAATACTGAGCACCAAATGTTATTTTATGCCATCCCCACCACTATATGTCATACACTCGACGAAGTATCATAATAGGAGGGAAAAAAATACGTCAAAGACGGACGACAGGCACAGTCTGTGTAGTTGATTTCAATCTGCAAGATCAGCAAAAAACCCACCATACTGCATTTTCAAAGGGATACAGTTTCAGAAACCAGAAGAATATAAATATGTATCCACGACCATATGGGATATGTAGAAATTGGGTAGGCTCAAGATATACGTATGGAAGCAGTCTGGCTCTTCAATACTTTCTAACACACACGGGTAACTGAAACGATATATTGCCTACTTCACATTTGTAAATCTGTCAAATGACAAAATGCCAGCTAAATGATGTTTGTTTTGTTGACAGATTATTATAGTGTTTACAAGCCATGAAAAGCCAAAAACCAAAGGGTTCGGGCGTTATAGTGTAATTGCAATTAAAATTAAGAAATTGCAATAAATTTGGCTCGTGGCTTTGGTTTTAATAAAATTATGAAAAAAAAAATAGATAACATATTCTATATAAAAAATTAAGACGTATATTCGAATGTTTAAGAAATTTTTCTATAGAAAAAATAACCACATTTTTAAAGAAAAAATTGCCATGGACCTATATGTGAAGAAATTTCAGAACCTCAAACTTCATAACACCATCACACTTCCCGTTATCATATATGCATACAAAATACTATCCTGTTAATGTTATGGCTTAACTCATTCTCTTCTCCCTATAAATGATCTCCCTAAGACTCTCAAACTGTTTTCTTCATGTCAGCATAACAAAACCCAAGCATAAAAACTCACAAACATAACATACACATAACATATACATAACATACTCTGATAATAAAATTATGAAAAAAATAGATAACATATTCTATATAATAAATTACAACGTATATTCGAATGTTTAAGAAATTTTTCTATAGAAACAATAACCACATTTTTTAAAGAAAAAATTGCCATGAACCTTTATGTGAAGGAATTTCAGAACCTAAAACTTCATAACACCATCACACTTCCCGTTATCACATATGCATACAAAATACAATCCTGTTAATGTTATAGCTTAACTCATTCTCTTCTCCCTATAAATGATCTCCCTAAGACTCCCAAACTGTTTTCTTCATGCCATCATAACAAAAGCCAAGCATAAAAACTCACACACATAACATAAACCGAAAAAAAGTAAACTGTTTTATAGGAAGAATGAAGTACCTCGTGCGAAAATTGAACTAAATTTTACTCCACATATTGAGATTTCCACAAAGCGTAGTTAAAACCAGGAAAATTTAATGCCCTTTTGTACTTTTTAACTGTAGTTCACTAAATTACATCCTCTCATAGAAGAAAAAAATAACTAAAAGTAAAGAAGAAAATCGCACCTTTTTAACCATATAGTAGTTCATTCTTACTATTTTTGGGAATCGTACGAACATTTTCTTTTGAAATTTTTTTCTGTGTACCAAACAACAGCTACTCAAAATAGCACAACAACGATAATGTTTTGTTTTAAATGCAATTTTCTACGCTAAAACTTGATCATTTGGAAAAAAGTAAGTAATTGGCCATATCTACACACAGAAAAAAATGTAAAGTGTTTTATAGGAAGAATGAACTACCTCGTGCAAAAATTGAACTAAATTGTACGTTGTTTAAACCAGGAAAATTTACCACCCTGCTGTACTTTTTAACTGATATTCACGAAATAACTCCCTCTCATAGAAAAAAAAATGAACTAAAAATATAGAAAAAAATATTGGTGCCAAATCATGACCATTTTAACCATACAGAAGTTCATTCTTACTATTTTCGGGGATTCGTACGTAAATTTTCTTCAGGTTTTGTTCATATAGAACTTATGTGCGCGGTCATTGAACTTAATACCCACGTTTAGTTCATAAAATATTTGAGACATAAAAAAATATAAAATTTCATTGAGCTGTGGAAAATTTCGAAAAAAAAAATTAAATTTAAACACAAACAAATATTTTTTTTTTCTATAAAAAAAATTAAATTTAGCGTTATCTTAACTGTGGACATTTTCTCTCGTTTGGTACCATTTTTACCCCGCAAAATTCCTTCATAAAGAACATTATTAAAAAATGAGGTACAAACTTCGATAGAATTTCCGAAATTTTTATAAAAATTTTGAGACATACTTAACAAATGGAAAATTTCATTGGGCTGTGGAAAATTTCGAAAAAATAATAAAATTTAAATACAAACAAATAATTTTTTTGGTATAAAAATAAATTAAATTTAGCTTTATCTTAACTGTGGACATTTTATTCCATTTGGTACCAATTTTACAATATTTAAAATGTGGTACATAGTATTTCGACGAAATGGGACAATGAAATTTTCTTCAATAGTTTTGTCGAAGAAAATTGGCAAATGCAATTCTTTATAAAAACAAATATATTATATTTTCTATATAAAAATTGTTTTTATTATAAAAAGTCGAAATCCCAAAATATAAGTAAAATGTTTAATTGTAAAAATTTGCAACATTATTATACCCACCACCATAGAATGGTGACGGGGGTATAATAAGTTTGTCATTCCGTTTGTAACGCATCGAAATATCGATTTCCGACTATATAAAGTATATATATTCTTGATCAGGGAGAAATTCTAAGACGATATAACGATGTCCGTCTATCTGTCTGTCTGTCTGTCTGTCTGTTGTAATCACGCTACAGACTTCAATAATGAAGCAATCGTGCTGAAATTTTGCACAAGCTCGTCTTTTGTCTGCAGGCAGGTCAAGTTCGAAGATGGGCTATATCGGTCCAGGTTTTGATATAGTCCCCATATAAACCGACCTCCCGATTTGGGGTCTTGGGCTTATAGAAATCGTAGTTTTTATCCAATTTGCCTGAAATTTGAAATCTAGAGGTATTGTAGGACCACAAATACGTGTGCCAAAAATTGTGAGTATCGGTCCATATTTTGGTATAGCCCCCATATAGACCGATCTCCCGATTTTACTTCTTAGGCTTATAGAAAACGAAGTTTTTATTCAATTTACCTGAAATTGGAAATCTAGAGGTATTGTAGGACCACAAATACGTGTGCCAAAAATTGTGAGTATCGGTCCATATTTTGGTATAGCCCCCATATAGACCGATCTCCCGATTTTACTTCTTGGGCTTATAGAAACCGCAGTTTTTATTCAATTTATCTGAAATTGGAAATCTAGAGGTATTGTAGGACCACAAATATGTGTGCCAAAAATTGTGAGTATCGGTCCATATTTTGGTATAGCCCCCATATAGACCGATCTCCCGATTTTACTTCTTGGGCTTATAGAAACCGCAGTTTTTATTCAATTTACCTGAAATTGGAAATCTAGAGGTATTGTAGGACCACAAATACGTGTGCCAGAAATTGTGAGTATCGGTCCATATTTTGGGATAGCCCCCATATAGACCGATCTCCCGATTTGGGGTCTTGGGAAACCGTAGTTTTTATCCAATTTGTCTGAAATTGGAAATCTAGAGGTATTTTAGGACCATAAAGAGGTGTGCCGAAAATGGTGAGTATCGATCCATATTTTGGTATAGCCCCCATATAGACCGATTTCCCAATTTACTTCTTGGGCTTCTAGAATCCGAAGTTTTTATCCTATTTGCCTGAAATTGGAAATCTAGAGGTATTTTCGGGTCACAAAGAGGTGTGCCGAAAATGGTGCGTATCGGTCCATATTTTAGTATAGCCCCCATAAGAACGATCTCCCGATTTAACTCCTTGGGTTTTTAGAAACCGTAGTTTTTATCTGATATGCCTGAAATTGTAAATATTCTGGTATTTTAGGCTCACAAAAACGTGTATCGGATTAAGTTTTTATCGGTCCATTTGGTAATGCCTCCATATAGACCGACTTCACTTCTTGAGGGTGTAGAAGGCGCACTGATCATGAAAATTGTTTGAAACTCAATGTAAAATTTCCAGATTTTACTTCTACAGATTTAAGATTTCAAATCAAGACGTTATTTTATAATTTTCTTGCACACTTACAAGAGATGTTAATGATTCCTCTAAACCTCAAACAAAAATGGTTCTTATAAATCCAGAATCTGATATAGTCCTCATAGGTGAAATCTTTAAATTTATCTTCGGGTTGTGTCCTCAAGTCCTCAAGCCCTCCTGAAAATTCAAAGGAAACCCTAATATTTGGTTCATGGTGGTGGGTATTTAAGATTCGGCCCGGCCGAACTTACTGCTGTATATACTTGTTTTTAATTTTGTTTAATATTCCATCACACAAAGCTCCTCATTCATATCTCAAGGGTGGTAGTAATGCATCGCTTAATGATGGGTATTCCATTATTAAACACTTTCTTGTTTGCGAAACAAGTCCGTGGAGTAAAAATAATTGCTCAAGTAAATAAACGAATGCAAAAAAAAAATCCTAAATGACAGCATAGTGGAGGAAAAGATAATAAACAGCTTTACAAGCAATTACAAATTGATTATTTTTACAACTTAAAAAAATAAAGAAAACAAAGAAATATGAAACAAGAACAAAAAACAGCGAAAAGAGTAGCTGCCGCTAACGTCAATAAAATGCGGAAATCACTTCTTTACTTTAGAAGCTCCATCTTCTTCAGCCTGAAGTATTTAGATATCTAGTTAGGCATGAATGAATACCATAAAGGGTGCTAAGGGAGTAAAGCAGCACTGAAAGAAGGTCTGCGAAATTTGTCTTTAGTTGCGGGAGAATAGAGAGTATAAATAAACGATCGATTTATGAAATGAATGAACTTTTCTCGCATCGCCGATATTGTTGATGGTAGTGTGGCTAGCTGGCTGGTAATGCTGATGGTCGTTTAGATAAACGATTTTGTGGGTGGCATGCTTTTTTGCAATAAAAAAATTAGATATTTTACACAAAGGGGGGAAAACAATACCTTGCGTTATTTTGTAGGGGGGGGGGGATTTGCAAGTAGTAAAGAATTTAATAAATATATTAATATTTAATAATAAATCATAACACCTCAAATACTCTCTACATATTGTTGCCAATATGTAGTAAAAACTGTTAATTAAGGTACATATTTTATAATAGATGGCATGATTTTTACAATAAATAAAAGATAAATATTTTACAAATGGGGAAATACATTATAAAGGTGAAATAAATTAAAAATTATCTTAACTTGTTTACAGTTGTTAGGATAATGAGAGTATATGGCAACGCAAATTCTCTCTAGCGTTACCAATATATACTAAAAGCTGTTAAGGTTTTGCTTTACATGCATGTGACCAGCGTTACCGTTATATACATTACACGTCTTAACATGTTTACAGTTATTAGGACATGACAATTCAAACACTCTCTACATAGTATTGCCAATATATAGTAAAAACTGTTAATTACGGCTTTGCGTTAATTACATTTGACAATATTTTACAATAGGTTGTATGATATTTGCAATAAATAGAAGATAAATAATTCACAAATAGGGCAAACAATATATTACGCTCTTTTAAAGAGGGGAATAAATACAAGATGTAATAAATATGCTAAGAAATTATATATTATAACAACTCATAACATGTTCGCAGTTATTAGGATATTGAGGGTAAATAACAATGCAAATATTCACTACATAGTGTCGCCAACAATAGTTTTATCTCCACTTCATAGAAAATAAATACTTGAAATTAAAAAAAATTCGGGGGAGAACCCACTTTATCTACTACTGGTAATTTTCCTTTGCATACACAGAAAAACATTTCTCCAAAATATTTCCAATTACAATTTTAATTTAACTTTTAAAAATATTCTATTAAAAATGTAATTGATTCAACAAAAATTTTAATTAAAACAAAAACCAATCACAAGAATTAATAATATCAATTAATTTTTTAATTGGATCAATTAATTTTTTAATTGACTTTGATGATTGATACTCTCACTTCTGTGATTGAAGACATTTGAATTAAAAATTGATTGGATCAATTAATTTCGTGATTGAATCTAAAATTATTTTTTGTATGTATCTATGTAACGCTATGGTATGGTGGCTGCTTGTTAACGCTATGGTATGAGAAGTAAAAAGACCTCAAAATGATAGTATTGGACGTAGAAGTTCAATGTTATATTAAATGTGGGTACTATGTACGGTTGCCACAGTTGGCAGAATTCTACCAGAAATGGTAGATTTTTTACTGTTTTGTGGTAGATTGGTAGAATTCTTCATGTTTTGGTAGATGTTGCATAATATTCCTCTCGAACTAAGAGGTATAAAATTTTCTATAGAAATAAAATTTTAACAAAATTTTCTATAGAAATAAAATTTTGACAAAAGTTTCTATAGAAATAAAATATTGACAAAATTTTCTATAGAAATTTTAACAAAATTTTCTATAGAAATAAAATTTTGACAAAGTTTTCTATAAAAATAAAATTTTGATAACATTTTCTATAGAAATAAAATTTTGACAAAATTTTCTATAAAAATAAAATTTTAACAACATTTTCTATAGATATAAAATTTTCACAAAATTGTCTATAGAAATAAAATTTTGACAAAATTGTCTATAGAAATAAAATTTTCACAAAATTTTCTATAGAAATAAAATTTTGACAAAATTTTCTATAGAAATAAAATTTTGACAAAATTGTCTATAGAAATAAAACGTTGACAAAATTTTCTATAGAAATAAAATTTTAAGAAAATTTTCTATATTCAAATCGATGATTTGATGGTGGCAAAGGAAAAGAGAGATGTTTGTACGAATTTATTTCGGCAAAAGCCGGCTATCAATATAAAACCTTTCAAGTGTGGTTTATTGTTGGGTTTAATGAACTGCCTGAATTTATTCTGATAATTGGTTGATAGTTTTGCTGCAAGTAGAGGATGCCGATGAGGAATGTGGTAATTCCGAAACGTGCGTCCATCCAACCATCTTGCAGTCTATAGGGCTTTGCCCAAATAAATTTGACAAACATTCTTTTCCTCTGTTGGTTAAGTTACACTTGTAGTTTAGTCAATGTATGGTTTTAAGCTGAAATCCAAAAAACAACAACAATGATTAAAGAACAAAAACCAACAATAACAAAACAAAACGAATGAAAGAAATAAATTTTTGACAACATTTTCTATAGAAATAAAATTTTGACAAAATTTATATAGAAATAAAATGTTGACAAAATTTTCTATAGAAATAAAATGTTGACAAAATTTTCTATAGAAATAAAATTTTGACAAAGTTTTCTATAGAAATAAAATTTTTACAAAATTTTCTATAGAAATAACATTTTGACAAAATTTTAAATAGAAATAAAATTTTGACAAAATTTTCTATAGAAATAAAATTTTAACAAAATTTTCTATAGAAATAAAATTTTGACAAAATTTTCTATAAAAATAAAATTTTGACAAAATTTTCTATAATATAACATTTTGACAAAATTTTCTATAATATAACATTTTGACGAAATTTTCTATAGAAATAAAATTTTGACAAAATTTTCTATAAAAATAAAGTTTTGAAAAAATTTTCTATAAAAATAAAATTTTGACAAAATTTCCTATAAAAATACAATTTTGCCAAAAATGTTTCTATAAAAAGAAAGTTTTTACAAAAGTTTCCGTAAAAATAAATTTTTGACAAAATTTTCTATAAAAATAAAATTTTGACAAAAATTGCTATAAAAATAAAATGTTGACAAAATTTCATTTTTATATGAAATTTTGTAACAAAACTTTCTATAGAAATAAAATTTTAACAAAATTTTCTATAGAAATAAAGTTTTGGCAAAATTTTCTATAGAAATGAAGTTTTGACAAAAAATGCTATAAAAATAAAATTTTGAAAAAATTTCCTATAAAAATAAAATGTTAACAAAATTTTCTATAGAAATAAAATGTTAACAAAATTTTCCATAGAAATAAAATTTTGACAAAATTTTCTATAGAACTAAAATTTTGACAAAAATTGCTTTAAAAATAAAATTTTGACAAAGTTTTCTATAAAAATAAAATTTTGACAAAATGTTCTATAATATAAAATTTTGACAAAATTTTCTATAAAAATAAAATTTTGACAAAGTTTTCTATAAAAATAAAATTTTGACAACATTTTCTATAGAAATTAAATTTTGACAAAATTTTCTATAAAAATAAAATTTTGACAACATTTTCTATAGAAATAAAATTTTCACAAAATTGTCTATAGAAATAAAATTTTGACAAAATTGTCTATAGAAATAAAATTTTCACAAAATTTTCTATAGAAATAAAATTTTGACAAAATTTTCTATAGAAATAAAATTTTGACAAAATTGTCTATAGAAATAAAACGTTGACAAAATTTTCTATAGAAATAAAATTTTAAGAAAATTTTCTATATTCAAATCGATGATTTGATGGTGGCAAAGGAAAAGAGAGATGTTTGTACGAATTTATTTCGGCAAAAGCCGGCTATCAATATAAAACCTTTCAAGTGTGGTTTATTGTTGGGTTTAATGAACTGCCTGAATTTATTCTGATAATTGGTTGATAGTTTTGCTGCAAGTAGAGGATGCTGATGAGGAATGTGGTAATTCCGAAACGTGCGTCCATCCAACCATCTTGCAGTCTATAGGGCTTTGCCCAAATAAATTTGACAAACATTCTTTTCCTCTGTTGGTTAAGTTACACTTGTAGTTTAGTCAATGTATGGTTTTAAGCTGAAATCAAAAAAACAACAACAATGATTAAAGAACAAAAACCAACAATAACAAAACAAAACGAATGAAAGAAATAAATTTTTGACAACATTTTCTATAGAAATAAAATTTTGACAACATTTATATAGAAATAAAATGTTGACAAAATTTTCTATAGAAATAAAATGTTGACAAAATTTTCTATAGAAATAAAATTTTGACAAAGTTTTCTATAGAAATAAAATTTTGACAAAAAAATTCTATAAAAATAAAATTTTTACAAAATTTTCTATAGAAATAACATTTTGACAAAATTTTAAATAGAAATAAAATTTTGACAAAATTTTCTATAGAAATAAAATTTAACAAAATTTTCTATAGAAATAAAATTGTGACAAAATTTTCTATAGAAATAAAGTTTTGAAAAAATTTTCTATAAAAATAAAATTTTGACAAAATTTTCTATAATATAACATTTTGACAAAATTTTCTATAATATAACATTTTGACAAAATTTTCTATAGAAATAAAATGTTGACAAAATTTTCTATAGAAATAAAATGTTGACGAAATTTTCTATAGAAATAAAATTTTGACAAAATTTTCTATAAAAATAAAGTTTTGAAAAAATTTTCTATAAAAATAAAATTTTGACAAAATTTCCTATAAAAATACAATTTTGCCAAAAATGTTTCTATAAAAAGAAAGTTTTTACAAAAGTTTCCGTAAAAATAAATTTTTGACAAAATTTTCTATAAAAATAAAATTTTGACAAAAATTGCTATAAAAATAAAATGTTGACAAAATTTCATTTTTATATGAAATTTTGTAACAAAACTTTCTATAGAAATAAAATTTTTCTATAGAATAAAATTTTCTATAGAAATAAAGTTTTGGCAAAATTTTCTATAGAAATGAAGTTTTGACAAAAAATGCTATAAAAATAAAATTTTGAAAAAATTTCCTATAAAAATAAAATGTTAACAAAATTTTCTATAGAAATAAAATGTTAACAAAATTTTCTATAGAAATAAAATTTTGACAAAATTTTCTATAGAACTAAAATTTTGACAAAAATTGCTTTAAAAATAAAATTTTGACAAAGTTTTCTATAAAAATAAAATTTTGACAAAATTTTCTATAAAAATAAAATTTTGACAAAATTTTCTATAGAAATAAAATTTTGACGAAATTTTCTATAGAAATAAAATTTTGACAAAATTTTCTATAAAAATAAAGTTTTGAAAAAATTTACTATAAAAATAAAATTTTGACAAAAATGTTTCTATAAAAAGAAAGTTTTTACAAAAGTTTCCGTAAAAATAAAATTTTGACAAAATTTTCTATAAAAATAAAATTTTGACAAAATTTTCTATAAAAATACAATTTTGACAAAAATTGCTATAAAAATAAAATGTTGACAAAATTTCATATAAAAATTAAATTTTGACAAAAAAAAATCTATAAAAATAAAATTTTGACAAAATTTTCTATAGAAATAAAATTTTGACAAAATTTTCTATAGAAATAAAATTGTGACAAAATTTTCTATAGAAATAAAATTTTGACGAAATTTTCTGTAAAAATAAAATTGTAACAACATTTTCTATAAATATATATACAAATAGTAGTTAATTAGGTTTTTTTTTGATATCCATATTGTGATGTGCTTTCATACAAACATCTTCCACGTTATTTAATTCCATGGCATTTACTCGTAAGTAATTCAAATAATTGTTTAATCTCAGATGGCTAAAATGCATGGAATTTTTATGGAGAATTTATTTAATTGTTATGTTAATTATGATGATTTAGATTAGAAGGCAGACAAATATTTTAACACAAAATCTCTTTTGTTTGGAATGTCTGCTAAAGTTCTGAATATTTCATACGAAATTGTATCAGCATATTCAATTCAACTAATATTTCTCACAAAATATTGGACTATTAAATTTAATATGGTAATTATTTATGCACAAAATTGATCAAACTAACATAAAGCAAATCATTTCACCTATTAACATTAACACCCTCAAAATATCAATCTTAATTAAAAACATCATCACGATCCGCTACAGCTTTACAACTTTAATCAATGAATGAAGAAGCAGTGAACTCATTCAATGGATGATGTATCTCTCGTCTGTCGATAATAATAAATAAGAATTTTCAAATGAAATGAACTAGATCATTTTACCAATCAAACAAGTATTTTGATTGAGTTAAAAGAAAATATCTATCATTGAAAAGTAACACGAAGTCTGTATGTCTGTCTATCTGGTTTTGCCTTTGCACGAAACCATCATTCCAGTGAATAGTGCATCGTTTCAAATTGTAATGGCCCATTGCAGATTTTCTCCCATGCAAAAGAAAAAATAAACGCAAAACGTTCAAGAATCTAAAGCAAAGAAAACCGATCTTGTAACATGACATCATTTTTGTGATTTTTGAATTTTTCATCACGATGTGTTTTTCTTTGGAGTATATTAGTTTATTTTTTTTTTGGTTTTCATTTTATTCAAACAGATGTTGCACGGATGATGTGTTCCAGAAAAACTAAAGCAAATAGAAAATAAAATTTGCAATGATTGCACGGATGTTCTAAATGGGATAGTGACAGCAAGATCGAATATTTTAATCTAATCGATCTTGATGATTAAAAAAAAATTATGAATATTCTGTTTCATTGACACTTTGTTTGGGGAACAATTAGACATTTTTCGGTATTTATTTCAGTATTTAATTTAAATTATTTTATTTTTTGGCAAATGTTAATTGCCACTTAGCCTCTACAAATCAAAATTTGGCGCTGAGACATATTAAATAAAAATAATAAATAAATAAAATGTATAAGTTGGGATCATTTCAATATTTTAAGGTACTGCTTTTACACATATGCTTTTATTTAGGACGACGCCTACACTATGTAATATTTAAACCAGTAAGGAAAGTCTAAAGTCGGTCGGGGCCGACTATATTATACCCTGCACCACTTTGTAGATCTAAATTTTCGATACCATATCACATCCGTCAAATGTGTTGGGGGCTATATATAAAGGTTTGTCCCAAATACATACATTTAAATATCACTCGATCTGGAAGAATTTGATAGACTTCTACAAAATCTATAGACTCAAAATTTAAGTCGGCTAATGCACTAGGGTGAAACACAGTGTTAGTAAAAAAATATGGGAAACGTTTAAATCTGAAGCAATTTTAAGGAAACTTCGAAAAAGTTTATTTATGATTTATCGCTCGATATATATGTATTAGAAGTTTAGGAAAATTAGAGTCATTTTTACAACTTTTCGACTAAGCAGTGACGATTTTACAAGGAAAATGTTGATATTTTGACCGTTTTTGTCGAAATCAGAAATACATATATATGGGAGCTATATCTAAATTTGAACCGATTTCAACCAAATTGGGCACGCATAGCTACAATGCTAATTCTGTGCAAAATTTCAACTAAATCGGAGTTAAAAATTGGCCTCTGTGGTCATATGAGTGTAAATCGGGCGAAAGCTATATATGGGAGCTATATCTAAATCTGAACCGATTTTGCTGATATTTTGCAAGTTTTTCGAGACTCATAAAATATTCGGATGTACGGAATTTGAGGAAGAATACACGCCAATTATGACCAGATCGGTGAAAAATATATATGGCAGCTATATCTAAATCTGAACCGATTTTTTCGAAAATCAATAGGGATCGTCTTCGAGCCGAAACAGGACCCTATACCAAATTTTAGGACAATCGGACTCAAACTGCGAGCTGTACTTTGCACACAAAAATACATCAACAGACAGACAGACGGACAGACAGACAGACAGACAGACGGACATCGCTAAATCGACTCAGAATTTAATTCTAAGCCGATCCGTATACTAAAAGGTTGGTCTATGATTACTCCTTCTTGGCGTTACATACAAATGCACAAACTTATTATACCCTGTACCACAGTAGTGGTGAAGGGTATAAAAATAAATATATGTGTTTGCTAATTTTATCGTCGATTATAATCACAAATCTAACCGAAACTAAAATCACCAGATGTTGCTCCAAAATTATGGTTGCTCTGTTTAGATCATTCACAATTCAACAGAAACAGAACTAAATTGAAACAATATCCAAACAATTGTTAAATCGGTTCACCATACACCATGGAATACAAGAATATTTCTTTAACCTCAAAGATAAACAAAAATTCAAAGAAATAAAAAAAAATGCCAATGTATACAAAAAACCAAAAAAAAAAAATGCCAGACAAACCACCGAACTTAATTAAAGAAAACAATTTGAAAAGAAAACACAAAAGACAATTCTGGTGTTTTTAGAAGCAGGAGAGCAAAGAGAAAATAATGTAATCGATAAATATTTCTAAAATTAAATTAAAATAACAAAATTAAATAATTAAACTAAAAATAAAAATTATTTAAAATATTTTTTTTTTTTAAATTCCATAATTTCATTGAACTTATTGGAAGTTTATATTTCAGAAGTGTGTGTGTGGTAGAAGTGTGACACTAAAATAAATATTTTCTCAATTTACAATAACAAAATAATGTGAATATTTTAATTGGAAATAAATATTATATAAAATACTACAATTAAAGGATTCCATTCGACTGCATTTATTTTATGCTAATTGATCTGGTAATTCACAATAATCTATTATTGCTTGATTTAAGAATTGTTAGGTCCTCCCATGGACCCCAAAAAATGTATAGACGTCTCAAGTCAAATCACAATGATTTTGCTTGTTTGCAGTGTGCACTCATTATACTTACAGCCACTAACGTTTTCGTTCGACTGAAATGCCAAAATCAGCTGATTTTCCTCCATAAAGTAAGCTGTTTTGGGCATCCCAGTCGAACGAAAGCATTCTTTTCGCATATGAAAAATTGGCTGTTTGTTTCTTTTAGGAAAAGAAAAATTTTCGGAGTTATATTGTATTTGTAATTCACAATAACAAACTATTGTGAATTAAATCAAGACAAAGTTTACAATGCACCAACAAAAATTTTGCAGAAACTGTGATTTGTACCATTTAAATCTTAGTAAATATAAAAAATTTGGTCTTATTATCCTTTATTTTCGGGAAGGTGTTTTAGAGCAAGGAAAACTTCTGAATCGAACTACAGTTTTCTAAGCTGTTCAGCATATTATATTCCTATGTTAATTGGGAACCTCAGTAATAAATAGATTGAACTTAATAAACGAACTTGTCTGCAATTTACCCTTCTTTTAATAAATAGTTAAATAGAAAATGCTGAAATTTTATATCGCCATCTAGTGGTGTAGATAAAAAAAATGAAATTTATTCTAATTCACAATAGATAAAAAAAATGAAATTTATTCTAATTCACAATACCGAAATATTTTATTTTAGAAGAACGAAAATAGCCGTACGAATCAGCAAATTTCTATTAAAAAAGGAATTATTTTAGGAATTGTGAAGAAGAGAAAATTAATTAAAGACAGATTAAATATTAATATTTTACAGAAAAAGCACCCCCTATGGTATGCCAACAAGCAACAACGCTAATAATTGTCTTAAGGCGTCTATACATTTCCCAGTCTATGGTTCACCCAAATGTTACCAATAAATGTTCGTTTCAAATAACTGCTTAAAAGGTTTAGTAGTGATATTAGATTTAAAATGTCTATATTCAAAATGATTACAAATTCAAGGTCATTTATGTTCAATAAATTCCAATTCTTCATTGGCTACCAGGAATTTTTATTATATTAATTTACCAATACCTTGACCAGATTTAATTATGATAGAAACAACAACACATTGTGACATATTCTGACCCTCTTGTCTTATTAAAAAGCTCACTTAGCAACTATGTTGCAAAAAGTACATATGTATATATTATCTATAAAAAAAAAAACAAATATTTACATTATCAGTAAGCTCCAATTTGATAGTATTAAAACTATGTTATATTTTTCTTTCGCAAATGCAAAGTCATCTTCTTCATGTAATGATTTCTATCGTCTATAGGTTGCTTACCCCAATGGACAATGAAAAATGTCAAACACTTTAGAGCAATTAATAATAATCTATGGCAAAATAAAAAATTGAAACTATTAAAATGAAATGAAAAAATACAAAAACAATGCATGTGTTATTTTGAATTGTTTCGTTTTTTTACACTGAAAGGGTTATAAGAAAAAATTGAAACAATTGCAAAAATTTTGATGTTAATGAAAATGGATTTAGTTAACCGAGATTTATTTCGCTTTATAGAAATGATCTCATTTTGACATTGTATTTCGATTTTTTTGGGTTTATTTAAACGTTGGCCTAATGATGAATAACAAATTTGGTCATTTTCACCAGAAACCATTGTAGTTTGTTCTCGAAAACTCTGTGAAAAATAAATTCGTACGGTTCCGAATATAGGAACATGGAGGATTAACTGCAATTTAATTTTTGTTCAAATTTTTTAATTGAAATAAAAATCAATCACAAAAATTAATAGCATCGATAAATTTTTTAATTGGATCAATTAATTATTTAATTGACTTTTGATTGATTTTTTAATTGATACTATCATTTGTGATTGAAAACATTTCAATTAAAAATTAATTGGGTCAATTAATTTCGTGATTGAAAAAAAAATATTTGTTATTATATTTATAATTCACAATAATAATATATACTAAGTGTACCAAATGCTTATTGAGCAAAAAATGTTCTGCCCAACACATAAATGCAGTTTCTGACTATTCGATTTCTTCACAGTTACAAAATAAATTATTCAGTTTTTCTGTATTATAAAATGTGTATTCTTGACCAATAATACATTTGAGTTCTCAACTATGAATCCATTAGACTACTATGAGAAATATGCACCGATGTAGGGAGAGCGGTTTCAATCAAAGAAGTGCAACAGAAAAAATGTTTACCCTTTCGTAACCAAACGATAATATCGAAAAAGAAGAAGAAGATGAACAATAACAAAAACATCCTATTCACAAATGCATTACAATCGAGGAATATTTTTGCTTACACCACATACATACCACCCATTAGCATTATTGGTCAGCATGCACGTATGTCTCAACAAATTGAAGAACACACAGAGAGGAGGTAAGAGATGAGCGATGGAGAATACAAAGAACAATAGAAGAGTACTTGAGAAAGTAATTTGTATTTTCGATTAAGATAAAGTAGCAAACGAAGAACATTTTAACTTCGAAAGACTTCTTTTCTTAGAATAGCTAATGGTGTGTTCTGTATGTATGGTACACCCACATACCCATACTCACATACCTAAAAGCAAAATACTATAATTCTTCATTCGTATTAACCATACACAACTAACGGTAATCATGCTCTTGTTTTCCAGCAAGTAGATCAGCACGCATTCAACACTTGTTGCCTTAAAGAGTTTTTGTTGTTGTAGTACATTGGATTCTACATCCTCATTGAATTATCAATTGTAATTGAATTGTATGCGCTTTCAACTTTAAGAGAGACCCTTATAGAATGTTACCAAGAGACAATACTCGTCATAAATAAGAGATATTTTATTAAATAGAATTGGGAGAGTAATTTGTTTAATTATATCTCTTACGACTTTAAATAAATGCTCTTAAACTGATATTTTATGTCGGAATTTTAGCACCTTTTTGAAATCGTGGGAAAATTTAGATTTTTTCATTTTGAATAATTTTTTCAATTTGATAAAAAATAAATAAAAAAAAAAATAAAATTATAGTAATATTGAAAAAAAAGGGTTGCCAAACAAAGGAGTTTCAAATTCAAATTGGGTATCTTTTTATAAAAGATTTTTTTTTGAACTGAAGTCAATTTGTCCTATCTTCAATATTATTGAAATCGTGCACAAAAGTGGCCAGTAACCGAATTTGTTTTTTTTTACCATTACAAATTGACCAACTTCTGAACGAACGAAGTTTTCGCGTTCACTTGCCAAAGTGGTCAGCTGGAAATGTACAATTTCACATTGGGGATATTTTTTCGTGAATGGGGACGAAATTTCTGAGTTGGGGACTTGGGAATTTCCATAAATTTGGGGATGTTTTTCAAGGAATTGTTTAAATCTTTTTGAAAAACATTTTATTGCATAGACAATTTTGCCAAAATTTTATCTCTATAGATTTTTTTCAAAATTTTATTTCTTTGTAGAGTTTGTAAGGCTTGAGATCATGTTGTAATAAATCAAAATAAAATCTTAGTTTTTATAGAGTTTTAATTTTTATTCTTCCAATATTTCGAAGACCATCGTCGTCCGTCTTCAGGAAAATTAAATTTTAAACCGGAGATCGTATTATGTCTTGCTGGCGTTTTGGGTTAACACTTATATCTATAGAAAATTTTATTTCTATATAGAAAAATTTGTCAAAATTGTATTTCTATAGAAAATTTTGTCAAAATTTTATTTCTATATAGAAAATTTTGTCAAAATTTTATGTCTATATAGAAAATTTTGTCAAAATTTTATTTTTATAGAAAATTTTGTCAAATTTTATTTCTATATAAAAAACTTTGTCAAATTTGGCAAATTTTTATTTTTATATAAAATTTTCTCAAAATTTTTTTCTATAAAAATTTTGTCAAATTTTATTTCTATAAAAATTTTGTCAAATTTTATTTCTATATCAAAAATTTTCTCAAAATTTTATTTCTATAGAAAATTTTCTCAACATTTTATTTCTATATAAAATTTTGTCAAAATTGTATTTTTATACAGAAAATTGTGTCTAAATTTTATTTCTATAGAAAATTTTGTCAAAATTTTATTTTTTTAGAAACTTTTGTCAAATTTTTATTTATATATGGAACATTTTGTAACAATTTTATTTCTATGTATGAAATTTTCTCAAGTTTTTAAATAGAACATTTTGTAAAAATTTTATTTCATAGAAATTTGTTTCAAAATTTTTTTTAAATTTTATTTCTACAGAAAATTTTCTCAAAATTTTATTTCTATAGAAAATTTTGTCAAAATTGTATTTGTATACAGAAAATTGTGTCTAAATTTTATTTCTATAGAAAATTTTGTCAAAATTTTATTTCTATAGAAAATTTTGTCAAAATTTTATTTCTATAGAAAATTTTGTCAAAATTTTATTTCTATATAGAAAATTTTGTCAAAATTTTATTTCTATATAGAAAATTTTGTCAAAATTTTATTTTTATAGAAAATTTTGTCAAATTTTATTTCTATATAAAAAACTTTGTCAAATTTTTATTTCTATGAAAAGTTTTCTGAAGTTTTTATTTCTATAGAAAATTTTGTCAAAGTTTTATTTCTATAAGAAATTTTGTCAAAATTTTATTCCTATAGAAAATTTTGTCAAAATTTTATTCCTATAGATATTTTTATCAAAATTTTATTTCTATAGAAATTTTTTTCAAAATTTTATTTCTATAGAAAATTTTCTCAATATTTTATTTCTATAGAAAATTTTGTCAAAATTGTATTTGTATACAGAAAATTGTGTCTAAATTTTATTTCTATAGAAAATTTTGTCAAAATTTTATTTTTTAGAAACTTTTGTCAAATTTTTATTTATATATAGAACATTTTGTAACAATTTTATTTCTATGTATGAAATTTTCTCAAGTTTTTAAATAGAACATTTTGTAAAAATTTTACTTCATAGAAATTTGTCTCAAAATTTTTTTCAAAATTTTATTTCTACAGAAAATTTTCTCAAAATTTTATTTCTATGGAAAATTTTGTCAAAATTGTATTTGTATACAGAAAATTGTGTCTAAATTTTATTTCTATAGAAAATTTTGTCAAAATTTTATTTCTATAGAAAATTTTGTCAAAATTTTATTTCTATAGAAAATTTTGTCAAAATTTTATTTCTATAGAAAATTTTGTCAAAATTTTATTTCTATAGAAAATTTTGTCAAAATTTTATTTTTATAGAAAATTTTGTCAAATTTTTATTTTTACATAAAATTTTCTCTAAATTTTTTTTTTCAATAAAAATTTTGTCAAATTTTATTTCTATATAAAAAACTTTGTCAAATTTTTATTTCTATGAAAAGTTTTCTGAAGTTTTTATTTCTATAGAAAATTTTGTCAAATTTTTATTTCTATAAAAAATTTTGTCAAAATTTTATTCCTATAGAAAATTTTGTCAAAATTGTATTCCTATAGATATTTTTTGTCAAAGTTTTATTTCTATAGAAATTTTTTTCAAAATTTTATTTCTATAGAAAATTTTCTCAAAATTTTATTTCTATAGAAAATTTTCTCAATATTTTATTTCTATAGAAAATTTTGTCAAAATTGTATTTTTATACAGAAAATTGTGTCTAAATTTTATTTCTATAGAAAATTTTGTCAAAATTTTATTTTTTAGAAACTTTTGTCAAATTTTTATTTTATATAGAACATTTTGTAACAATTTTATTTCTATGTATGAAATTTTCTCAAGTTTTTAAATAGAACATTTTGTAAAAAATTTATTTCATAGAAATTTTTCTCAAAATTTTATTACTATAGAAATTTTTTTCAAAATTTTATTTCTACAGAAAAATTTCTCACATTTTTATTTCTATATAGAAAACTTTGTCAGATATTTATTTCTATAGAAAAATCCACCTCTTTGCAAAATCTACCAAAACATCAAAAATTCTACCAATCTACCAAATAATAAAAATCTACCATTTTTGCTAGAATTCTACCAACTTTGGCAATGAGTCTACCACCCAATTTTACTACTTCAATATTTAGAAGTAAATTTTCGTTCAAACAAAACAAGGTGACCGAATTCCCATTTTCACATCTCCAGCATTTGGAAGACGATCACCAGTCCCAACACCAATGTTGTTCGAAATCTTGATCTTATTGCAGCAAGCTGCAATTTGATTGGATTTGCCAAAATTTTAATTTTTAAATTATTACTGATTTTCTACAGCCTTTTGCTTTACTTTTATTTATTTATTTATTTATTTTTTTAATTATCAAATATGTATTGAGGATTTTTGTGGGGAATTTAAGTTAAAATTTGGGATTTTTGGGTATGAAAACATAATTTGGGGCCGAGAGCCAAAAAAATATTGGCAACACTGGGCACCAGTTATAGTGTAGGCCACTGCCCGCTTTAAAGATAATTCCCAATTTTCACCCCTCACCCTGTTATATATTAACCATTTTTTGAGAGGCATATACTATCCTTAAAATCCTTTCAATTTTTCGGAAATTGGCAACACTACTTGAATGTTAAAAATTTACCATTCTTTTCACCATCAATCTAATTTGCTTAAAATTATTTTTAACATTGTTTTCGTGATTCAATGAATATGTCTGACTTCAATTATTTGGGTGTAAGGAAATTTGATCCTTTTTTTTGTCGAAATACGAAGAATACACTTAAAGTGTAAGCTGTTGGTTATTGTGGTTGCTCTTTGCACTCGACATACGCATAGGGGGCCGCAATGTCATTGCTTGGCACTTTGGCACTTCCATGTACATAAATTTATGTGATCTGATCTCAAAGACGTTATTTAACCACAAAAAGAAAAGTATTAGCTGTAGATGTAAGACTAACGGCATAAAAAATCAGAGACAAAAAATAATTGGCAACAGTGACAACTTCACATACACCAATAACAATCTTTGTTATCAAAAAGAAAAAACAATCTCTCCTCTCTCACTCTTTCTCTCTATCAACTCTTTGAATTGATTCATTCATATTTCTCATACAATATTCCATTGTATTGACTTTATTTTAATGAATACATCTTTTGAACTTTGTTTTAATTGACAATGTTGTTGATTAAATATTTTTTTTTTGCTTTATAAATCATTCATAAAATTCATAAGGAAAAACTAGTATATAGATTTTGATAGCCTCTTTCGCATGGATTGATAACATTTGTGCCTGATTCTGGCTAGATGATGAGCACATTTTTAAAAATAAAATTCTAATGGAATTATATATATTATTCCGACAAAGTCAGATTATCATAATCAGCATATTTATGTCAATTTTATACACTGAGAGAAATCCAACAAGTCTTTATTGCCATAGATAGAGCTCATTCCACATACAAAAAGAGGCTGTTAAATTATTCCTACACTCAAAAAAAAAAGTTTACTTGGATTCAAAGATTTTGACCTTTCCTTAAGGATTTTGCACTGAAAAAACAGTGAACCCACCAGGAAGAAAAATTTTGGTTAATTTTAGAAAATTTTGACTATTTTTAGAAAATTTTAACTAAACAGTATAACAAACGCTGGCATCACGCCGATGTCATAAATATAAGTAAATATTTTTCGACAAATTCAAGAAAATTTATTAGACATAATTAAGTTTTTTCACTTGTTAAAGAAAATTTTGTAGTTTGAAGGAAAAAATTGGAGTTCAAAATTGCAAGAATGTCTTTAGTGACATACGAAGTTCATGATGAACGCATTTGTATTAAAATTTACAAATTTAAAGAAATATTGAACTATTTTGTAGAAGACACGAATTTAGTTAATCTTTATCCTTCATTTGTGTATATTTTTTTCCTCGGTTTTAGTTAATTTAACTAACGTACACAAAAAATTATTAAAGTAGAGGAAACTTTCTCCAAACATAATAATTCCATGAACTAAAATAAAGTTAAATTGGATTTAGTGAAATAAAGAGTTCACTTTTTTTTGAGTGTGGTATTGATTCCGAGCCAAAGATGTGGCTTCTTTAAAATAAAGACATTTTTTAGCGGCCTATCTGGCTTTAAATCTAGGGTCAATCAAATTAAAATTAAGATACAGATCTCATTTATAGAATTTTCATTCTCTTTTCGCGGTATATTAATAAAGCTATTCACGTAAAAAAATGCAGTTTAAAAATCCAAATTATAACGGATACTTCAAAGTAAAAAATGTTTACTTAATTCCAAAAAAACTTTAAACCAAAGACGCTAAATCCTCTAAATAAGTCTTAGTCTATATTTGAAGCATTTTTATCTTAAATCTAAAGATTCAATATTTCAGTTAATTTAAGTACGATTTCTTTAAATAAAAAATGTGTTTTCTACTTTAAGGAAAATTTGCCTTGGTTCAAAGACATGCGATATAGCTCAGATTTAGATATAGCTCCTATATATACAGTGGCGAGCACATGTGGATACATAATTGTCAATTTCAACTTGAAAAGGCTGTAAGCTCTATAAAAATAACCAAAATGCTAACTTTCCTTATTTAGTATCTTAATTAGCACAAAACTTAAATTAAAAAAAATCAATACAATAACATCAGTTTGAAGAATAATGCAAAATAATGAAAAAAATCAATGTATTCACTTTTGCACGTTTTAATTTTTCTACTCTGGTAACACTGGGAAATGAGTCAAAAGCATGTGAATTATTTACCGTTATTTGAGTTGTTGTGCGATCAACAAAACAGATAAGTTTTTGCCAAAGTCTGACAGTTTTAGTGCACACTTGTTGATTTTTTCCCCAAAAATATACAAATAGTGAAGAATGCGAAAAATATCGGTTGCCACGGAAATTAAAATTATCGAAATGACAAAAATTAATGAGTCAGCGCGGAAAATGGCAAGAACTTTAGGTATTTGCCACCGGGTGATACTTCAAGTGCGAAAAAGACGAAATGTTCACTCGCTTGATGTAAAAACATCGCGAGCAACTTTACTTACGGAGAGAGATGTAGGAGCCATGGACCGTTTATTGACTAATAAACAGGCAAAGACACTAAAGCAGGTTGCTGCCGCCAGTGTTGCCAGTATTTTTCATCATATTTCTCCAAATTATGATGTTTTCGTCCCCAAAAATCCCCAATTTAAATTTAAATTCCTCACAAAAATCCCCAATACATTTTTGACATTAAAACAAAAAATTAAGCAAAAGGCTCTGTTGTAGAAAAACAGTAAGCAGCAATAAGATCAAGATTTCAAACCACAACACCAAGAGACTGGTGATCGTCTACCAAATGTTGGAGATATAGAAAAAAATTGACAAAATGTTCTACATAGAAATAAAATTTTGACAAAATGTTCTATATAGAAAAACACTTTTGACAAAATTTTCTATATAGAAATAAAATTTTGACAACATTTTCTATATAGGAAGAATTGTTTTACAAAGTTTTCTATAGACATGCAATTTAGACAACATTTTCTATAGAAATAAAATTTTGGTAAAATTTTCTATAGAAATACAATTTTGACAAAATTTTCTATAGAAATAAAATTTTGGCAAAATTTTCTATAGAAATAAAATTTTTACAAAATTTTCTGTATAAAAATAAAATTTTGACAAAATTTTCTTTAGAAATAAAATTTTGACAAAATTTTCTGTATAGAAATAAAATTTTGACAAAATTTTATGTAGAAATAAAATTTTGACTAAATTTTCTATATAGAAATAAAATTTAGACAAAATATGTAGAAATAAAATTCTAAACAAAATTTCTATAGAAATAAAATTGTCTAAAAAAATAAAATTTTGACAAAATTTTCTGTAGAAATAGAATTTTGAAAAAGAAAAGAAACAAGTATATACGGCTGTAAGTTCGGCCAGGCCGAATCTTATGTACCCTCCACCATGGATTGCGTAGAAACTCCTACGAAAGACTGTCATCCACAATCGAATTACTTGGGTTGTAGTATCTTAAAACTTCTTAACATCGTTTTCTAAATTGTGAGTTAGTCCATACGTGGTATATATATTAGACAAACAAGTTATGTATAGGTAAGTCTACAAATAATTACGAATCGACATGGAAATTGAAATCGCTCATATGAACTTGATATGGACCAATTTTTGTGTGATTGGGGTTCGATTTATCTGAGGGGTATATATAACTATAGACCGATATGGACCTAGTTAGGCATGGTTGTCAACGGCGATATACTAGCACAATGTACCAAATTTCAACTCGTATGAAATTTGCTCCTCCAAGATGCTCCAAAACCAAATCTCGGGATCGATTTATATGGGGGCTATATATGATTATGGACTGATATGGAATACTTTTGGCATGGTTGTTAAAAATCATATACTACCACCACGTACCGAATTTCAACCAGATCGGATGAATTTTGCTTCTTCAAAAGACACAGGAGGTCAAATCTGGGGTTCGGTTTAGATGGAGGCTATATATAATTATGGACTAATATGAACCAATTCCTGCATGGTTGGTGGATACCATATACTATATCACGTACCAAACCAGACCGATTTAGACCATTTTTTGCATGGGTGTTTGAGGCCATATATTAACACCACGTACCAAATATCAACTGAATCAGATGCATTTCGGTCTTCCAAGAGGCTCCGGAGGTCAAATCTGCTGATCGGTTTATATGGGGGCTATATATAAATATGGACCGATGTGGACAAATTTTTGCATGGTCATTAGAGACCATATACTAACACAATGTACCAAATTTCAGCTGGATCGGATGAAATTTACTTCTCTTAGAGGCTCCGCAAGCCAAATCGGGGGATCGGTTTATATGGGGGCTATATATAATTATGGACCGATGTGGACCAATTTTTGCATGGTCATTAGAGACCATATACTAACACCATGTACCAAATTTCAGCCGGATCGGATGAAATTTACTTCTCTTAGAGCAATCGCAAGCCAAATTTGGGGGTCCGTTTATATGGGCGCTATACGTAAAAGTGGACCGATATGGCCCATTTGCAATACCATCCGACCTACATCAATAACAACTACTTGTGCCAAGTTTAAAGTCGATAGCTTATTTCGTTCGGAAGTTAGCGTGATTTCAACAGACGGACGGACGGACATGCTCAGATCGACTCAGAATTTCACCATGACCCAGAATATATATACTTTATGGGGTCTTAGAGCAATATTTCGATGTGTTACAAACGGAATGACAAAGTTAATATACCCCCATCCTATGGCGGAGGATATAAAAATCCTCCGCCCATCCTATGGCGGAGGATATAAAAATCCTCAAATTTATGGAAATTCCCCACCAAATCCCCAAATCAGAAATTTCGTCCCCATTCACGAAAAGATATCCCCAATTTGGGGGGAAATCCCCAATACTGGCAACACTGGCTGCCGCAATAAATAAACCCGTAAGTGAGTGGACAGCACGAAGAGCGCTTAGAGGAATTGGTCTGACATCGGCTATTAAGCAAAAAAAAAAACACAAAAAAGCGTTTTCGGACCAAAATGTAAAGGCTCGTCTTTAAATGCACCCAGAGAAGGAATATGATCACCTCAAACATGTTTTAAGAGCAAAATGTTATTTTTGGGTGGTGACCATGTAACATGGTTTTCGCAACCATGTTATTTTCTCGGAAATCATGTATCTGATCTCGGCAAGCAGGTTATATTTGACGAGAAAATAACATTTTAGTGACAAACATGTTACATGGTCACCATACAAAAATAACATTTTGCTCTTGAAACATGTTTGATGTGATCATATTCCTTCTCTGCGTGTGTGATCATATCCTAATTTTAATTTTATTTATCTTAAAAAAGGTGCATCTTTGGCTCGGAATCAATACCAAAATCCTTAAGGGAAGGTCAAAATCTTTGGATCCAAGTAAACTGTTTTGAGTACACCAATAAAGAACACTTGCCCACACATATTTGATTTGAGGAACATTGATATGATGAAAAAAAATTAAATAAAGGAAATCATTGTTGATATACTACAGCTTAAGCATTTATTAATTTCTTTGTTTTTGCAATAAATTTGCTAATCATTTTAACTAACTCACAACATAGTTTCATTGTAAATCTTTAGCATTTGTTTTAACAATAAAACTACAATGGAATTGGGATTTGAATTACCAGAACGGAACTTTAATTTATCAATAATGAACGGAAACACGTGCCAATTTCAGTACCAGTGGTTTTTTTTTTTTGTCAAACAATAAATAATTGAAGGCTATTTTAATACTAAAATATACAAATACTGCGATATTAATAAAACTATTGCCTACTTTTAAGCGATTATCGGAAGTGTGTCTGTGTGTGTGTGTGTGTCAACATAACAACAAGGGTATGTAACAACAAACATTATCGCTATTAGCATGCGAGACTGAAATGGATTTGAAATGAATTTAAGCCGCATAACAGGAAATCAAATTACTTTTGAAATTAATATATAGAGTCGACAAGAAAAAGAGTGTAACAATTTTAAGTCAATTTGTTTTTTTTTTTTTTAATGAATTCACACCAATTCATATATAAAGCAAAATATTCTATTTGTATACATACATATTTTTTTCCATAGGTTATCTATTAATTAGACAATTTTTCGGTTTTTTTTTCATCAATTAATATTAACAAATATATAAAGCTTAATAGTCTATTTATATATATTTGTTTTTAATTTCCATAGGTTATCTTCTAATTAGACCTATTTAATCCATTAGCAATATTAACCTAATATGTTATGGGTTTTATTTTTCTCTTTGCTGAAAATTAAAAGCAAATTCCTAAAAATTATGCTACGATATATGATTAGTTTCAATTGCCATTGAGTTTTAAGAATAATTTAAAATAATATAAAATAAATTCAATTATTTTTAAAAATTGCTTTGGTAAACATATAATTGAGTGTCTTTCGGGTCAAGGTCATTTCAGTACACTTAAAAAAAGTGAACCTTTAAAGGCGTTAAAGCCAGTTTAACTCTGTTTTAGTTCATGAAATTACAATGTTTTGAGAAAGTTCCCTTGACTTTAATAATTTTTTGCGTACGTTAGTTAAACAGAAGAAAAATTATACATAAATGAAACATAAAAATTTACTAAATTCGAATTTCAGAATTTTCTAAAATTTGTAAATTTTACCACAAATATGCCCATTGTGATCTTCGTATGCCGCTAAAAACATTTTTACAATTTTGAAGTCCAATTTTTTTTCTTCAAACTACAAAATTTTCTTTACCAAATGAAAAAAAAATACAATTATATCTTAAACATTTCTCGCACTTATCGAAACATTTTTACTTATTTTTTCATATCGTCGTTTACTTAAAATTCCTAAATTTTTTTTCGGCTATCAATAAGTAGTTTTTTTTGTATTACAAACTGTAATGAAATGAAATAAAACAAGTATATACGACCGTAAGTTCAACCAGGCCGAATCTTATGTATTTACCCTCCACACAGAGAATACAGATTGGTTGTGATAACCGAATTTATTGCCAACCTCCTTTTGGCAGTTGCAGCTACTATCAGTTGGCAGTTGTGTCACCTGAATGATTCGGTCGACACAACTAATACCATATATGGTGTTGGTTGGGTCTGCCGACGATATTAGTTGTGACTACCTTCATCATTCGGTTGTGTTGCCCAACCTAAATAATACTCATGACCGCATTAAAAATATATTTAAAAATCAATTACTAAACAGTTAAATATTATATTTTATTTTATTTACATATAGGTATAGTGGTACAAATAAATCTTAATACGCTAAGTGTAGTAGATAATTTTTTTTCTCTAAAATCTCTATTTATTGCATGAAAATGTATGCACACCCAGAGTATAAATATGATCACCTGTATCATTGTTGCTCAACCCTGTTATTTTCTCGGTCATTATGAACCTGATTTCGACAGCTGGCGAGGAAGCAACGTTTTTGCGGCGCAAATGTTCAATTTTGCTCGTTCAAAAATTAAATTTTGTTCTAGGAGAGTCATTTTTCTTCCCTGCATGCAAAAAGGCCGTTTCAGCGAGTTCGTTCATTTAATCGTAAAAAACTCAATTTGCATATTAATAGATCCAAATCACTCATTGGATGAAATAACCAGAACGTACCCGCAATCTCCAGCAACTTCAAGAGATTTAATGTAAAGCAATGGGGAGGCTCATTTTCTATTTATTTGGTCAATGCATAATAATATTCCCATCTTTGTATATGACTTCTCAAACGTATAGGAATATATTTAACCAATCTTTGAAATTTGTTGTCCAATATTCCTGTTTATCACTCTGCATCCAGAGCAAATGTCGGTTCTTCATTAGTATATCTTGCGGTCCAGTTTTAAAGACAAATATAATTAAGCGGGCTTGAGCTTTTCATATTTATAGTGTTAGAATTGAAATTTGAAAAATTAATTTTGTTTCGGCTATAAATTAGTAATGACAACAATGACATTTGAACAATAATTCAATTTACATTCGGCTGTGTATATCGAATCTAAGAGGGGTTTTAGACGATGCAATTGGTTGCGTGCAATTTTTTGTATTCTCTTTTAAAGTTGCTTCTTAAAAACTTCAGCATTTATACGTTGAAATTTTTCATGCAATCGCTTGAAATTTCAAGTTTCAGAAATGTCAAAAAATTGCAAGAGGAACGGAAAACATGAAATTTTTTCTACCCCCTTTGCTTCTCTACCCCGTTTGCCTACAAACAAGAATTGCGTGCAATTATTGCATCGTCTAAAACCCTTCTAAGTTGTGATTATTAACTGTTAGTTACTAATCTGATTTCAAGTAGGTCGTATTGACTGATATTCTGAAAATTTTTTTTTTAAATAGAGACACTTGGTTACTACAACTATTTATCATGCATCACAAATGAAAATCCATTCCAATTATCACCAAGTGGTAGAAATGACGAAAAAATGTTTGGAAAAAATGAATGTAAATTGACCCAACTATCATTGAGCTCTAAATGTGGAATTTTCATTATAACGATCAATTTCCAACCAATCTATTCTCTGTGTGCACCATGGATTGCTTAGAAACTTTTACGAATGACTGTCATCCACAATCGAATTACTCGGATTGTGGTAATACTCACCGATGACCAGGTATCTTAAAACTTCTTAACACCGTCTTCTCAATTATAAGTTAGTCCAATATGAGCATGGTTGTCAGAGACCTCATATTAACACCACGTACAAAATTTCAACCGGATGGTATGAATTTTTCTCCTCCAAGAGGTTCCGGAGGCCAAATGTAGGGATCGGTTTATGTATAGGCTATATTTTATTATGAACCGATATGGACTAATTTTTGCATGGTTGTTAGTATCCATATACTTACACAAAATACAAAATTTCAACTGAATCGGATGAATTTTGCTCCTCCAAAAGGCTCCGGGATCGGTTTATATGGGGGCTATATATTATTATAGACAGATATGGATCGAGTTTGGCATGTTTATTGGAGACTATATACTAACACCATGTACCAAATTTCAACCGGATCGGATAAATTTTGCTGCTTCTAGAGGCTCCGAAGGTCAAATCTGGTGATCAGTTTATATATGGGCTATATATAATTATGGACCGATATGGACCAATTTTTGCATGGTTGTTAGAGACCATATACAAACACCACATAGCAAATTTTGGATAAATTTTGCTCCTCCAAGAGACTGCGGAGGTCAAATCTGGGGATCGGTTGATATGGGGGCTATATATAATTATGGACCGATATGGACCAATTTTTGCATGGTTGTTAGAGATCATATGCTGACACCATGTACCAAATTTCAACCGGATCGAATGAATTTTGCTCCTCCAAGAGTCTCCGCAAGCGAAATATGGGGGTCGGTTTATATGGGGTCTATACGTAAAAGTGGTCCGATATGGCCCATTTGCAATACCATCCGACCTACATCAATAACAACTACTTGTGCCAAGTTTCAAGTCGATAGCTTGTTTCGATCTGAAGTTAGCGTGATTTCAACAGACGGACGGACATGCTTAGATCGACTCAGAATTTCACCACGACCCAGAATATATATACTAGAGGTGTGCACTTGAGTAATATTTTGCTCACGCTCACTCACACTCACGACGGAAAAATCTTATTCACGCACACTCACACACGATATTTTTTGGTAGGACTCACGCACGCTCACGAAAAGAAAATTTGTACTCACGCACGAAAATCTTTTAAATGTCGGGACTCACGAAAAATATCGTGACTCACGAAAAATATTGTGGCTCACGAAAAACCTCGTGACTTACGAATAATTTTATGAGTAATTTACCTACAGAACCTGACTGAAAATATGAGTATGATTAAAATCGAGAGCGTTATAAAACTCTTAACACTTAGGATATCACAAAAATTATAAATGAATTCAACTCCTAAGCATTTTATATTCGTAAGCGGGATTATTTTCGTGAGCGTGTTTTTCCGAAATTCGTTACTCACGCATGCTCACGAAGATATTATTTTCGTGAATCACGCTCACGCACGACATTTGGTTGGTTAATCACGCTCACTCAAGCCGTTTCCCTCAGCATGATTCACGACTCACGCGTGAGTCACGAACATTTTCGTCATGAAATTTTAATTAAGAGAAAGTTTATAATCTTTGCTTCAAAAATTTTTTTCATTAAATTTAGGACACACATTTTGAAAATTTGCGTCCCTTCGTTAAAGTTGCATGTCTTTAAAATAAGGCAAATTTTCCTTAAATTAAGGAAACACATTTTTGATTTAAAGAAATCGTCCTTAAATTAACTGAAATATTGAATCTTTACATTTAAGATAAAAACGCTTTAAATATAGGCTAAGACTTATTTTGAGGATTTAGCATCTTTGGTTTTTTTTGGAATTGAGAACATATTTTTTTCTTACGAAGTATCCGTCAAAATTTGGATTTTTCGCACTCGCATTTATTAATATACCGGAAAAATAGAATGAAAATTCCATAAATGAAATCTGTATCCTAATTTTAATTTTATAGATCCTAGATTTAAAGCCAGATAGGTCGCAAAAAAATTTCCCTATTTTAAAGAACCCGCATCTTTGGCTCGGAATCAATACCAAAATCCTTAAAGGAAGGTCAAAATCTTTGGATCCAAGTAAACTTTTTTTTGAGTGTATTCATTGGTTCATTCATTTTTTAGCTCAAATCCATAGAAAAAACCAACTATAATATTAGTTGGAAGTTTTTAAAATTAAGTATTAAGTATTAATCATATAAAGGTAAAATAATTATAAACAAATTATAAGATAATAACTAATCGATTGCCTCAATTAATTGAGTTATGCGAGCAAACTTAATTCATTTTTTTTTTTAAATTTAACCAATAAAAAATTAATTTTTATTTCTAATTAATTCTGCGATCGATACTATCATTTTCATGACTGATAAATTAAAAAATTAAATTCGTTATTGAATCGGAAAAAAAAATGATTCTGTGTTCTATATATTCAGAACATTGAATATTGACTTAATAGCAAAGACAACATATTTTTTGAGTGTCATTATTTTATTTTACCTTGGTTCCAACTCCATTTCATATCAACATTATATTACAATTTTCTGGAAATTTAATATGCCTATATGATGACATATGCCTATTCCAAGTTCTCAACCGGCCACTAGACATTCATGATTGTCACATCTATATTTTCTTCGTAAAGCAAAAAAATAATAATAAATCTACTTCCCATTTTTGCAAGTAAACCACTTTAGCACTTCTCCTTTGTGGCTTTACTATCATAAGGGAGTCTCGAGCTTAAACGAGACCGGGTGACTGATTGTAATGGATTCACAGCAACAAAAAAATAAGTAAGATAGTAATGCATACTGTAACGCATACTGATTGTACTGAAGACTTCTTGTGTTTTCATACAATTACATTGCATGCATGTCCGGAGTCTGCATGTTTTGTTTTCATTTGACCTAATTTTAAATGTTGTTGTTTTTTTGTTTTCTTTCATAAATTTATGCGTTTGTTTTGTTTTTAATGCCTGCTCATATATTTATTTAAAATTTATGTTATTCTTTTATCTCTGTTTTTTTCTTGAATAAGAAAACCCTATGCATATCTTAAAGGAATATATACATATGAATCTTCTTAGATTATTATTATATATAATGTTTTTAATTATGACTGCCTGCAATAAGAGAATAATGGAGCATTTACTTTTAAGAGAAAGTTTTATTTGGCATTTCGTAGAGTAGAAATTTTGAAAGAGAACTTTTGAGTTTTATATTGTTCTCTTGATGTATGAAATGAATACGTATAGTAAGATAGGCATTTTGTTCTCTTCATTTGAAGAGCGTAACGGTGTTAAACATATGCATAAGATAGTTGGATCTTTTATCAAATCTTGTGTACTCTTTACACAAAAACTAACAACCACTTTGTCAATATTCAAAGTTGATGAATATGGAGTCTATGTTTGATGTTTGGAATGGATTCAAAATGGCATACAAATCAATAAAATTAGAATGAAAAGAGTGTTCATCATTAACCAAATATTTAATAAATTTAGTAATATTAGTGAAAAAGAGCAATCTAAAAGAAAAAAAAAAAAAAACTAATGCCGATTTCAGTAATAACACAAGAGAACAATGGTTCTGTTGATTAAGAACTGAATGTTGTTTCTAAGGTTATTTGGGACGCTGAAGAAAACTAACTTATTACATACAAACATTTACACATTAGAAAATGTATTTTTTTTGTGGAAATCGCGATTTATATCATTTCAGTAAGTCGTGAACAAAATCAAAAGTTGTTATTCGAAATATATTTACCCAGCAAACAAATTTGGAAGTTCTTCTAAAGGCACAACTTTAAAAGCACTTCCAAAAAATGTCCTCCCAAAGAAGTTCTTTATTTTACCTCCACACACGCACAGAAAAGACATGTTTGAACATGGTTGCCGCATCCATTTGATGCTTATCTAGAGTAGGTAATTGTGGCGAAAACCATGTATTTTGTCTTTGTAAAAATAATTTTCGAGCGGAGAAAAATATATGTTGGCAATAAGCATTTGAATGGTTCTCAAATGCCGCAAACATGTTCTATTATTTAAATGATAGAATTTGAGACCATTATATGGTCAGGAAAATCATGTACCTTACCATTCATTTTTTTTTTACTTTTTTGCAGAGAAAAAAGTATTTTTATAGTTTACGTATAGACATGTCTACAACCATTACATGGCCATAAAGACCATGTACATTGTTTTAAATTTTTAAATTTTTTTGCAGCGAAAAGAATTTTATAAAAACATTAAGCAGGTACACACGATTTTCATTTTGCGCGTCAGTCGTTGATTGTTTCTTGGAATGGACGGAGAATACGGAATTACTGTGTTTTGTGTTAATTTATTTATTCAGAAGTGGCATGTGGTTTTATGTGAACACAAAAAAGGAAAGTGTACTTGAAAAAACTATACCTGAATAAATACAAATAAACAAAGAATTAGTTTATAAATAAATAAAAATAAATAAAGTCAATTTTGTGTTCTCTTTTCTCAAGTGGAGTCTTTTTCGACGACGAAAAAAGTTTTTTCATAAAGATTAAAACATTTTAGGTTGTGAGCATCTTATTTTAACTGGAAGAAAAACATTTTTGGAATAATACCATAACATTTTAGACCGTTACCATTGTCTTTTAATGAAAACAAAATTCTTTTTATCAATATTATAACATTTTGGATGAGGGCAATTTTATTTTTTTTAGAACCATGTTCACTGAGCCAACAGGTTGCAGGTGAAAATGTTACATGGACGCCGCAAAAATAGCTCCTATCATATTATTTTGCTCTTCGAATATGATTGTGACAATCATGTTTCTTCTCTGCGTGCAGGAAGTTCTTTTAATTAAATTTTTTATAACTTGCTTTTTTCATATTTTTAATGGAAAATTTAAAATTTTTTGTTTCAAAATAGATTAAGAATTAATAAAATGGTAAATATTATTTTAATTTTTCTGAAAAAAAAACGAAATCCATTCTAGAAAAATTGCGAAATGCCAAACGTTCCACAAAAGCGTAAGAATGCATTAAAACTCATAATTTTTTTTTAATTATTTATTTGTCAAAATATCACAAAATTTCTTAATTCACATCCAAAACACTGAATTCGCATCACACCATAAAAAGTGATGCAAATCCAGTGCAACGGTTGTTAAAATGGTGGACATCCGTCCTATGACAAGCCCATGTTACATTCATCTGCGCCAATTTTGCACCACTTCCGGATCCATATAGAACATTTTCACTACTTTTTTGGCGAGGCTTTTTTTGCTGGGTAACTAAGTATTTCTAGACCAAAACTGTGATGTTTGTTCCATCCTTATTTTTTAGGAATTTTTAAAGAAAAACTTGAACGATATCTCCAAAACTACTTGGAAAATTGAAAAACAATGTAAGGACTACTTAAAGGGAATATGGTTTGGGTGTTACGGATTTTTTTCAAATTTAATATGGTAAACCTTTTTCAGGTTATTCTAATATCGGAAGTGCATTAATTTTGAACATAACGGTATATCTCGAAAGGTCGAGCTGACTTGGATTCATAGACCTCAAATTAATAAAAATTTGCTATAAGTTTCAAATCAACACAAAAAAATTTCAATTTTGTTCCCTTGTGTAATATATTATGGCCTTTTTTGTGTAGACAGTTTTACATTGAGTTTAATACTAGCTAAGGGCGTCTCAACCGTCTCAAAAAGCTAAGCTTTACAAAAACATATATTAATGAATCAAAATCCTTTTGGAAATACGTTATTTTTGCAGACGAGAACAAATTCAATCTTTCTGGATGTGATGGAGAAACCTCAATGCAGAGCTTGAAGAATCAAAAACACAGTTGCTACGGTAAACATGGTGGAAGTGATCTAATGGTTTGGCGATGTATGACATCTTCATCTCAATTTGTTCATATCTTATTTTATAAAGTGTTTAATATACCTAGACTAAAAAAAAACAAAAGTTTACTTGGCTCCAAAGGCTTTCACCTCCCTTAAGGATTTTGATATTGGTTCCGAGCCAAAGATGCAGCTTTAAAAAAAAAAAAAAATAAAGACATTTCTTAGCAAGCTCTTCAGCTTTAAATGTAGGATGTATAAATTTAAAATTATACCACTGATCACATTTATGATCTTTTGCGATAATTTAACAAAGACATTCGCGTATAAATAAATGTCAGTTTAAAAATCCAAATTGAAAATTAAAAATGTTTTCTTAATTTCCAAAAAAAAAAAAACAAGTAAGGAAAGTCTAAAGTCGGGCGGGGCCGACTATATTATACCCTGCACCATTTTGTAGATCTAAATTTTCGATATCATATCACATCCGTCAAATGTGTTGAGGGCTATTTCAACCAAATTTGGCACGCATAGCTACAATGCTAATTCTACTCCCTGTGCAAAATTTCAATTAAATCGGAGTAAAAGATTGGCCAGTGTGGTCATATGAGTGTAAATCGGGCGAACGATTTATATGGGAGCTATATCTAAATCTGAATCAATTTCAATAAAATTTGGCACACTTGACTACACTACTAATTGTACTCCTAGTGCAAAATTTCAACCAAATTGGGGTAAAACTCTGGCTTCTGGGACCGTATTAGTTCATATCGGGCGATAGATATATATGGGAGCTATATCTAAATCTGAACCGATTTCAATAAAATTTGGCACACTTGACTATAGTACTAATTGTTCTTCTTGTGCAAAATTCTAAGTAAATTAGGGTAAATCTCTGGCTTCTGGGGCCATATAAGTCCATATCGGGCGAAATATATATATGGGAGCTATATCTAAATCTGAACCGATTTCTTCCAAAATCAATAGGGATCTATTCTGAGCCAAAACACATACTTGTGCCAAATTTGAAGTCGATTGGACTAAAACTGCGACCTAGACTTTGATTACAAAAATGTGTTCACGGACAGACGGACATCGCTTTATCGACTCAAGAGCCCACCCTGAGCATTTTTGCCAAAGACACCATGTGTCTATCTCGTCTCCTTCTGGGTGTTCCAAACATATGCACTAACTTATAGTACCCTGGCGCAGGGTATAAAAACTTGAAACCATAGATGCAAAATCCTCGAACTAAGTATTAGCCTATATTTGAAGCGTTTTTATCTTTAATCCAAAAATTCAAAATCTCAGTTAATTGAGAGATAATTTCTTTAAATCATAAATGTTTTTCTTTACTTTAAAGAAAATGTTTCCTTAGTTCGAAGGCATATGACATTAACGAACGGAAGCAAATTTCAATGAGTTAGGACACGAATTTCATGAAAATAAATTTTAAACCAAAGATTATGAGTTTTCTTTTGAATAAATTTCTTTATTTAAAGCAATTTGTCCTCAATATTGCGTAAATTACGTCTCTTAAAATTTAGGCTACATTATAGTCATTCAAATAGGTGATTTTTTTCTTTAAGTACACGCTTAAAATGTTATTTTTTTATTGTAGACCACAGTGCGTATAATTGATATTAATTAGCGAATTTCTTTAATAAAACCCATATATCTGAAATAATTTATAAGCTACTTTTAAGAATCACATTATTTAGGTTTAAAAACGAAATTTATAATGTTATTTTAATTCTAATTCTGTTTAAGTGTAATAAATTAATAACGAAATAAAAAAAATTCTTCGTTCAAAAGTCGTCAAGCGGGAGTAAAAGATTAACATTGATATGTCAGAATCTATTTTATTTTTTAGCATATTAAGTAAGTACATTTCAATCTCGTTACTACGATTATTTATGGCTTTGCATTATTTTTATGTAGCCATTATACTAAAACAATCAAAATTTTATATTGATTGTAATATGTACATATGTATACATTATTTTAAATTTAGAATATAATTATATTTCTACTATCATTTTTTTAACCGGATGTATACTTAATTATTATTTTATTATGATCCATGGACGTATAATTGATATTAATTATTTAGCGTATTTTAAGATTACTTCATATCCATTGATCGTTAATATCTTGTAGGTCTTGTTATACAGATATATAAAAAAAATCTTTTGTGAATCATTTTCTAATGATTTACTATACCTATACTTTGCATAACTATATTTTTTCTATTGTGGAGCATAGTGCGTATGATTTATATTTATAATGAGTATTGAAATTAAAACCTATATACCATCTATAGTTTTTAAGCGATTTTCAAGAATCAAAGTAAAACAGGTTATAATTCAAACCCACTCATTTATTATTTGAATTTAATATTATATAATAAAATTATATTTCAATTATACATTCTTGTAAACCGAGCGTATAATTATTAATGAGTCTTTATTGAACCATGTACGTATAATTGATATTAATTATTTTATCTTTATTTAATATTCATTTTCACACTGAAAAAACAGTTAACCCACCAGGAAGAAAAATTTCGGTTAATTGTAGAAAATTTTGAATATTTGTAGAAGATTTTAACTAAACAGTATTACAAACGTTGGCACCACGCCTATGTCATAAAAATAAGTAAATATTTTACGACAAATGCAAGAAAATTTATTAGAAATAACTAAGTTTTTTCACTTGTTAAAGAAAATTTGATAGTTTGAAGGAAAAACTTGGAGTTAAAAATTGCTAGAATGTCTTTAGTGACATACGAAGTTCATGATGGACGCATTTTTCGTAAAATTTACAAATTTTAAGAAATTCTAAACTATTTTGTTGAAGACACGAATTTAGTTAATCTTTATGCTTCATTTGAGTATATTTTTTTTTCCTTTAATTAATTTAACGAACGTACACGAAAAATTATTAGAGTTAAGAAAATTTTCTCCAAACATAATAATTCCATGAACTAAAATTTAAGTTAAATTGGCTTTAGTGAAATAGAGAGTTCACTTTTTTTGAGTACATTGCCCGTTTATGCCTTGTTGTGCACGAGACACTGGTGCGTATGATTTATATTAATTATTGAGTATTGCTATTAAGACTTGTATAACATCTCCCAATTTTAAGCGATTTTCATGAATCAAACTAAACTCGTTTGAGAACAAACTACGATACTAAAAAAAAACGATAATAAAAATCTAAAAAAAAATCTACCTAATAATAATATTATATGATAACTTAATTATTTTGCATAATATTATAAATTTTCAATAATATTCTCTACATGTATATAATTAGATTTAATCAGATCTTACTAATTTTTTTTGTTTTGATTTACTCAAGTCAAGTCATATCAAAATTTTACTTGAATGATATTAGTAAATGAGTTTTTCTCTATTGAAATCTCCATATCCCATATACTTTGTAGCAATTTTTACCATAGGATATAAAATTGATATTATATTATATACGATTTGCATAAAACAGAAATAATTTTTAATAATTTATATTTTTATTGGCGGCTTTTATCGTATACTTTTGCATAACAAATCTATGTTTCATAATAAATGAATTTTCATTTCAAGCTTGATGTTTTTTGTGTTTTTATTTATCCGAATATTTCGCAATTTCCTACTTCTGAAAATATATAAAAGCAAAAGACCTCGAGCTTGATCTAATCATCATTTATTATTATAAATAAAATGATCGAAGAAAATCCAATTAAACTATGAATAAATCTATGTTTTTTTTTTCTTTTGCAGACCACAGTGCGTATAATTGATATTAATTATTATGTAATTCTTTTAAAACCTTAATAATATCTATACTATTTAAGCAGTTTTTCCAAAATATATTGATTTTCCATTACAAGAAAATAGTCTATATATTACATACAAAATTTTTCCAATTAAATTCTTAATTGAGTTTTAAAAAATATGCAACTAAAAATTTAATTGATTCAAAAAATTTTTTAATTGAAACAAAAATTAATCACTAAAATTAATAATATCAATTAGTGTTTTAATTGGATCAATTAATTTTTTAATTGATACTATCATTTCTGTGATCGAATACATTCAAATTAAAAAATTAATTGGATCAATAAATTTCGTGACTGAATCTGAAAAAAAAAATAAAAAAAAAGAAAATCCAATTAAACTATGAATAAATCTATGTTTTTTTCTTTTGCAGACCACAGTGCGTATAATTGATATTAATTATTATGTAATTCTTTTAAAACCTTAAGAATATCTATAATATTTAAGCAATTTTTCCAAAATATATTGATTTTCCATTACAAGAAAATAGTCTATATATTATATACAAAATTTTTCCAATTAAATTCTTAATTGAGTTTTAAAAAATATGCAATTAAAAATGTAATTGATTCAAAAAATTTTTTAATTGAAACAAAAATTAATAATATCAATTAATGTTTTAATTGGATCAATTAATTTTTTAATTGATAGTATCATTACTGTGTTTTCAATACATTCAAATTAAAAAATTAATTAGATCAATAAATTTCGTGACTGAATCTGAAAAAAAAAATTTTTTTGTGTCTTCTGTTAAAAGTAGAAATATATAAAAAAAATTTTTTTCAAGCTCCTATTTTATGATGACAATATAAAAAAACAACATATCACATTTTCAAAGATTATTTGGTATATTTGAGTATTTCCAATACATATTAGTTATGGATTCTATTGTAATTAACTTAAGATATGATCTTTGTTTTAGTAAAGGTAAAATTTAAAAATATTATTCTTTATAAAAAAAAATGTTTAATAAGCAACAATTGAATTATTTTATTTATTTGATGATAAAACTTATGATAACCTAAACCAATAAATTTAATGTCAATGGTTAATATCACTATTAACCCTTTGACAAGGGATGTCCACTACAAAGGACATTTGAAAATGACCCTTAAATTTGAGAATGACACTAAAATGCATCCTTATAAAATGTTTTAACTATCAAGGAAATATATGCAAATTTTGGACCATTTTTTAATTGCCAATCATACAAAAACTATAGCTGATATTATTTCAATATTTTTTTTTGTATATTTTTCACATTTCAATAGATGTTATAGGCTAAATAGCGTTTATTATTATATTATTATTGTTTCAGAACAAACTCATAATTGAGGTAGGCCCTTAAGTAAAAAACAAGAAAACGTCATGCCCAAATGCTCTTCTAATACGAGCAATTACAATTACAACAATGCTAAGAAGAATTAAAGTTTTTATCGTTCGGCTGAATTCGGTAACGAAAGGGTTAAAAAGAACCATTAGATTAAATCAATAATTTAAATCCATTGATAAGGTTTCACATATCCCTATGGCTTTCTAATGCACTTTTTTTTATATTTCACAAATGCACTTTTCCACAAACAAATCAACAGAATGGCAATGTAGTTACTCCAACAGTTACTTACCTTTGCATCGGCTACAAATTGGCCAATTAATGTGGCAATACAAACAATCAACACCACTGATCTCAGCAGTTGATTATGCCGCTTGGGGGCGACATTTCCACCCAAGAGACCAAAAAGGTCTCTGGGCAACGGCAGCATCTTGGTTGTTGGTACGTATCGAAACGCGTATCCGTTTATTATATATTTTTGGTTTTAAAGAATTTTAAGTTTTTCTTTCTCTTAAATGAGAAGTGAACATCAGATTTTTAAAGGTAGAAGGAAACTACCGTTCCGTTAACACTACAAAAACAAAACAGAAAATAGATAAAAACCGTTACTTTTTTCTAATTTTGAAAACGAAATGACAACAAAGTTCACAGTTTTTCCAAAAAATGAATCAATCAATATAACTGCTAAGAATTTTCTTCTTTTTTTCTTCGCAACATAGCCTGAGGGGAAAAATGCAAGTAACAGAAACAAAAAACTCGTAAAACTAACACAACTCGACGTTAAGCACTTGTAACATACACTGATTATGGGTCTTTTTTCTTTTCTGTCAGCAGTTCGACTAAAGTATGGAAATATTGAGGAATACGACAGAAAAAATACGATCGTCGTATACTCTCCCTACATGGAGATCGACAAACGTTCGAAGTGTTACTAAACATGCGGCCAGCAAAAGATTTTTCATGCTGCTCACCAGCAAGTCAACTGCCAATGTGCACTAATACACACGCATCGGTTAGCAGTGCGCATACATTCACGTGCCCCCAGACACGATCAAACAAAACGACGAAATGCATAAAAAACGAGTGCACTTATACTCTCTCGCTCAGGCTAATTACTAATACATAGGCATTAAAATGGCTGATAATGCTCGCTCATTGTGTGCAAGTATGGGTGCAGGGTTTTATTGTATGGCACAGCTTATTTCTTGTGATAGCCCCGTTCTGAACATTTTTTTTTTCGTATTGAATCCTCTGTTGTGATTTGTATGCTTGGTGTTTTTTTTTTTTTTTTTAGAACTGATATTTTATTTTAGGCTATGATGAAGTCACTGAGTGGATGTGAGGATCTAGATTTTAAGCTTAATGAAGCACACACACTCGTACACACCATACAAACTGAAAATGAAAAATGGCTTGTAATATTATGTTGAAAAAAAAACACACACAATAATTTTTAGCAAAAATATATTCCTTTGGCAAATGGTATTCTTTAAAATTTTAAAGACGTTAAGACATATAAGCGAAATTCTTATCAGTGTTACCAGATACTTTTCTTAAAATATCAATTAAAAATAGACTATTTTCTAGACATATTTTACCAATTAATATTAGACTATAAAATTAGAAAAATTTTTGAGAGGTAGACACGAAAGCAAAGTCTGCTAAAACTGCAAAATGTATGCCATGTTTTAAGCTCGATTTTTGAGAGGAATATAGAAAAAACTATTTTTGGTTTTTAAATATGCTTTGGATAATATTTTTACAATTTGTTGGTCGCTGGACTCGAAAAATTCAAAAATATAACAGCAGAAAACGACTTTTTCTATGAGAGAAAAAACACAAAAAAATCTATACAATTTTTAAATGATGGCACACTGAAAAAACAGTGACCCACTAGGAAAAAAATTTAGATAAGTTTAGAAAATTTTAACTAAACAGTATGACAAACGTCGACATCACGCCGATATCACAAAAATAAGTAAATATTTTTCGGCAAATTAAAAAAAAAAAATATTAGGCATAATTAATTTGTTTCACTTGTTAAAGAAAATTTTGTAGTTTTAAGGAAAAAATTGTAGTTCAAAAATGCAAGAATATCTTTAGGGCCATACGAAGTTCAAGATGGATGCATTTGTAGTAAAATTTACAAATTCAAAGAAATAATGAATTATTTGGTGAGAAGTACGAATTTAGTAAATTATACCCTGCGCCACACTGTTGAACAGGGTGTTATAAGTTAATACATACACGCAAAGAAAAAAAACGTTTGGAAAACGTGTACCGAAAACGTTTTTCTTTTGTTAGAGTTTTTTGAATTGCTTCGAAAATTTTAAACTTTTATCACCAAAAAAATTCGTTTGTTACAAAGTTTTTATTTTTTCAATAAAAAAAGTTATTTTTGAACAACAGAGTCCATTTCGTATATATCAAACACTCTTCTTTTCTGACTTTTGGTCTTTAATAAAACACATTTTACAGTTCAAAATTTAATATAGTACAATGTAATATTGAACATTTTTTTTCGGAATCTACCGAACATATGTAGAATGTATGTAAAAAAAAAACTTTGGTCGAAGCAGGGATCGAACCCACGACCCTTGGCATGAGAGTCAGACGTAGCAACCACTACTCCACGGTGCCAAACTAAATGTTTGTTTCTGTTAAATAAACTTTGTTTATTCGGTTCGTGGGCGCCGCAAGCTATGCTATATAAATATAACTTATATGGATATTTATCTCTTGATGACCATAACAGGTACATAGCTCAGTGGTTAGTGTGTTGGCTTACAAAGTGCATGGTCCGCGGTTCGATTCTCCGTCCAGGCGAAAGGTAAAAAAATTTTAAAAATTTATAAAATCGTATAATTTCTTCTACATTGTTTGTATTACAGAAAAAGGTGCTAAGAACTAAAAATCTTCGTGGAAGTGAGAAAGATGTGAGGGAAAATGCAATTAGCCAGAAAAAAAATTTTTTTTTGAGTTAGTCTTTATGAAATTGTTTTTACATCCTGGAAAAGAATAAACGTTTATCACAAAAAGTATATACTTTTCTTCCAAATACACTTCCTTACAGCGAAAAGCAAATGAGAAACGAACTTTGTTTGTCTAAAATTTCGTTTGGGAGGAAAGAATTATTTTTTTGTGTGTATGTTTGCAACATCCAGAAGGAAATGAGATAGACATATGGTATCTTTGGGAATATTGCCCAGGGCTGGTCCCTGAGTCGATCTAGCCATGTCCGTCTGTCTGTGAACATATTTTTGTAATCAAAGTCTAGGTCGCAATTTGAGTCCAATCGACTTCAAATTTGGCACAAGTATGTATTTTGGATCAGAATAGAACCCTATTGATTTTGGAAGAAATCGGTTCAGTTTTAGATATATCTCCCATATAACAGGTTGGCTGATAAGTCCCCGGTCTAACAAAGAAAAACACATTTTTTTTGTCAAAATTCGTTTTTATTATTCAACATAATTCCCTTCAAGAGCGATACAACGATTATAACGACCTTCCAATTTGTTGATACCATTTTGGTAGTACTCCTTCGGCTTTGCCTCAAAATAGGCCTCAGTTTCGGCGATCACCTCTTCATTGCAGCCAAATTTTTTCCCTGCGAGCATCCTTTTGAGGTTTGAGAACAAGAAAAAGTCGCTGGGGGCCAGATCTGGAGAATACGGTGGGTGGGGAGCAATTCGAAGCCCAATTCATGAATTTTTGCCATCGTTTTCAATGACTTGTTGCACGGTGCGTTGTCTTGGTGGAACAACACTTTTTTCTTCTTCATATGGGGCCGTTTTGCCGACCTTCAAACACTCCAATAACGCCATATAATAGTCACTGTTGATGGTTTTTCCCTTCTCAAGATAATCGATAAAAATTATTCCATGCGCATCCCAATACTTTGCCAGCGGACTTTTGAGTCTTTCCACGTTTCGGATACGGTTCACCGGTCGTTGTCCACTCAGCCGACTGTCGATTGGAGTGTAGTGATGGAGCTATGTTTCATCCATTGTCACATATCGACGGAAAAATTCGGGTGTATTACGAGTTAACAGCTGCAAACACCGCTAAGAATCATTAACACGTTGTTGTTTTTGGTCAAATGTGAGCTCGCGCGGCACCCATTTTGCACAGAGCTTCCGCATATCCAAATATTGATGAATGATATGACCAACACGTTCCTTTGATATCTTTAAGGCCTCTGCTATCTCGATCAACTTCATTTTACGAAATTATATCCCCAAAAAATCCCCAACTGAAATATTTTTCCCCAAGAAAAAATCCCCAAAGGAAAATTCATATAATCGATGTGTGTTTTGCAATAAAAATTGCGGAGTTTTTTTCAGAAAGTTCGAGCCAAAAATAATCTACCTAAAATTGGAGACTTCTATAGAAAATTTAAATTTAGCAAATGTTGTCAATTTTTTTTTCTATAGAAAATTATATCAAAATATTGTTTTTATGGAATATTTTTTAACAACTTATTTCTATAGCAAATTTTGTCAAAGTTTTATTTCTATAGGTGAGTACTGTGTTAGGTTTTTCACCAAAACACTAAATTAAAAGTAGAAATATATTTATGAAGACGATTATATTTTGAGGGAGTCTTGCCAAATAATGGATGGAAAAGTTCCAAGGAATTGATTGCAAATAATTTTATATTTCTAAATTAATTAATTAAAAAAAAACAACCGGGAAAACAACCTGGTTTTCAGCTTGAAAAGTGAACATAGTACTCAGCTTATGGCAGCAAATGTTGTCCAAATTACATTTCTATAAAAAAATTTTATCATAATTTTATTTCTATATTCTTCTCAAAATTTTATTCGTTTAAAAAATTTTGTCAACATTTTATTTCTATAAAACATTTTGTCAAAATTTTACTTCTATAGAAAATTGTGTCAAAATTTTATTTCTACAGCAAATATTGCCAAAATTTAATATTTATAGAAAATTTTAAAAAATTTTATTTTTATAGCAAATGTTATCAAAATTTTGTTTCTATAGAAAATTTTGTCAAAATTTTAATTCTATAGAATGTTTGTGAATTACCACTTAGTTGGAGAGGAATATTTTGCAAAATCTACCAAAGCCCATAAACGTTATTGTACTTCGGTTTTAAACTTTCTATGACAAATTTAATACTGTGATTGAAAGTGGAAATCGCCCCAGAAAAATCCCCAAATCACGATGTTATCCCCAGCCAAATCCCCAGATCCCCTAAGTGAAAAAATATCCCCAACCACGAGAATAAATCTGTGCAGGCATACTGAAATTCTTGCCGGACATTATAGAGAGATGGATCATATGGCCACGGAGCATGTTTATCATCACAAACCGGCCCACATTATGCCAAGTATGGAGTAGTGGGAAGACAGGTGAATACCCTTCGGATCCCTGAACATGTATGGGAAGGTATCAAAGATGGAAGAAGGAACGGGCAGCGGTATTTATTGCAGTGAATTGGGAATGGGGGAGTCTTACACGCTGGATAGTGATTGCAGTATTTTTCAGGCTGAGATTTCTGCGATCATAAAGGCTGCTAATGAGGCCGTTATTCAGAAGCGATATCAGCTCCTTTGTCGGCAGTCAAGCAGCTATAAAAGCATTATGCAGTGCTGATATAAGGTCTAAAGTAGTCAGCCGCTGTCGTAGAGAACTCAAGGTTCTCACTGAACAGCATAATATAACTCTTTACTGAGTACCTGGACACTGTGGGATAATAGGAAAGGAGGAAGCGGATGTGCTGGCTAAGGAGGGCGCTCGTGGAACGAATAATGTTCTAGCGGACATTTTTCCTTCACTATCTTCTTATCATTACAGAATAGATGTCAAAAATGATGGCGAAGACGCTGAGTCTCTTCGCACGGTTGCGAGCAAACCAAGTTGATGTGGGACGAAAAGAAACTGCGAAATTTTAATGTCGATGAACACAGAGGAATTGCGGCTATTGGTTAGCATCATAACACGACATAACACGCTTGGGAAACACATGGTAGGAATAGGCCTTAAAGATGATGATATCTGTAGATGGTGCCTGGACCCGGAAGTTACGGAAGCCACCGTGGTGCAATGGTTAGCATGCCCGCCTTGCATACACAAGGTCGTGGGTTCGATTCCTGCTACGACCGAACACCAAAAAGTTTTTCAGCGGTGGATTATCCCACCTCAGTAATGCTGGTGACATTTCTGAGGGTTTCAAAGCTTCTCTAAGTGGTTTCACTGCAATGTGGAACGCCGTTCGGACTCGGCTATAAAAAGGAGGTCCCTTGTCATTGAGCTTAACATGGAATCGGGCAGCACTCAGTGATAAGAGAGAAGTTCACCACTGTGGTATCACAATGGACTGAATAGTCTAAGTGAGCCTGACACATCGGGCTGCCACATAACCTAACCTAACCTAACCTACGGAAGACTCGTACCACTTCCTGTGCCAGTGTCCAGCATTATCCTTTAGAAGAAACAAGATAGTGGGCTTATTTTTCTTTCAGGCTCTCACTGATCTGCGAGAGTGCAGCTTAAGGAACATACTTACCTTCATCGGGGCCTCTGGTTGGTTCTTCTAAGATTTCTTTTAATGAAAACGGACAGCTAGAAGTTCTGGGACTATTCCAAAGGAGACCGCATCGGAAGGAAGAAAATGGAAAGATCGCATCGAGGAATCACAATGGACCAATGGATGTTGGTCTAAGTGGACATCAATTCAACACAAAATTGATGTCATCCTCCACAACCTAACCTTTGTTTGGGGAATTTTAGAGGAATCAAAAACATCTTGTGTAAACGTGCAAGAAAATGAAGTAACGACTTGAGTTGAAATCTAATTTCTGGGCCTAAAATACCTCTATATTTCCAAATTCAGGCCAATAGAATTTCTCGATGCCCAAGAGGTCAAATTGGTTGACCGGTCTGTATGGAGGATATACCAAACCATGAACCGATACACACCATATTCCTCGCAGCTATTTATGGCCCTAAAATACCTCCAGATTTCCGATTCCATGTAAATCAAAAAAAAAAAAACTAATTTTTTCTAGAAACCCAAGACCTCAAATCGGCGGTCGGTTTATATGGGTGCTATACCAAAACATGACCGATACACACCATACACCCCAGTATACTTCCGAGTTTCGACCGAACATCCCAAACGAAACGAATTAGAACTTTGCCTTGATGTGAGGATGTGAAGATTTCGAAAAAAATTGAAACATAAATGGTTTCATCACCACCACCATCATCATCTACATGTTTGTTTCTTAGCTGGAGGTTCCATCTGCGACGAGTCGCCCAGAAACAAAGAATCTTCAGTAACGACAATAGCTTATTGGGCTTTATCAGCAGCTTTGACGAAAGCTTAGCTAGGCGAACTAGAAGAGTGCCTAGTACATGATGAATGATTTTGAATGAATCCATCCTATCAACACAATGGGATGATGGCTGGATGGAAAAAAGTAAAGACTAACATCCATAAACATATGCACACTCACACGCATTCATTGGTAGGGACAAATCTTATTAATATTAGGTTCACAAGATTAGCTGAAGGTTCTTTTGGAAAATATTTCATATTCGTTGCTGTTCTTCGTTTTTTTCTGTTGCTGATGTTTTTAATGTTGTAGCTTGATACATACATTTATTTTTTGTTATAATAAATATTAAAAAAACACAGATTCATAATAAAAAAATCTCATATAAATATAATTACGAGTACAACTGATAAGAGGAATATTGTTGCGTATTTCCGTTTAATTAATTCCATATACCCAGTTTATAGTAGTTGTCGCTGGAGATTTTTATTAAACTGTTCCTTTGGTCTATGCGTGAAATGATTATGATGTGTGAAAAGTCATTGAAAAAAACGAAAATAAGATCATTCACCAGATTGGTAGTGATGCCTAAGGTTGACTAAGGCTGATGATCGCTGGTTCAATTTGGGTCAATTTTGAAATGTCCCATTTAGTTTGTCCGGTGGCCCTGTAACTCTTCCGATGTTAAACCTTGATGTCACTTTGTCTTGTGTTGTATTGGTTTTTAACCCAGATTTCTAGTTTCCCTTACTCGCATGGATGATGAACTTCTTATCAATCGTTTGTGTTTTTTTTTCTGTCACGATTTTGAAAGCATTTCGTAATGTTTCTTTGGTTTGAAATTCTCAGAAATGATAAGTAAATTAAAATACATACATATATAACTAATTGAAATTTTATTGAAACCGGAACTGTTGTTATAATGGAAATGGGGCCTTTCGAATGCATAAATAGATTTTAATGTTTGTCTTCCAAAGGTGAAATAAAAAAAAGAAAATATTAGTATTGGGCATAAAATAAGAAAGAAATGCATGCTATAGCTTGTAGCCAGATCGAGGAACTGTGCGATTAAGCTAGGATGCATCAACAGTGATCTGGTGGTGATTCGCTTAGGTTTCGATGCGTAAACGAAAAGGTAACGCGTGCCATGTGGCCCTTGATAACATATTGGACAACGCTAGCTACGCTGTTATCAATCTCTGATACTTAGGAATTGAGGATGTTTCTATTGCCTGATCTTACTGGGGCCAAACCGTAGTCTGTCGTGGGAGGTCTCATTCCTCCGGTTTTAGGACTCGGAGAACAGGATTGCCCTTTTAGTTTCTTACCGCTTCAACTACAGCATTCTTATGAATCCTGTTTAGAACGGTCTGTTAGCTTCCGTGACAGAGACTCTAATTTGTAACGTAGAATCTCGCGGTGGAGGAGGTAAAGATCGTGATTGTCTATTCACAAGATGGGAATTTTGATCAGAACCCAACAATATGTAATTGTGTCTTCGTACGGGGAGGAACTTAAAGATAATCCAGGGTCACTGCGCGTCACCTGTCAGAGGTGTCTACATGAGTGCTGATCGGTCAATTGCCAAGAAGGTTTCTTTGTCAGCATCCCAAGTGCTGCCGACAAGCGAGTTTAGGACCTTAGGTTAGGTTAGGTTATGTGGCAGCCCTATGTATCAGGCTCACTTAGACTATTCAGTCCATTGTGATACCACAGTGGTGAACTTCTCTCTTATCGCTGAGTGCTGCCCGATTCCATGTTAAGCTCAATGACCTCCTTTTTACAGCCGAGTCCGAACGGCGTTCCACATTCCAGTGAAACCACTTAGAGAAGATTTGAAACCCTCAGACATGTCACCAGCATTACTGAGGTGGGATAATCCACCGCTGAAAAACTTTTTGGTGTTCGGTCGTAGCAGGAATCGAACCCACGACCTTGTGTATGCAAGGCGGGCATGCTAACCATTGCACTACGGTGGCTCCCTGTTTAGGACCTTGTTTCCATCGTGGAGCTATAGAATGTGATTCCTAGAATCTAGGGGTAGACTATTGTCGAAATGGTCACCGATTATAACATTCAACTGCCTACGTACTTCTGTTGTTCATGTAGTGAATAGTGTGGCTAAGGATTTGGTAATGAATATTCTCAAATATTTATTTATGCTGCAATGGCATTCAAAGCTATTGTGCTAAGAACATCACCGAATCCATGTTGGTGGTTGGCAGCAGGAAATTTCTCCACAAGGTTGGGCAGCAGTAATGTATCAAGTGTATCAAGCTACTGACGAGGGAAATGGAGATCGGTCTGTACGATTCACCCTTGCTCGAGCCTTTGCTTGTCTTCAGTAGTGGAATTACCCTGCCTATTTTCCACACATCGGTTATAATGAGTGATTCTAAGGAGTCTGGTTATGTACTCAACTCGCAGTATTCGCAGGTGTTTCAACATCACATGGAAATTCTGTCGGGATCCAGCGTCTTGGGTGGTTTTGCGCCGTTGATTACATTGGTATATTCGGATAAGGAAAAGTATGCTAAGTCGCTCGGAGACCACGAATGCGAGGACAGACTCTCCTTTTCTCTCTATGCCACTCTCGGGATGCTCAACAAACTATAGGTTAAAAAACTTCCGGTATCTCTGCGGGTTAGTAAGCGTCACATCGCCTAAGATGACTGAGGTCCCTCATACCTTGTGGAGGAGTTCGAGGGGGCTCTTACTGTTGAAGACAACTCACTTGTGCCTATGCCTGGCAGTGGGACGGGAGCTCACTGAAGCGGCTAGTAGTGTATTCTATGAAATCATCCCAGTTGGCTTTCTTGTGGTTGATATATGTTCGGAGGTTATGAAATTACAGTGTCGCGCATTATCCAAAATTATGGGGAGATGATCTGGTTCCAGTGAATGGCTCTCCTTTTCGCTCTAACTCTCGGGATCACTGTCACTTCGCCAAAGGTGACCATCATTCCTTATAGTGGGGTTCGAGAGAGCCGTCATTGTTGACCTGTGCCCATGTTACATTGATTCAGGTACACGAACCATAGGTTCCGCCTGTACTCGTCAACTATCTTACTTACCTGCAGATATCACAATGCTAGGGAGGTGCCTGAAGTGTCTTGGCTGCTGGCGAGAGAAGCGAATGACGATTAACTCTGTGGCCCCAGTATTTGTCTGGCTTCGGTAGTGGAATCATCCTATCCATTTTCCAGGCATCGGGTATGATAAGTGATTCCAAGGAGGAGTCTGGTTAAGTACTCATCTCGCAGTATTCGCAGATGCCGTCGAAGCCTGTGTCTTGGATGAGTTTTAGCTGTTTAGGGCATTGGGAAATGACACTACTCATCGCTCTATCACTCTCGGGGTGCTCAACAAACGAACGGTTAAAAATCATGCGCATCTCTTCGAATCATTCACTGTCATGTCGCCAAAGATGACCGACATCCCATCATCCCTGGAATCCGCTTACTTATGTCTAGATTCAGTTCTGTTATCAAGGATAAACAGGGTTAGCACGATGGCGCTCTTCTGCGCGTCCCGTTTCTTTTGCTGGGAAGTTGCACCTTACCAGGGCAATTTGACCTATGTTGATGATGTCCCGGAGCACTCTTTGGGAAACATGAATGTGGATGGGGAGGAAGCCCACTGATGTCAGTGTATTCACTGAAGTCATTCCAGTTGGCTTTCGTTTGGTTGATAAACGTATGACGTTCAGAATTTATGAAATCGGAGGGTCGCTCATTATTGAGAATTATGGGGAGATGGTTCGATCCCAGTGAAATAAGAGGTTGGCAGAAATAACAGGTTATCAGATCCGGTGACGCTGAAGATATGTTTGCAGCAATCACACATAATTCTCATGGGAGCTGCGTTCACCGTACAGATTTATTTTATCAGGTCCGGTGACGCTGAAGATATGTTTGCAGCAATCACACATAATTCTCATGGGAGCTTCGTTCACCGTACAGAATGTTGAGTCACCAATCTGCTCTGCCCAAGCTATGCATCTCCGATCATAACCCAAGAGGAAATGCCAAACTTCATGGGCATTTAAGTCTCCTAGCACCAATCGGTTATACCCATGCAACCTTAAATGTGGACTATAGCCTGTAGCACAGCTACCGACCGGCGGGATATACATATCTCTACCTCGGCAGCCCTTGGACGGACCCCTACCTCCATATATTCCATGTAGCCATCTGTAATGTGTGGCATAAGGTAGATAGCTTTATATTGCACGGAACTGTCCAATGACGCAAGCTAATGGGGGCATTCATCTTCATCTAGTGGATCGCTTCGAATTTGATTCTCTTCCGCTTCCAACAATCTACAACCTCACAAATCTTACCTCGGAGCCCGCTGCAAAAAAATTGGAAATATTATGCACTTTCCGGTACTGGCAATATTCAGTGTCAGATGTTGCGGCGGAGAGTATGGCTGTGAGGGAGATGTCGGCACAGTATTTTGTCGCGTACTCAGTATGAGTATACTGCCGCAGCGATTTTAGGCCGGAATGGTCGCGGAAGTACACCTACTCCAACCACCGGTTATTCCTCAGCGATCCTGAATGTTGGTAAATTTGGTTGCGGTAAATTGGTCAGTACCATGGCCGGGGGTTTTGCTCCCTCCCGGCTCGGACCAAACGCAGGCTCGTGTGGATGCATACACTGATGTGACAACCGCTGGCCAAGGAGTTGAACCCATCGAAAACTATAATGGGAGCAATCGTGGTGTAATGGTAGCGCTTAAAAAAATACATACGGGAAAAAGTATAGAAACTGGCAAAAAGTTAACCAAAATAGGTTTCTGACGCTGGACTGGTATACAAAAGTCCATTTTGTGTTGAACTTCTTTCAAAGAATACTGGTGGGTTCTGTTTTTAACTCAACGTTTAATTGTGATGTATCGATCTTCTCTAATGTCAAAAAATAATAATAAGAGCCTGCTTTTAACCCAAAACATATCCCTCTAAAAAATTTTACAGCATTCCTTGCGATTGCGAAGAAACATTTATTTACTAATGCTGAAAATTGTGCCATTATCTTCAAAGGAACCGGAAAGACGCCATCATTTTTGGATCCAAATGGAAGAGTAAAAACAAAAAACATCGTAGAACTTGAGAATAATTCAGAGATTAGTTCTAATCTTTTATTCGAGTTTGCTTCCAACAACCTTGCAATACAGTCAAAAATAAATTTATGACCACACATACCAGAAGCATGTCGAGAGGTTATCATCAATTCAAGGCAACGGTTATTAAATTAATCTCTTTTTTTAATTTTAAAAAATACTGGCGTGCATAAATCGCTGGATTAGAACTATGTTCGCGTATATGTATGTCTACGTAAATGTATTTAATATGTATTTAAAAAAAATATATGGCAATGTATGAAGATGATAGCAAAAAAAAGTAAATAAAAATAAATGCTACATTCGTTAATTTCCTTTTTTTGTGCTCATATCATTTGGAAAAATCTAAAAATTATTTAGTATCTTTATCTTGGCCTTGTTAAGATCATCCATTCATTTGAAAGCTCTTCGGAAATATCAAAATAAACAAAGGAACATCCTATTTCTCCTATTTAATTTTTGTGTTTTATTCATCTTAGGACTCGCCAAGGATATTTGACCAATAGCATTTAAGGAAGCTATTAATATTAGTTCGTTTGCGTTTTTTTTCTACAAATTTATTATATGCAACAAAATATTAAATATACCATAATTAGTATTTATTATTTTTAATTATTTTACACTCGATTGTTTGCCTTGACTCATAACAAAATGGCATACAAGTTGTGTTGGTTAATTGTATTAGACAGAGATGTCCAAACGTTGGAACAAAAAGTAACAACATATATGTAAACAAATAGTTTGGAACAAGGATTTCAAGGAGATAACATTATTGTATTCTTCTAGTATTGAGTAGTCAAGCCATGAGGGACTAAGATTAAAACACAGAACTACCCAGCAAAAAAATTTGGAAGTTGTTCAAAAGGCACCACTTTAAAAGCACTTCCAGAAGATGCACTCCCAATGATGCTCTTTATGTTAACTAGGCAGGAAGTTATTTTCAATTTTCAATTTTTTATAACTTGGTTTTTTCATACTTTTAATTGGTAATTTTAACTTTTTTGCTTCAGACAGTATAAAAACAGAATAAGAATTCATAAAATGTTAAAAAATTGTTAAATTTTGTCGAAAAAAATGCTAAATCCAATCTGAAAAACTTGTGCATTTTTGAAAATATTTGAGATCAAACGTTTCCGACAAGCGTTAGAATCCATTAAAAAATATAAAAAAATTATAAAAATTATTTATTTGACAAAATATCACAGAAGGCTGTTGAAATAGAGGACTTCCGTCCTATGACAAGCCCATGTTAAATTCATCGCTTCTGCGTCAACTTTGCACTACTTCCGGATCCAAAAATAACATTTTCATTACTTTTTTGGCTGACCCTTTTTTTGGTGGGTAGTTATTCAGAAAAACTCCGTAAATGTGCAACCCTCACATCAGCTCAGAAAACGGGTGGATTTTATTTACTGCACATCATAAATATTAACATCATTTATTATTTTAATATATCATTCAGTGGCAAATCACCAGACCTGCGGAATGTAACGTACGACGAGATAGAAACACGAAAGAGGCGCAAAGCAAAATGCGCCAGACGATGATACTAACGAAAACCTGGCGCATGGTCTACAGTTAACCATGCAAAACACGGAGTTGTTGCTATTGACAAGGCGACAATACAAACAATATTTTGTTTGGACCAATCCTCAAAAATATATATGCTTGAAGCAAAATGTGTTTGGGGTATATGTTACAGAAGCGATTTTTTTGAGGGTAAAGGAACTAACAGGTTGGCTGATAAGTCCCCTGTCTGACACATAGATGACGTCGCTAGTATTAAATGCATATTATTTTTATGTAGTACCAACCTTCAAATGATTCGTGTCAAAATTTGACGTCTGTAAGTCAATTAGTTTGTGAGATAGAGCGTCTTTTGTGAAGCAACTTTTGTTATTGTGAAAAAAATGAAAAAAGGAATTTCGTGTTTTGATAAAATACTGTTTTCTGAAGGGAAAAAATACGGTAGAAGCAAAAACTTGGCTTGATAATGAGTTTCCGGACTCTACCCCAGGGAAATCAACAATAATTGATAGGTATGCAAAATTCAAGCGTGGTGAAATGAGCACGGAGGACGGTGAACGCAGGGGACGCCCGAAAGAGGTGGTTACCGACGAAAACATCCTAGCGATAATGTTAATTCACTACGTAGTCTGACCCATGTAGATAGTACTTTCTCCATAAATCCCATCGAAAGTGATTGTTTAATAGAAGTTATAAATTCTTTGAAAACGAATAAAAGCCCTGGTCATGACAATATATCGCCAAAGTTTATTAAAAGGTGTAGTAATGCGATTGTACCCCATTTGGTAAAAATTTTTAATGAAATGGTTAGCACATCCATGTATCCAGATATCTTAAAGATGCATCGAATTGTACCTATACCAAAGGCAGTAGATACGAGTTCCGTTAGAAACTACAGACCTGTAGCAGTTTTATCTACATTAGATAAAGTGTATGAGAAAATTATTTACGATATTTTATTTTCGTACTGTATGGAAAACCGTTTATTGTATGATTATCAATACGGATTTAGACGCGGATGTGGAACTGAGGAGGCAGTACTTAGTGTCATGAAATATATATGTAGTGGTTTGGATAATGGTTTCAACGGAGTTGCGGGAATATTTTTCGATTTTTCTAAAGCGTTCGATCTGGTAGATCATCAGTTATTGCTTGAAAAAATGTGTTATTACGGAATTCAAGGGAAGGAGTTGCTTTTATTTAAGAGTTATTTATCACATAGAAAGCAGTATGTCGATGTCGACGGATCGCGGAGTTTTATAGGTTCAGTTATTCACGGAGTTCCACAGGGAAGTTGTTTAGGACCTTTACTATTTTTGATATATATTAATGACTTAAAAAATCTTCAACTCAGTGGTAAACTTATTCTGTACGCTGATGATGTATGTTTATTTTATCCGTATAATTTTGATATTTCATTAAAGACAGCTATAGAGAGAGATTCGGCGTTGCTTTTCGAATTCGCAAGACTGAACAGGCTTATTTTGAATCCAGAGAAGACGAGGCTGATAAGATTTCGGCCTAATCCTTCAGTCAATAATGAGTTTAGTGTGCGTATTAACGGAGAACTGATTCGGGAGACTAATTCTGTGAAATATCTAGGTGTTATTTTACAAAGTAATCTGAGGTGGGATTCGCATATTGAGGCTTTAAAGATGAGGATTGCACCCGCCATTGGAATTTTGTACAAGATAAAGAACAAATTTTTTTAAAATTTAATTTTAATACAATCACATCTGAATTATATAGTTACAGCTTATGCTTATAATAAAACTAACAGTATATTGAAATCACTACAATCCATGCAAAACAAAGCGTTACGAATTGTATATAATTTGCCATCGAACTACTCCAGTTTGAAATTATTTAAAGATGTTGCAAAAACTACCTTGCCAATCAATGGGTTATATAAATACAATATCCTTAAATATGTTTTTAGATCCATTTTTTAAAATCGGTTACCACACAACGCATTTTTCTCAGAACCAAACGATATTCAATACAAGGAATGGAATAAATTTGCGAGTACCAAGATGTCGTCTGGAAAAGACAAAACAACGTATAGATTACATTGGCGGGATAACCTATAATAGGTTACCCGTAGAACTAAAGGCATGTTTTCCAATATCGAGATTTAAAATGCTATGTAAAAGATATATTTTTAATAACTATGAATCGCTTCTGCTCTAATAATTAATTTTTATTTTTCTGCACTAGTTTTACCTATAGTATTCACTATATTATTATTATACTTTGAATTTGGTTAGCAATATTAATTGTTAGCATCTCTTATACATACATATATAGTTTTTGTTTTTTTTTTTTTATCTGAACATTATGAAATAATTTTTGCCAATTTGTCCCAATAATGCCTTTTGGCGCGGGACCATATATATAAGGAATTATTAATTAAATTGTTCAATAAAATCACATAAAAAAAAAAATCAACAAAATGATTTTGAATGACCGTAAAATGAAGTTGATCGAGATAGCAGAGGCCTTAAAGATATCAAAGGAACGTGTTGGTCATATCATTCATCAATATTTGGATATGCGGAAGCTCTGTACAAAATGGGTGCCGCGCGAGCTCACATTTGATCAAAAACAACAACGTGTTGATGATTCTGAGCGGGGTTTGCAGCTGTTAACTCGTAATACACGCGAGTTTTTCCGTCGATATGTGACAATGGATGAAACATGGCTCCATCACTACACTCCTGAGTCCAATCGACAGTCAGCTGAGTGGACAGCGACCGGTGAACCGTATCCGAAGCGTGGAAAGACTCAAAAATCCGCTGGCAAAGTAATGGCCTCTGGTTTTTGGGATGCGCATGGAATAATTTTTATCGATTATCTTGAGAAGGGAAAAACCATCAACAGTGACTATTATATGGCGTTATTGGAGCGTTTGAAGGTCGAAATCGCGGCAAAACGTCCCCATATAAAGAAGAAACAAGTATATACGACCGTAAGTTCGGCCAGGCCGAATCTTATGTACCCTCCATCATGGATTGCGTAGAAACTTCTACGAAAGACTGTCATCCACAATGGAATTACTTGGATTGTCTTATCTTAAAACCTCTTAACAACGATTTCTAAATTGTGAGTTAGTCCATACGTCGATTTATCTGAGGGCTATATATAACTATAGACCGATATGGACCTAGTTAGACACGGTTGTTAACGGTCATATACTAGCACAATGTACCAAATTTCAACTGACTCGGACGAAATTTGCTCCTCCGAGTGGCTCCAAAACCAAATCTCGGGATCGGTTTATATGGGGGCTATATATGATTACGGACTGATATGGACCACTTTTGGCATGGTTGTTAAATATCATATAATGCCACCACGTACCAAATTTAAACCAGATCGGATGAATTTTGCTTCTCCAAAAGGCAACGGAGGTCAAATCTGGGGATCGGTTTATATGGAGGCTATATATAATTATGGACTGATATGAACCAATTCCTGCATGGTTGTTGGATACCATATACTAACATCACGTACCAAATTTCAACAGAATCGGTTGAATTTTTGCTCTTCCAAGGGGCTCCGGAGGCCAAATGGGTATCGGTTTATATGGGGGCTATATATAATTATGGCCCGATTGCAACCAATTTTTGCATGGGAGTTTGAGGCCATATATTAACACCACGTACCAAATTTCAACTGAATCAGATGAATTTTGGTCTTCCAAGAGGCTCCGGAGGTCAAATCTGGTGTTCGGTTTATATGGGGGCTATATACAATTATGGACCGATGTGGACCAATTTTCAACAGACGGACAGAATTTCACCACGACCCAGAATATATATACTTTATGGGGTCTTAGAGCAATATTTCGATGTGTTACAAACGGAATGACAAAGTTAATATACCACCCATCCTATGGTGGAGGGTATAAAAAGTGTTGTTCCACCAAGACAACGCACCGTGCCACAAGTCATTGAGAACGATGGCAAAAATTCATAAATTAGGCTTCGAATTGCTTCCCCGCCCACCGTATTCTCCAGATCTGGCCCCAGCGACTTTTTCTTGTTCTCAGACCTCAAAAGGATGCTCGCAGGGAAAAAATTTGGCTGCAATGATACCAAAATGGTATCAAAAAATTGGAAGGTCGTTAAATTCGTTGTATCGCTCTTGAAGGGAACTATGTTGAATAATAAAAACGAATTTTGACAAAAAAAAATGTGTTTTTCTTTGTTAGACCGGGGACTTATCAGCCAACCTGTTATGTACACCCAGAGAAGGAATAGGGTCACCTCAAACATGTTTCAAGAGCACCATGTTACTTTTTCACGGTGACCATGTGACATTTTGGTGGCAAAAATATTATTTTCTCGTCACACATAACATGCTTTCCGAAATCAGATATTTTATTTCCGAGAAAATAACATGGTTTCGACAAGCATGTTACATGTTTTCCATGAAAAAGTAACATTATGCCCTTGAAACATGATTGGTGTGATCATATTCCTTCTCTACGTGTATATATATAAAATATTAAGTAATATTTTACACAGTCGTTGCCAAAGGAAAACTCCTTTTCCCACATCTAGAAGATTTGCAACAAATGAAGATGATATAAAATGTTAGACCTAGTTACGTTAAAATTTTGAGCTTATAAATTTACATATAACCATCCCATACTGGGGATGTGAGGAGTATAAATCATGACTCAAGCTCATAATAAACCTTATCAAATACAACTACAAACAAAAAATTGCAGGATATTGCATTGCAGATATCAACATAAATACTGGGGCATTATGAACCAAAGTTTGAACATCTTGGGAAATCAGTTCCATTGCTTGCAATCATATTTAAGCTATGAACATGTACATACATAAAAATGTAACCAGGCATATGAATACATACATACATACATACATTCGTATAAGTGTGAACTAGTATTAAGATTAATATAAATTCATTCTAAATTTTGTTGTGATAACAAAATAAATTACGACAGGCAATGTGACTTTAGTCTCAAAAGCCTTATGAAATTCACAACAACAACAGCAACAACATCTTAGTATTTAGAAACTATGTTCTCAATTATTTTGTTGTAGTGTGCGATCAGCAACAGCTCAGCTTGAAAGATAATCATGATTTTAAAGCACACATTTTTTAAATACAATGTAATGTAGATTATAATACAATAAGGGTAGCGAAAATGGCAAACAAAATCAAAAAATCAGGCATGTAAATGTAGACGAAATTTAAAAAAAAAATATTATTTATATAGTAAAATTATGTATAAAATATATACAATTTAATATATTTACAAATGGAATTTTGTGTCTGTAGTAAAAATATTTTTGTCAAATGCTCCCAAAAAAGTGAGCCCACGTTTTTGATACCATCTGCAATCCCTCAAATTGGATGCCATATATTAGGACTAAATTTTTTAAATTTTAAATTTTGTCAAAATTTTATTTCATAGAAAATTTGGTTAACATTTTATTTCTATAGAAAATTTTGTCAAAATTTTATTTTTTTTAGAAAATTTGGTAAATAATTTATTTCGATAGAAAATTTTGCCAAAATTTTATTTCTACGGCAAATTTTGTCAAAATTTTATTTCTATAAAAAATTTTGTCAAAATTTTATTTCTAAAGAAAAATTTGCCACAATTTCATTTCTATAAAAAAATGAGTCAACATTTTATTTCTATAAAAAATTTTGTCAAAATTTTATTTCTAAAGAAAAAATTTGCCAAAATTTCATTTCTGTAAAAATTTTTATCAAATCTTATTTCTATAGAATATTTTATCAAAATTTCATTTTTAAAGAAAATTTTGCTAAAATTTAATTTTTTAAGCAAATATATTTCTATGCAAAATTTTGTCAACATTTTATTTCTATAGAAAATTTGGTTAAAATTTTATTTCTATAGAAAATTTTGTAAAAAATTTTTTTCTATATAAAGTTTGGTCAACATTTTATTTTGTCAAAATTTTTATTTCTACACTGACAAAAAATATTTATGTGATATTAAAGATTACGCAACCTAAATTTTAGCATGCGAAATTTACAAAATATTAAGGACAAATTTTTTTAAAATAATGAAATTTTAATTAAAATATAGTTTATCTTTGCTTCAAAATTTTTTTCATTAAATTTAGGACACAAATTTTGTAAATTTGCGTCCCTCCGTTAAAATCGCAGGTCTTTGAACTAAGGTTAATTTTCCTTAAAGTAAGGTTAGTAAGGTCACTTAGACTATTCAGTCCATTGTGATACCACATTAACTAAAAGTACCTATTGCATATGGGCACTTCTAGTTTTAACCGCTGAACCTTCTTGATTATTTTCTTCTGTTGAACCAACCAGATTGTTCCAAAAACATTAGCAGACTGCTTAAGTTAACGTTTTCCAGGTCCGCCAGTAATCTGAAGCTATATGCCCCTAAAATTTGCTTACGCCTTACACAAAATGCAGGACACTCACACAAGAGGTGTTTTATTGATTCCTTTTCCTCCGCATCATAACAGCTCATACAATAGTTATTATACTTCGCACCAATAGTTTTTGCAAAATCGCCTATCAGGCATCGACCCGTTATAGCAGATATCAGGAGTGATATCTGTCGTCTCGAGAACACTAGCATATCTAGTGTGCGGTTTAAGTTTAAATGGGGCCATATTTGCTTGATGTCGTTACAACCCTTGCAATTCTCCCATCGAACATTTGCCATCATGACAGCCTTCTCACGCAGTAAGAGCTTGCAGTAAAGGAACACATTTTTGATTTAAAGAAATTGTCCTTAAATTAACTGAAATGTGATTTAAGATAAAAACGCTTCAAATATAGGTTCACCAATGTGGTATCACAATGGACAAATAGTCTAAGTGAGCCTGATATATCGGGCTGCCACCTAACCTAAACCTAATATAGGCTACGACTTATTTAGAGGATTTAGCGTCTTTGGTTTAAAGTTTTTTTGGAATTAAATAAACCTTTTTTTACTTTGAAGTATCCGTTATAATTTGGATTTTTGTACGTGAGTACATTTATTAATCAACCGCGAAAAGAGAATGAAATTTTTATAAATGAGATCTATATCCTAGTTTTTATTTTATTGGTCCTAGATTTAAAGCTAAAAATTTCTTTATTTTAAACAAGCCGCATCTTTGGCTGGGAATCAATACCAAAATCCTTAAGGGTAGGTCAAAATCTTTAGATCCAAGTAATTTTTTTTAGTGAATGAAAAATTTTGTCAAAATTTTATTTCTATAGAAAATTTTGTCAAAATTTCAGTTCTATAGAATATATTGTCAAAATTTTATTTCTAAAGCAAAAATTTTCCGAAATTTTATTTCTTAAGCAAAAATTTTCCAAAATTTTATTTCTTAAGCAAAAATTTTCCAAAATTTTATTTCTAAAGAAAAATTTTTATTTCTATAGAAAATGTTTCCAAAAATTTCATTTCTGTAGAAAAGTTTGTAAAAATTTTATTTTTAAAGAAAATTTTGTCAAAATTATGTCTATAGAAAATTTTGTCAAAATTTTATTTCTATAGAAAATTTTGTCAAAATTTTATTTCTATAGAAAATTTTGTCCAAATTTTATTTCTATACAAAATTTTTTCAAAATTTTATTTCTAAGGAAAATGTTTCCAAAATTTTAATTCTAAAGTAAATTTTTCCAAAATTTTAATTCTATAGACAATTTGGTCAACATTTTATTTCTATAGAAAGGTTAGAAAATTTATTTCTATAGAAAGTTTTGCCAAAATTTTATTTCTTTAGAACATTTTACCAAAATTTTATTTCTTTAGAAAATATTGTCAAAATAATATTTCTAAAGAAAAATTTTCCCAAATTTTATTTCTAAAAAACATTTTTCGAATTTTCTTCCGGTGGAATATTTTTCCAAAATTTTAGTTCTATAGAAATTTTTGTCAAAATTTTTTTTTTTATGTAAAATTTTGTCAAAATTACTATAGAAAATTTTATCAAAATTTATTTCTATAGAAAATTTGGTCAAAATTTTATTTCTATAGAAAATTTTGTCAAAATTTAATTTCTATGAAAATGTTTCCGAAGTTTTATTTCCAAAGAAAATTTTTCGAAAATATTAATGCTATAGAAATTTTTTCCCAAATTTTATTCTCATAGAAAATTTTTCCAATTTTTTTTATGGAAAAATTTTCCAAAATTTTATTTCTGTAGAAAAAAATTCTAAACTTTTATTTATATCTTAATCTGAACCGATTTCAATTTGGCACACTTTACGGCACTATCCTTGTGCGAAATTTAAAGCCTTCTGGGCCATATAAGTGCACATCAGACGAAAGATATATATGGGAGCTATATCAACATATGAACCGATTTATTCCAAAATCAATAGGGTTCTTTTCTCACCCAGAACAAATACGTGTGCTAAATTTGAAGTCGATTGGACTAAAACTCTTATCTAGATCCATCACAAAAATATGTTCACATACAGAAGGACATGGCTAGATCGACTCAGAGGCCGGCTCTGAGAATTGTTACCAAAGATTCCATGTGTCCATCTCGCCTCTTTGTGGTTGTGGAACTAACTTATAATACCCTGTCCTACAGCGTGGCGCAGGGTACAATGAAGAAACAACAAATAATATATATATATATATATATATATATATATATATATATATATATATATATATATATATATATATATATATATATATATATATATATATATATATATATATATATATATATATATATATATATATATATATATATATATATATATATATATATATATATATATATATATATATATATATATATATATATATATATATATATATATATATATATATATATATATATATATATATATATATATATATATATATATATATATATATATATATATATATATTTTTTTTTTTTTCTTGTTTGTAAATTTGAACTTAATGCTGGCAAATGGAACTAAAAAAGTTTTCTTTTGATCCAAAAAAATTGATTTTGGTTTTAATTCCGTTCTAAAGATGCGGCTAGAATAAAGTCATATTTAGGAAGTTATATCGCTTTAAATCTAGTATCTATAATTTTTTTTTCTATTTTTGTGAGATATTAATAAATCTAGTAAAAAAAACTTCCTAATGTCGCAAAAATCACCACCAAAGATGCACAATCCTCAAAATAAGTTTTAAACAGTATGTTATTTCAAAGATTCAATATATTATTAATTTACGACTGTTTCCTTAAAACAAAAATGTTTCTCGTTATTGTAATGAAAATTTGCCTTAATTCAAGGATTCGTTTCCTAATGTAATGGAAAGAAGTTTTAAAGCAATTACTATTATTATTATGGATTTTCTTATAATTAAAATTTCTTTATTTTGAAGAATATTTGCTCTTAATATTGTAAAAAATTGAATGTCCTTAATCTTTCAAGTAAACTAAACAGTCAACATTTAATATAAATTAAAACTCCCATATTTTTGATGGGCAATAAATATATTTTTCTCAATTGTGAAAGGGTGTATTGAAGTCGTTATAATCGTATTATATTTTTTTGTAAGTGCTAAATGCTAACTTTTGTTTATCTTAACGGGTTTCCTTTTTTATATAAAAAAATATATATTTTTAAAATTCCTTTTTTTTTAATTTGCAACTGTATATGTAAGTGTGTCGCACTCAAGTTTTCCTAATCAAATTTCATGAGAATCTAAAAACGCCAATAAGTAATGTAAGAAGCCGAAGGCTAACATATCAAAAAAATCTAAACCTTAAGGGGGGAAAAATGAACAAATATGAATATTTCACAAATCACAAAAAGAAACTTTAAAGTCAAAAAGTTATCATTAAAAAAATGTTAATACGAAAATATACAGACTGTTTTAAACAACACCAATAGCGTATAATCAATGAAAACTATATGTGGCAGAACTACAAACGCACACACACACTCATATACACTCAAGCATAAACCCTATACGAATATGACACGGATATTTGGATACTCGCGAGTATGTGTCTGGAAAATTTGTGATAGATGTCGTCTCACTTATAGTGTTAAGCAAACACTGTACGTGTGATTTCATGTATACACAAAGGAGTACCAATACATTCACACACACATCAATGAGAGCATTATTGATATGAATTCATTCATTGAATCTTTGGTATAAGCTTCGTTTCGTTCGTTCGTTGTCGTTTCATCGTACGGCCATAGTCTCTCTACACACACACACATGGAAATGCTTCTCATTAAAACAATCATCGGCTAAGTTTGTTTATGCTATGATCGTTCATTTCTATACTCAAACGCTCTTTTCGTGTGATTTCATTGTGTATATGTGTCTACGGGGCACAAGTGTGAGATGATGCTTTACTGTTGCCTGCAATTTATACTATAATTAGTCGTGTTCTGCCTTCGCAAGTAAGTAGTAGGTTCATTTCAGAACGTTTACTTAACGCCAGAATAAGGCAAAAAAAAAAAAAACTACAAAGTAAAAAACGAAATGAATCTAAACTAAAACACAACGAAGTATATTATTAAGAACGATTTCGAAAATTGCCTGCGGTTCGTTGTGTGCATATTCTCCGAGTCCAGTAATCAGTACGCTCCAGTCGATCCATAAAGTTAGATCGACACGCTTTTTTCTCGAATTAAAAAAAAAAAACTTTTTTTTTACTGTCAAACCGAAAAACAATCCAAACCCTAACACTCCACATCTGTCTGGTGAAAGAACAGCTAGGCCGATCATCGATCACCAATATCAATGGGACAGATGGATGTGGTTCGACTTTAACGATTTTAACCGCAGAGGAGCTATAAAAAAGAAAAGAAAAGTTCAAATGTTTTTGTAGTTTTTTCTTTTTCAAATCCATTTGTTGTTGTTGTTGTTGCTGCTCCATGATTTCTCAAAACTAGTTTAAGGAAAAAACTCTTTTTTTTTGTAATAAGAAAATTGCTAATGAGCAGAAAATAACTCTCTACCAACTGATAACTTCATCCAACTAAAGTAATTAAAATGACTGTGGTGATGGTGGTGTTTTGAAAAAGAAAATGTGTTTTATATTTTTTTTTTACGGAATCAATAAATAAAAGTGTTAAAAACTAAATAAAACAATTAACAATAAAATAAATTCTGTGCATGCATTAAAAAAATATTTATCTCTTTTGCCTAGGAGGTTTTCGCGAAATTCTATTTTGTTTACTTTTTCCTAACTCCGTGGTGGATCGTTAAGGAAACGGAAATATACGCATACAAAATTGGGGTACAATGGAGCCCCTGTGGAAGCGGTAAGTTTTTGTGTCTTTTAGAAAATCATAAGAATTTTAATAAGAGATTAAATGATTAAATATTAAATAATTAAAAAACAAAAATAAAAATTAACTAATTGTAATTAATTAAGTATTAAATTATTCTAAAAAGATCTAAACATTAACTATTTTGAAATTTTGAACGGAAGTGTAAAACCCGTTATTCACCCCTTTTATCTATAATCGTATTTGCAAATAATTGATTTATTGTTTGCTATAAAAACCTTTTAATTTATAAAAATATTTTTAGAAATTTTTACTTTTCATATAGGTAGTCCAAAAAATGATGCCAAAAATTTGTTTAAAAAAATTTTGGTCACTAATAGTTTCTGTACAGATTTTTTTAAGGACATGACATTTTGGCATTTTAGAAATTTATTTCAAAATTTCATTGCGGGGTAAACATGTTGTACAGCTTTTTGCAAATAGACCTACAAAAATAAAAAGCTTCCAATTTTGGAAAATTAAATTGATGAACTAAAAGCTTTACCGATTATTCCCTTAGGCTTAGTATACAAATGTTATGGTGAGTTTTGCACAATTAATTTTAATTGCACAATTAATTTGAAACTATTCAAAGGAAAATATCATAATTTTTTTGTCAATTAAAATGGAAATGTAAATAAAAAATCTATTGAAATAATAAATCAATTAAACTTTTAAACAGAACAATTAAGAGTTTAATTGACGTCAGATTTCCATCCTTTCCGTGATTGAAGCAATTTTTAATTTTAGCTTTTAATTGCACCGCTTAATTTCGTGGTTGAAGCCAAAAATATTTTTATTTTGTCTTAAAAATATTATTATTTGGTATTTTTCAACGTGATAATATGACCTTATAAACTCTGTGATTAGAGTTCACCTTAAATTTTTGGCAACGTTAATAATTTTTAGGAAATTTTAATTTGTTGGTAAATAAGTTCTTCACTTCTTGCAAAGTGAAATATTCCAATCTCCGTCCCAATCATTTTTAGGAAATTTTAATTTGTTGCTAAATAAGTTCTTCACTTCTTGCGAAGTGAAATATTCCAATCTCCGTCCCAATCACCCTTAGCAGATATGATTTCCGTTATTAATTAAAAATTCACTAACTGAAAATATCAGCGTGGTCACGATATATTTTTCAATGGAAACTATAGTCAAAAATATTCCGCAAAATAGTTCAAAAATATGACATGCAAATTCATCCATCAAAACCTAGGTTACTAACGTTACCTAAAACATATTTGCTATACCCCCAGCAATATTACATTGAAAAAAAGGGGTTTTTTTCGGAGGAACTAAATTTTACACAAGCGAAGTTTTCTTTTGATGCTATAAAAGTTTCTTTATAAAGGAACACAAAAAATATTGGAAACAACCGTTGCAACTTTTTCCATAAAATCGCGTTTTTTTGCTCTTAAAGGTGAGTATTAAGTTCGAGTTTAGCCGCTAAAGTAAAAACTAAATCAGTAAAAAAAGGCATAAAATTAAGCATATTTGTTGCAAATTTTACAATATAACTTGATGGGTAATAACCCAAAGCAAATTTTCACCTTTAAGGTGAGTATTAAGTTCGAGTTCAGCCGTTAAAATCGTCATTTTTTCACGATTACTTTTCTTTAATAATCCATTTTAAGGAATACAAACTTTGTGAAAATTTGCTTTGGGATATTCCCCATCAAGTTATAATGAAATCTGCAACAAATATGTACAATTTTATGACTTGTTTTACTGATTTAGTTTTCATTGTAGTGAAAATTAGCGGCTAAACTCAAATTTAATACTCACCTTAAAGGCGAATTTCGCTTTTCAAATTTTTCGTTCTGGAGGAAAATATTTGGTCTTTGGGTGTATACGTCTTTTATCTCCAAAGTTATTTGGTAATGATAATTTTCGGTCGAACCAATCAATGGTGGTTCCATGGTATAAAAATTGCGCCCCAGCAAAATGAGCCCTAAAATTCCATATGAAACAGGACCACAAATGTGAGGCGACGCTTCATAATGAATATGCGCCCCCACAAAATTCAACTTCTGCCGAAAAATTAATCATTTTACTTTTCAAATATTTTTTGGTAATTTCCACTATTTTATTTGTCCACTGTAAAATTCAGATAATTGAAATTTATTGCGAAGACTATGTAACACAAAAAAAACTTCTTGTGAAGTGAAAATTAAGTCCATCTCTAGGAGAGTATTTTGTGGATGTAAATTTAAATTAATGACTTAGGAAAAATTTTAGTTTTTGTTTGGTACTCATTGACAAGAAAAAAGTTTTTTATTTGATGTATTTTTTTTTATAAAAATTTTATAAATAAGCTACCAAAAGGTTTAGATTTTAAACGTTCCTTGCCAAACATTTTTATACCCACCACCATAGGATGGGGGGTATATTAACTTTGTCATTCCGTTTGTAACACATCGAAATATTGCTCTAAGACCCCATAAAGTTTGATTACTCGTTTATGATCATTCGTTTACGTTATTGCAACCAATTCATGCAGTATAGATGGGCGAAATGTAGCGCTGTTTTCCTTCATACCAATAACAATATTGCTCACATCTGAGCAATATTTCTATTAAAATGAGCAATTATATCAGCGCTATATAGAATCTGCTCTAAATCGGGACATCGCCACTGCCTACTTTATTGTATACCAAAAAGCGCAACTAAATTTTATTGCTGAAATATTTTTTGCTGGGTGGTAAAAGGTAATTTGGAATACCCAAGCGCTTCACGAATGGGGTTAACCACAATTTAAAATTCTTTATTCTATTTCGACTTCAATCATAAAAATTACTTTCATAAGATCTTCAACGAGTACCAATTTTATCTTCTCCAGTTTTAAAGAGATCTAGGATAATTTCCATAATATTGAAATATTATTTTAGATTTATTAAATTTATGTTGGCAAATGATAGTCACATCACAACTGAAAAGTTTATACACCTCTGGTCAAAGAAAATCACTTCCAAAAATAAAAAAAGAAACTTGACTTCTAATTATGCATTTTTATTATTTTTACTTCTGCCTTTTTCAAATCCAAATTTTTGAAAAAAAAACTTGTAAAATAAGCTAATTTGCTGGGAAAGTGTTTTTTCTAACATTGTGCAAAATTCCCCTAAACTTGCCTCCCTTAAAATCCTAATTCTCTTTGATTGTATTCCCTGGTATTTAAGAGCACAAACTCATTAAAATTTGAGTAACTTTATATCTCCCTCTTAAATTTAAATTGTTAATCTCTTTCTGAAATAAATTCTCTTAAAATTTGACAAAGCTAAATTTCTCTTTTTATTCTCTTTCAGGCTACTATTCGCCGCTGTATTTGCTGGAGCATTTCTAGGCATAAATGCTGTAAGTACGACAAAAAGATTCTCTTTCAAAATTTGTTTTTGTTTTTCTATTTATTTAAATGTAATCATAGGAAATGAAAGAAAGAACGAATTACATAAATGATGAAAGACGTGCTATTTGATAAGGAACATTCAATTGCATACAATTATGAATATAAACAATAAGAGGGTGAAATGTAATATGTAACTAGATGGGGTGAGGGCATGGGGGACTTGTGTTTTGGGTCAAAGAGGGCATATAAAGTTACCCGAGTAAAAATTGAGAGATCTAATTTGATACGATTAGATATTAGAAGATCCAAAAAATGGTAAGATCTAATCATATCTAATTACTATGGAATTAGATCTGATCAAATCTCAATATTGGTCTAGATCTAATGTCTTAGATATAATCATATCTATCCTTACATATAGTTGGATCTTATGTTAGATCTCGTCACATATGGAATTATATATAATTATATCTTAGTCTGTCTCATCATATCTGGGTAAATCTACTTAGATCTAAAGAGGCCAATTTTGAGATCTAATCATGTCTAATTAGATCCACCAATTTTTACACGGGTACATTTGGTCTTTACTAAAATCGGATATAGTTTTTATAAAATACACTCTAAAAAAAGATTACCCGGATTCAAAGACTTAAGTTATAAATAATTAAAATTACCTACAGAATGGATGGAATAACTTACACAGAAAAAAATATTTACGTGATATTAAAGATTACGCAACCTAAATTTTAGGATGCGTAATTTACAAAATATTAAAGACAAATTTCTTTAAAATAACGAAATTTTATTGAAAATAAAGTTTATAATTTGTACTTCAAATTTTTTTTATTCAATTTTGGACACAAATTTTGGAAATTTGCGTCCCTCCCTGAAAGAATGAGAGGAAAATCTTACACTGACAAAAATATTTACGAGATATTAAAGATTACGTAACCTACATTTTAGGATGCGTAATTTACAAAATATTAAGGACAAATTTCTTTAAAATAACGAAATTTTAATTAAAATTTATCTTTTATATAATCTTTATAATCTTTATTTTTATAATCTTTACTTCAATTTTTTTGAAGTAAAGTAGTATGCCTATGAATTAAGGCAAATTTTTCTTAATGTAAAGAAACGCATTTTTGATTTAAAGAAATCGTCCTTAAATTGACTGAAATATTAAATCTTTAGATTTAGATTTAAGATAAAAATGCTTCAAAAATAGACTATGACTTATTTGAGGAGTTAGCATCTTTAGTTTAAAGTTTTTTTTTTGGAATTAAGAAAACATGTTTTGCTTTAAAATATCCGTAATAATTTGGATTTTTAAGCGGGCATTTGTTTGTACGTGAATAGCTTTATTAATATACCACGGAAAGAGAATTAAAATTCGATAAATAAATTTTAATTTTATTGATCCTAGATTTAAAGCCAAATATTTTAAAGAAGCCGGATCTCCGGCTCGGAATCAATACCAAAATCCTTAAGGGAATATCAAAATCTTTGGATCATAATGAACTTTTTTATTATTGTGCATTTTTCCCTCAGCTTGGGTCTTTTTCCATGGATGGGGACGAAATTTTTGAGTTGGGGATTTGATGGGGACTTTCTATAAATTTGGGGTTTTCTACATTAATGAAAATGGTTTTGTTTTGTGTTTCGAAATCAAGAGCTTATTGAATTTTATATATTTTTTTCTTTTAAATTATTACTGATTTTCCACAGCTAAGCTCATCTTTTTAACTTTTTTCATAAAAAAAAATTATTAACAATTACTTTGGGGATTTTTTGTGAGGAATTTTTGTTTAAATTGGGGATTTTTGGGGACGCTCCAAATCGTTACCATAGCAATCACGCTGCAGTTTACCCTTACTATTTTTGAGATGTGTCCGAAAATTTTCTTTTCTTATCATTTAGCATGGAGTTTATGTGTTCATAAAATTTTTAAGACATACTTGGAATAAAGAAAATTTCATTAGGCTGGAGAATTTTTCTTAAATCTCATCATTTTCTTTTTATATTTTTCACTTACAGCAATTTTGGAAAACTGCCGACACTGGAGCGATTTATAATACTGCCAAACATTATCGACCGGAACTTGAGACTCCCCGACAGCCCATTGATGATAGCTATTCCGTAATTGACAGTGCCGGAAATGCTGCGCCACCAAGAAATTGTACAAGCGGTACCGTTGGCTGCATACCAAAATGTTTTGCCGAAAAGGGTAATCGGGGTCTTCAGGGTCCCATCGGTAGTCCCGGTCCCAAGGGTTTACCCGGTTATCCCGGTACTGAAGGTCCACCCGGTGATAAAGGCCAAAAAGGTGATCCCGGTCCAATGGGTCCACGTGGTTTGAAAGGTGAACGTGGTAGTGCTGGTATTCCTGGCATGTCTGGTGTACCCGGTATTCAAGGTATTGCTGGTAATGCTGGTGCTCCTGGTATTCCTGGTAAAGATGGTTGTGACGGTGAGAAAGGTTTACCTGGTGTTTCGGGTCTAAGTGGTATGACTGGTCCCCGTGGTTATCCTGGCCAACCCGGTGCCAAAGGTGAGAAAGGTGAACCGGCTAAAGAGAATGGTGATTATGCTAAGGGTGAAAAGGGTGAACCTGGTTTTGCTGGACGCTCTGGTAATCCCGGTCCCGAAGGTCCTCAAGGTCCCAAAGGTGATCGTGGTGATACTGGTCCATATGGTGCTCCTGGTCAACGTGGTGAACGTGGTATTAAGGGTGAAAAAGGTGCTCCTTGTTTCGCACGGCCTCAACCTGGACGTAAAGGTGAAAAGGGTGAGAAAGGTGAGCCCGCAGGTGCACCTAAACCTTTTACTGGCACTTCAATTGTTATGGGTGAAAAGGGCGAGATGGGACAAAAAGGTGATACTGGCGTTCCTGGTGATAAGGGTGGTGTTGGTGAACAAGGTGAACCCGGTCGTGAAGGAATGAAAGGTGAAAAGGGTCTACCCGGTGGTCCCGGTGATAGAGTAAGTTTTGAAGTCTTGTTATTACCAAATTCGCACAGGCTTATCTCTCGATTTATTTGCACCTAGGGTCGTCAAGGTGCTTATGGTCCTCCTGGCCCTGCAGGTCAAAAAGGTGATCGTGGTGATACTGGTTTGAATGGTTTACCTGGTAAGCCCGGTCAAAAGGGTGAACCTGGTCGTCCCGGCAAACCTGGTGAGCGTGGTCTTCTTGGTCCCCCTGGTCCTCCTGGTGGTGGTGCTGGACAGCCTGGTGCTCCTGGTCCCAAGGGTCCTCGTGGTTACACTGGTGCCCCCGGTCCTAAAGGCTTAGATGGTTTCGATGGTCCTCCCGGACCCCAAGGTTTACCTGGTGCCAAGGGTGGTCCAGGTGTTCCCGGTAGCATTGGTGTGGAAGGTCCTCCCGGCGAAAAAGGTGAAAAGGGTAATGCAGGTCGTCCCGGTCCAATGGGACCCCAAGGTCCTATTGGTCATACTGGTCCTCCAGGTCCTGAAGGTCAAAAGGGTGAAGCCGGTCTCCCTGGTTATGGCGAACGAGGCATGAAAGGTGATGACGGTCTTCCAGGGTAAGAATTAATTCGAGTAATTCGTAAGGAGTTGTTATTACTTTTATCGATTTCAATCGGCAGCGCTGCTGGTCTGAAAGGCGCTAAAGGTGAACGTGGTTTTCCTGGTAATGCTGGTGCTCCTGGTGATTCGAAATTGGGTCGTCCTGGTACTCCTGGTCGTGCCGGTGCTCCTGGTCAAAAGGGTGATCAAGGTCGTCCCGGTATGCCTGGACAAAAGGGTGACATGGGTCCTAAAGGTGATGCTGGTGGCAAATGCTCGAACTGTGCCCCTGGCCAAAAGGGTGACAAAGGTGATCGTGGTGCTGATGGTGTTCCCGGCAGAGATGGTGCTCGCGGCCCACCCGGCGAACGTGGCTACCCTGGTGAACGTGGTTCTGATGGTATTCCCGGACCTCCAGGCCCACCTGGTGATAAGGGTAGAGATGGAAATCCTGGCGCTCCTGGTCCTTACGGTATTCCAGGTAAAGACGCCTTCATAGATATGAACCAAATTGCAGTGGAAAAAGGTGCCAAGGGTGAGCGTGGTTATCCTGGTGCAGCTGGTCTTAAGGGTGAACGTGGTGAGCCTGGTACCCCCGGACTTAATGGACAAAAAGGTGAAATCGGTCTCAAGGGTGATAAAGGTTTCCCTGGACCTCCTGGTAGCGATGGTCTTCCCGGAAATCCCGGCAGAGATGGTCATGATGGTATTCCCGGTCGTAGCATTAAAGGTGAACCTGGTCTTTCTGGTCGTGATGGTGAAAAAGGTGATAAGGGCGCTGCTGGTCCTCCCGGCTCCACTGGTGAACCTGGTACTTGTGATGTTGACTTCCTTAAAGTACCCGCAAAGGGCAACAAAGGTGACCGCGGTCTTCCAGGCAATCCTGGAGCTATGGGACCCACAGGCTACAAAGGCGATCAAGGTCGTCCAGGATTAAAGGGAGAACCTGGTCCACAAGGTCCTCCCGGGCCCACTGGTCCTCGCGGCATGACAGGTCCCCGTGGTGATCCCGGTCCACAAGGTCCAATGGGTGCTCCTGGTAATCCTGGTAGAGATGGTTTGCGAGGCCCACCCGGCAGAAATGGTGTTCCCGGACTAAAGGGTGATCAAGGTATTGCTAGACCTGGTCCTCCAGGTAGTATTGGTCGCCCCGGTATGCCTGGCGAGAAAGGTGAACGCGGTCTTACTGGTCCACTTGGTCCTCCTGGCATGGATGGTGGTCCTGGCTATCCCGGTGACAAAGGTGATGCTGGCTATCCCGGTGCTCCTGGTCTTCCTGGTTTGGATGGTATGAAGGGTGACATGGGACCATTGGGTCCCCAAGGTCCTCCCGGTCCCCCTGGAAAACCTGGTGTTGATGGTGTGCAAGGTCGTGATGGAGCTAAGGGCGAACCTGGTTATCCCGGTTTGGTTGGTATGCCTGGTATGAAGGGTGAACGTGGTGCCCCTGGTGTTGATGGTAGTAAAGGTTTTACTGGTCTCACTGGACCACCTGGCAAACGTGGTCCTCCCGGCCCTGCTGGAATTCCCGGTAAGTATCTCTTAATTAGCACATTGTCAGTCGCAATAACATTAACATTACCATAGGTGCAAAGGGTGATCGCGGAGAGCGTGGCTTAACTGGAAAGGATGGTTTACCTGGTCCACGGGGTCCTGCTGGTCCTCCTGGTTTGATGGGCATGAAAGGTGATATGGGTCCTGTTGGTCCTCCTGGAGCTGATGGTATTCCTGGTATCGATGGCATGAAAGGTGATCGTGGTTTACCTGGTCTTGATGGCCCACGTGGTGAGCCTGGTGATGCTTCCGAAAAGGGTCAAAAGGGTGAGCCCGGAGCCCCTGGTTTGCGTGGTGAAAATGGTATGCCTGGCGCTCCCGGTATGCAAGGCGAGAAAGGTGTTGCTGGTATTGCGTTGCATGGACGTCCTGGAGCTCCTGGCGAGAAAGGTGATCGCGGTCGAGATGGTGCTAATGGTTTGGATGGAATACCCGGTGAAAAGGGCGATCAAGGTATGCCCGGTATGACCGGACCTAAAGGTACTAAGGGCGAATCTGGTCTTCCTGGTGCCCCTGGTCTTCCTGGTATGGATGGTAAGCCTGGTCAAATGGGTGCTCCCGGTCCTATGGGTCATACTGGTATGAAGGGCGACAAGGGTGACCGTGGATTCCCCGGAGTCAATGGAGCTAAGGGTGACAAGGGTGAACGTGGTATGCCCGGTTTCAATGGTGCTCCTGGTCCTAAAGGTGATCGTGGTCTAACTGGTCCTGCTGGTCTTAATGCCGTTCCCATAACAATCAAGGGCGAACGTGGTGAAATGGGTGAAGCTGGTCTCATTGGTTTACCTGGTCCCATGGGTCTTAAGGGTAACCAAGGCGCTCCTGGTTTCAGCGGACCAAAGGGTGATCGGGGATTAACTGGACCTCCTGGTGCTCCTGGGTTGAATGGTATGCCTGGTATGAAGGGTGACATGGGTCCAATGGGTGATGTTGGAGCCCCTGGTTTAACAATCAAGGGAGAGAAAGGTCTTCCTGGTCGCACTGGCAAAAATGGACGCGAAGGTATGTTATAGAGTAAATATTACAAAATCCAACTGATTTTATATTCTCAGGCGCTCCTGGTGCTCCTGGCCAAAAGGGTGAAAAGGGTCTTAGCGGATTACCTGGTACTCCTGGTCAAATGGGTGCTCCCGGTCCTATTGGTCCCCAAGGACCTAAGGGTGATCGCGGTCTCACTGGTGCCCCTGGCAGAGATGGTGCCAATGGAATGCCTGGTGTTCAAGGTATTAAGGGTGATATGGGCTATCCTGGACCCAAGGGTGAAATGGGTCTTCCTGGTAACCAAGGCCACAAAGGTGATAAGGGTGAAATGGGCATGGTTGGTGCACCTGGTATGCCAGGTCTAATGGGACTTAAGGGTGACCGTGGCATGGATGGTATGGAAGGTTTGCCAGGCCCAGTTGGTGCTCCAGGCGAGAAAGGTTTCCAAGGTACTCCTGGACGTAATGGACGTGATGGCGCTCCCGGCATGAAAGGTGACAAAGGTGAACCTGGTATGATTCCTCCCCCAGGCCCCAAGGGAGAACCTGGCTATCCTGGCAGAGACGGTGAAAAGGGAGATCGTGGTGCACCTGGTCCTCGTGGTATGGTCGGTCTGCAAGGTGAACGCGGTGAGAAGGGTGAAATGGGTCTTATGGGCTTAACTGGGGCCGTTGGCCGTCCCGGTTCCAAAGGCGATCAAGGTCCACCCGGTGTTATTGGCCGTGAAGGTGCTCCTGGTCCCATGGGTCCAAAGGGTGATGCCGGTCTTGCTTGCACACACGCCCAAGATTATCTTACCGGTATCCTATTGGTCAGACACAGTCAAACATCTACTGTACCACGTTGCGAACCCGGACATGTCGAATTATGGACTGGCTATTCCTTGTTGTATGTCGATGGTAATGATTATGCTCACAATCAAGATTTGGGCTCACCTGGTTCCTGTGTACGTCGTTTCTCCACCTTGCCAATGATGTCATGTGGCGCCAACAATATCTGCAATTATGCCTCCAGAAATGACAAATCCTTCTGGTTGACCACCAATGTCCAGCCCATGCCGATGTCGCCAGTGCCAGCTCAAGATGTTAGTGCACACATTTCACGTTGTGTTGTTTGTGAGGCTCCATCAAATGTTATTGCTGTACACAGTCAATCTTTGGAAATACCAAATTGTCCCAATGGTTGGGAAGGTTTATGGATAGGTTACAGTTTCATGATGGTAAGTTTTACAAAATATCCCGAGAAGTGGGCTTTAATATGGAACTGACGTTTTTTCATTTCTTATTCGCAAACAGCACACTGCCGCAGGCAATGGAGGTGGTGGACAAGATTTGTCCTCTACTGGCTCTTGTCTGGAAGATTTCCGCCCCATACCATTTATTGAGTGTAACGGTGGTAAGGGCCACTGTTTCTTCTATGACACAATAAACAGTTTCTGGATGGTAACCTTAGATGAATACCAACAATTCCAGAGACCCGATATGGTAACTCTAAAGGCGGGTCGCTTGCAAGAAAGAGTCTCGAGATGTCAAGTTTGTATTAAGAACTCATAAGAGGATGCTCAACAAATATGAATCCCATATCCCCTCCGCCTGACTTTTATACTCTATAGAAGCTTTTTGCAAATTACAAAATTCCCCTCCTAACCCAATCCCAGTTTTATTCCCATTCCCTAAGCTAATCCTCAAAACTCGCTCAAGTGCCATTTTGTTTGTTTTTTTATACTTTTATTTTAATTCTCTGTTCTTTAATCGAAACCAATTCCTTAATTCAAAACAATATATGTCAAAAATTTTAAACATTTTATTCATATAAACCTAAGTAAAGGAATACCAAAAAAGAAATGAAACAACGATCCTTTAGATTGTTGTCCTTATCTGGTTGTCCTACCATTGGCCTGCCTCCGCCTCTCACCCAGTGCACAAAACAACACGAATTCAAAAGAAAAGCCAAAACAGCAAAGATTTTATCCAACAACAAACCACAATACAAACACACCTACAACATTCTAATCTGCCATTTAAACGAATTTATAAAATTCTCCTTTTTTTAATACGTTTTTTTAAAATAAATTTTATGTTTAGTCTCTTAAACTTAAGTAACAAAATGATGATAAATATACACTAAATAATTAAACACAAATAACTATAAAACAAAGAAATAAGAAAAATATAAACAATTACTATATGTGTATGTTAAAAAACGACTCCAATAAAAAAACAAAAATAATAATAAAATTTTATTAAATGCATACGATTTGTTAGAAAACAACACAATCAAGAAATTAAGCCAAAAATTCAATTTGTTTAAAAAAAAGAAAATCCAACGAGCCCAAAAACAAAACCCAATTTCCAAAGATGAGATTTACAACGATACTAAAGTGTGTAATATGATGCAATCCTTGTTTTTTGATTTAAAAAAACTGCCATACTAATTTTAATTTATTATGCATAAGGCCATTATGTATAAAATTGTATAAAATTACACAAATAAACAAAAACAAAATTATGTTACAAAAAAGAAGTGTATACCTTTTATTCGCATTTTCATAAAAAAACCCCAACTGTGAGCTTAACATAGAGCGTATTTTAAGTTTTCGGCAAAATGGCGAACGTTGAATTTGGAAAATATAGCATAGTATTTAGATAAACGTAACAGAAGCAAGTTCCGCAAGTTCGGTCAGGCCGGATCTTATGGATCGTTTTATATAGTGTAGTCTCTAAATTATTATTAATCGATATGGACCAATTCCGCAAGGTAATTAGAGGGCCAAATTTCAAATTGAATTTTTTAGTGTACCTCATCTTGGACGAACGTTTTCCGATATACATGTTGCATGTTCCCCATATATTAGCTAGGGAAATAGTTTGTAATTTCTCTCTCAAAACGAACGAAATTGTTGACAAACAAATTTCGTTTCTCATTCACTTTTCACTCTAAGGAAGTTAATTGTACGGAATTTGAGGAAGATCGGTTGATATACACGCCAATTATGACCAGATCGGTGAAAAATATATATGGCGGCTATATCTAAATCTGAACCGATTTTTTCCAAAATCAATAGGGATCGTCTTTGAGCCGAAGCAGGACCCTATACCAAATTTTAGGACAATCGGACTAAAACTGCGAGCTGTACTTTGCACACAAAAATACATCAACAGACAGACAGACAGACGGACATCGCTATATCGACTCAGAATTTAATTCTAAGCCGATCCGTATACTAAAAGGTTGGTCTATGATTACTCCTTCTTGGCGTTACATACAAATGCACAAACTTATACCCTTATACCCTGTACCACAGTAGTGGAGAAGGGTATAATGAACTACTGTATGGTTAAAATGGTCATGATTTGGCGCCAATGATTTTCTTCTTTACTTTTAGTTAATTTTTTCTACTATGAGAAGATGTAATTCCGTGAACTGCAGTTAAAAAGTACAACAGGGCATTACAATTTCCTGGTTTAACAACGCTTTGTGGAAATCTCAAAATGTAGAGTAAAATTTAATTCAATCTTCGTGCGTGGTAGTTCATTCTTCCTATAAAACAGTTCATTTTTTTCGGTATAGAACCTTTTCCTGTTATACAAACAATGAAGAAGAAATAATTTGAATTTATAATTTTTCTTTAATTTTACTTTTCGCCTGGATGGAGAATCGAATCGCATTTCAATAGAAAATTTTGTCAAAATTTTATTTGTATAGAAATTATATCAAATTTTTATTTCTATAGAAAGATTTTATCAAAATTTTATTGCTAATGAAAATTTTATTTCTATTTTTCTTTAATTTTACTTTTCGCCTGGATGGAGAATCGAATCGCATTTCAATAGAAAATTTTGTCAAAATTTTATTTCTATAGAAATTATATCAAATTTTTATTTCTATAGAAAGATTTTATCAAAATTTTATTGCTAATGAAAATTTTATCAAAATTTTATTTCTATAGAAAATTTTATCAAAATTCCATTTCTAAAGAAAATTTTGTCAAAATTTTATTTCTATAGAAAATTTTGTCAAAATTTTATTTCTATAGAAAACTTTGTCAATATTTTATTTCTATAAAAAAGTTTGTCAGAATTTTATTTCTTTCGAAAAGTTTGTCAAAATTTTACTTCTATAGAAAATGTTGTCAAAATTGTCTATTTCTATAGAAAATTTTTATCGAAATTGTATTTTTATAGAAAATTTTATAAAAAATTATTTTTATAGAAAATTTTGTCAAAATTTCATTTCTATAGAAAATAATGTCAAAATTTTATTTCTATAGAATATGTTGTTAAAACTTTCTATTTCTATAGAAAATGTTGTCAAAACTTTCTATTTCTATCGAAAAATGTCAAAATTTTATTTCTTTAGAAAATTTTGTCAAAATTTTATTTCTCTAGAAAATTTTGTCAAAAATTTATTTCTATAGAAAATTTTGTCAAAATTTTATTTCTATAGAAAATTTTATCAAAATTTTATTTTTATAGAAAGTTTTGTCAAATTTTTTTTGTCAAAACTTTCTATTTCTATAGAAAAATGTTATCAAAATTTTATTTCTTTAGAAAATTTTGTCAAAATTTTATTTCTATAGAAAATTTTGTCAAAATTTTATTTCTATAGAAAATTTTGTCAAAAATTGTATTTCTAAAGAAAATTTTGTCAAAATTTTATTTCTATAGAAAATTTTGTCAACATTTTATTTGTATAGAAATTATGTCAAAGTTTTATTTCTATCGAAAAATTTTATCAAAATTTTATTTTTATAGAAAGTTTTGTCAAATTTTTTTTGTCAAAACTTTCTATTTCTATAGAAAAATGTTATCAAAATTTTATTTCTTTAGAAAATTTTGTCAAAATTTTATTTCTATAGAAAATTTTGTCAAAATTTTATTTCTATAGAAAATTTTGTCAAAAATTAAGTCTATAGAAAATTTTGTCAAAATTTTATTTGTATAGAAATTATGTCAAAATTTTATTTCTATCGAAAAATTTTATTTCTATAGAAAATTTTATCAAAATTTCATTTCTAAAGAAAATTTTGTCAAAATTTTATTTCTATAGAAAATTTTGTAAATTTTTTTCCTATAGAAAATTTTGTCAAGATTTTATTTCTATAGAAAATTTTATCGAAATTGTATTTTTATAGAAAATTTTATCGAAATTGTATTTCTATAGAAAATTTTATCGATATTGTATTTCTATAGAAAATTTTGTCAAAATTTTATTTCTATAGAAAATTTTGTCAAAATTTTATTTCTATAGAAAATTTTGTCAAAATTTTATTTCTATAGAAAATTTTGTTAAAAGTTTTTTCCTATAGAAAATTTTGTCAAGATTTTATTTCTATAGAAAATTTTATCGAAATTGTATTTTTATAGAAAATTTTATCGAAATTGTATTTCTATAGAAAATTTTATCGATATTGTATTTCTATAGAAAATTTTGTCAAAATTTTATTTCTATAGAAAATTTTGTCAAAATTTTATTTCTATAGAAAATTTTGTAAATTTTTTTTTATAGAAAATTTTGCCAAAATTTTATTTCTATAGAAAATTATGTCCAAATTTTATTTCTATAGAAAATGTTGTCAAAACTTTCTATTTCTATAGAAAATGTTGTCAAAACTTTCTATTTCTATCGAAAAATGTCAAAATTTTATTTCTTTAGAAAATTTTGTCAAAATTTTATTTCTCTAGAAAATTTTGTCAAAAATTTATTTCTATAGAAAATTTTGTCAAATTTTTTTTCTGTAGAAAGTTTTTTTCAAATTTTATTTCTATAGAAAATTTTGTCAAAACTTTCTATTTCTATAGAAAATTTTGTCAAAACTTTCTATTTCTATAGAAAAATGTTGTCAAAACTTTCTATTTCTATAGAAAAATGTTGTCAAAATTTTATTTCTTTAGAAAATTTGTCAAAATTTTATTTCTTTAGAAAATTTTGTCATAATTTTATTTCTAGAGAATATTTTGTCAAAATTTTATTTCTATAGAAAATTTTGTCAAAATTTTAGTTCTATAGAAAAATTTTATTTCTATAGAAAATTTTTTCAAAATTTTATTTCTATAGAAAATTTTTTCAAAATTTTATTTCTATAGAAAATTTTGTAAAATTTTTTTTCATAGAAAATTTTGTCAAGATTTTTTTCTGTAGAAAATTTTATCGAAATTGTATTTCTATAGAAAATTTTGTAAAAATTTATTTTTATAGAAAATTTTGTAAAAATTTATTTTTATAGAAAATTTTGTCAAAATTTTATTTCTATAGAAAATTTTGTCAAAATTTTATTTCTATAGAAAATTTTGTCAAAATTTTATTTCTAGAGAAAATTTTGTCAAAAATTTGTTTCTTTAGAAAATTTTGTCAAAATTTTATTTCTATAGAAAATTTTGTCAAGAATTTATTTCTATAGAAAATTTTGCCAAAATTTTATTTGTATTTGTCAATATTTTATTTCTTTAGAAAATTTTGTCAAAATTTTAATTCTATAGAAAATTTTGTCAAAATTTTATATCTATAGAAAATTTTGTTAAAATTATATATAGGCAATTTTGTAAAAATGGAATCTATGACGGCTCTATATAAAATAAAAAATAGCAATTATAAAAAATAGGTATTTATATATCTCGCAAACTACTGTCACTTATGATATCGTCAAGGGATGGTATCCCCTTTGTAATGAAAGCTATTTTCTCGCGAGATATTCTCGTTTTGCTTACAAACGAAAGTTTACAACAACCCCAATTTCGATTTGTTTGGCTAAGGGGTTCTCTTGATGTCGAAGCGCGAAACCCCCGATGAAAAGAAAAGCCGGTAGTAATGTTTTCAAATACAACACAACAAACGATAATAAATATGTATATATGGAAGACAGAGAGATAGAGAGAACGAGAAATTAGACGATGTAAACAGAACGGGGGGTGAAAATTGAGAATATAAGAACACGCCACAACACAGAGGCCAAACAACCGAACCTGACGATAACAGAGAGCACACAGCGATATGACAAAAAGATTCGTCGATTACACATGGAACGTGTGTGGTGTAATGATGACAATAATAAGGGTAGTTAGATATGCGAGCGAATGAACGACGCACAATGGGGTGAATTCTTCAAGGAGTAAAAGAAATGGAATTATAAAATACATTTTTGGGCTTCACAGTAACTGATTAATAAAGGATAAATTTTTAACTATTATTTTTATTTTTTTTTTTTTTGAAACACTGATTTCAACAGCTGTGGCACGTTGTAAATGTTTGCCGAAAAAACAACATTTTTGCAACAAAAAATCTCCATGTTCATTGTCCAAAAATAACATTTTACTCATGCAACATATTTGGTGTGATCATATTCCTTCTCTGCATGTACATATCACCCATCCTGTATATATGCCTGCAAAGATTGCCATACCACTTCTTCCCACTTGGTGAAGTACGACTCTGATAAGCTCCTCAACCCTCTAGATAAACAAAAAATCATTAAGTACATTTATTTACATATATTCCCCAACCATCCCATTGTGCATGGCAAAAGGAGTCCATACATATGGTAAACCAGCCACAGAAATCAGTCTCAGTCAGTTTGTACATGGAAGTGAAGGAACAAACAACCCAGCAAGTGGTGTGTGCAGTGCAACAAAATAGGTGTTTGCCCTTCAACGTGTGCCACACAATAGCTCACAAATCCAATTGGAATAGAGAAAGACGGACGTGTGAATAAAAATTTCGGTTTAAATCTGGTGAAAAAAAAACGAGGAAACTAAAAATTTTATTCATCATTTATTTAGTTTTATTTATAAAATAAAATTAAGGGCGAATAAGTAAATGAAATTTACAAAAGAAATTGTGTCTCGTTATCTTGGAAAAAACATAAAATATAAAATCTTAAGAGGAGACAAATAATCCCATGAAATAGAAAAAACTAAAAACGAAGCACAAACACCAACAATCCACCCCTAAACAAAAAAAAAACACAACATTAATAGCGAGAAGAAAGGCCACAAAAACGCACCCCATACCATCAACGACGCCTACTACTAAAGCACTCCACATCCCTGGGCTCCTTTTGGACAAATTCACTTCACTTCGCTGTCATTCCTATCGGTGTCTATGGATCTATGAACCCTAGTGAACATTTTTTTTATCTGAATGATTATCGTGCTGTTGTTATTCTTTAAATCAATCTGCCTATATTGTCAACGTCTGGTATTGCATATACATGACCGATGGATAAATCCGAAAAACGTACGTCTCCTGAAAGAAGCCGCCGAAGCCAAAGGTGCTAAATTCCATATAGACGACTATCGTCAATCTAAGAAATCCAAAAGGAGACGCTGTACCACGACCACCACCACTTCGCCATTTGCCAACACCTACGCAAGCGAAGACACCACATCATCATCATCATTACCAGCATCGGCGGCAGCCTCATCCTTGCTTAGTTCATTGGGCAACAAAGCCGAGTCCTGCCGTTTCTGTGCCAATACACCACAAGGCTATTGTCGTCATCATTTCCATTTGCAGGAATTGCAAGTGCACAAACAACAGCAATCGACTTGGTGTCCCTTGGGCGGGGGGTTTTTGAGTCGTAATGCAGAATACAAGCAATTGCGTAAAATTAAACGGGAACTAAAGCGAACATTAAAGCAACGTAGCCTTAAAAACGGCAACTGCAGTGGGGTGGCCTATCAGGCAACTCAACAACCACCACTACCGCCGCCACCAACATTATATGAAGAAGTGAATGGTATTCCCTCGCCCTCTTCGAATCCATCATCATCATCATTATATTATCCAGATTCTGGTTATCAAACTATATCCTTGACAAATACAAGTAATCTCTCGCAATTGGCGGAATCAGAGCCATCGGATTATTCGCAAATATCATCGCAAGAGTTTTTGGACTTGCCTACACCAAATTCTGTGGTAGAGACTACCTACAGTTTTGAGACCTGTTGTGAAACACCACGTTCAGAATCACCTGTATTGGCTAGAATTACATCGCACCAGAGTTTTGCTTCATGTGTTAGCAGTAGTAGCAGTTCGTTCACCTCATCAGCTCAATTATCGACATCTCATCTATAGACAATTTTTATTTGTTTAGGTAAGTGATAAATGATAAATCCAAATTATTGCCAATACAATTTTTTTTATTAATTTAATTTATGTCGAATTTTTTTCACCGACTATTTTCATATCTTTAGCTATTTAATTACTACTATGGCACGGAACCTTTCCAGATGTTGTTGCATTTTTGTTACTTCCGTTATGGTGATTGGCAACGCTATCGAGTATCATTATAATGATTAGTGATGTTATAAAGGGTGATACGGTCAAAATTTGGTCAAGGGAAAACGCGTGTAAATCGGTGAAATCGTTTATTTAAAAAATCAAATTATATTTCTTTTTCAAGTTCAATTAGTATAAAATTCAGGAAAAATATTCAGTTAGGCTTTTGCTTTTCCAAATCCAAATTGCCGGGCCTCACGCTTGACACCTGCCATCAGATTTTGTACAGCCACCTTGCCCACCACCTTCGCCGCAGAAAGCCAGTTTGCCTTGAACTGCTGCTCGTCCTTAGCAGTTTTTTTTTTTTGTCTTCTTTAGGTTCCGCTTGACAATAGCCCAGTATTTCTCAATTGGGCGGAGCTCTGGCGTGTTGGAAGGGTTCTTGTCCTTGGGAACCACCTGCACGTTGTTGGCGGCGTACCACTCCATGGCCTTTTTACCGTAATGGCAAGATGCCAAATCCGGCCAAAACAGTACGGAACAACCGTGTTTCTTCAGGAAAGGCAGCAGACGTTTATTCAAACACTCTTTCACGTAAATTTCTTGGCTGACAGTCCCGGAAGCTATGAAAATGCTGCTTTTCAAGCCACAGGTACAGATGGCTTGCCAAACCAGATATTTCTTTGCGAACTTTGACAGTTTTATGAGCTTGAAAATATCTGCTACCTTTCCCCTTCCCTTTGCCGTATAAAACTCCTGTCCCGGAAGCTGCTTGTAGTCGGCTTTGACGTAGGTTTCGTCGTCCATTACCACGCAGTCAAACTTCGTCAGCATCGTCGTGTACAGCCTCCGGGATCGCGCTTTGGCCGTCGTATTTTGTTTATCATAGCGATTTGGAGTCACTACCTTCTTGTAAGTCGATAGTCCGGCTCGGTTTTTGGCTCGATGCACGGTTGTAGACGATACACCCAGCTTATTTGCGGCATCTCGGAGAGAGAGGTTAGGGTTTCGCTTGAAACTACCGGCAACTCTCTTTGTCGTCTCAGCGGCTTCCGGTTTTCGATTTCCCCCCGATCCAGACTTCCTGGCTGTCGACAAACGTTCCCCAAACACTTTAGTTACATTTGTAACGGTTGATTTGGCAACTTTTAGCGATTTTGCCAGCTTTGCGTGCGAGTAGCTCGGATTTTCGCGATGCGCGAGCAAAATTTTGATACGCTACTCTTCTTGCTTGGACGGCATTTTGACAACTGAAGAGCGAATTCCAAAATCAAAATAGGAGCAACATTCTACACACGCACACCTTCAAAATGAGGGGTGTTCAGGTTTTTTAAATGCAAAATTGAAAGAAATATGTCAGGGTTATATTGACGAAATTTTGACCGTATCACCCTTTACACAAACTTTGAGGGGTTTGAGATCGTTAATAATATTATTTTTAGTTTGACAGATAGTAACCTGTAGTTTGGTTAGGTTAGGTTTAAATGGTAGCCCGCTTATACCGATCGAACACCAAAACGTTGTTCAGTGGTGGACTGTTGTCAAAATTTTATTGCTCTAGAAAAGTTTGTCAAAATATTATTTCTATAGAAAATTTTTATTTCTACAGATAAATTTCACAAAATGTTATTTCTATATGAGTAGAAAATTTTGTCAACATTTTATTTCTATAAAAAATTTTGTCAAAATTTTATTTCTAAAGGGTGGTTAAAATTTCAAGGCCGATGTTGATTTTGAATAAAACACAAACTATTTAGGAAATTATTGTATTTTTATTTTATTATGATATATTGCTATTACTCAATTATGCATGGAACAAAATATCGGCAAAATGGGTGCCGCGACCTCGGTGGCACACCTCCACCCGATGGTCCAAATGACACTGAGGCATAATAGAGGTTCTATGCCGTTAATGTGCCGAATTATCTCACCCTTTAGCTCTTGAATTGTTGCTGGCTTATTCTTTCAAATAACCCCAAAAAAAGTCCAAAGGTGTCAAATCACATGATCTTGGCGGCCAATTGACATTGCCATTAAGTGAGATAACACGGCATTTGAATTTGTTTCGCAAAAGAGCCATTGTTTCGTTAGCTGTGTGGCAAGTGGCACCGTCCTGCTGAAACCACATATCGTCCACATCCATATCTTCCAATTCGGGCCATAAAAAGTTCGTTATCATCTCACGATAGCGAACACCATTCACAGTAACTGCATGACCGGCCTCATTTTGGAAAAAAATACGGCCCGATGATGCCGCCAGCCCATAAACCGCACCAAACAGTCACTCTTTGTGGGTGCATTGGTTTTTCGACAATCACTCTTGGATTCTTATTCGCCCAAATGCGGCAATTCTGTTTATTGACGAATCCACTGAGGTGAAAGTGTGCCTCATCACTGAATATGATTTTCTTCGAAAATTGATCATCCACTGTTGCCATTTCTTGGAACCATCTAACACGTTGTTGGATTGTGATCTCTCCATGGTTCAAATTCAATAAGTCTGAAATAGAGAAATGTCAAATAAAATTCGGAAAAAACTTGGCGTTTGGCTGGGGTTCACATTCAACATCGGCCCTTACAATTTAACCACCCTTTATAAAAAATTTTTTCAAAATTTTATTTCCATAGAAAATGTTGTCAAAATGTTTATTTCTGTAGAAAGTTTTATCAAAATTTTTATTTCTATTGTAAATTTTGTCACAATTTTATTTCCATAGAAAATGTTGTCAAAATGTTTATTTCTATAAAAAAAATTTATCAAAATTTTTATTTCTATAGTAAACTTTGCCAAATTTTTATTTCTATTGTAAATTTTGTCAAAGTTTTATTTTCATAGAAAATTTTATTTATTTCAATAGAAAATTTATGAAGAAGTACCTCTTTGCAAAATGTACCAAAATCAAGAATTTTCCATCTACAAAACAATAAAAATGTATCATTTTTTGTAAAATTCTACCAACTGTGGCAAACGGCTCAGGGGCCGGCTCTAAACATTATTGCTAAAGACTCCATGCGTATATTTCGTATATCTTGTATGCACTTTTAAATTGCGTCTGAAAATGTTCAACTTTTATCGTTGAGAATTTGTAAAAAGTTCCACAAAAAGTGGCATTTGCAATAAAAGATACCACCATTCATTTTGAAAAAATTACTACAAAAAGTGGGCAACTATTTTGATAAAGCAAACAATACATAGTAAATGATTTTCATTGGCTTTTATAAAACAAATTGTGAAATCACTGTTTTTTAAATTAAATTTAAAATATCCAAACAACCATTTTAACTCGAATTCATTGAAAGTCATCATTTGTAGTTGACAGTTCAAAGGAATAACATGATTGTACTATTACCAGTGTTGCTCTTGTCCCCAAACTGGAACCAGAGAGAATAAAAACACAAGAGGACGAAAATTTCTCTTCTACAAAAACAACAAATTTTAAGCGTATAGATGTCGCACTATGCCTGCAGCGTGGTATTGCCGACGTTGCGGTAGAAGCGCTGTTTTGATAAATTGTTTATAAAGGCATCGGCAGTTATAATTTCAAATTGTCTGCCAAAAAAATTAATAGAATGAAAAGAAATTAGGTTCTAAATCCTATATTCCTTACATTTCGTAAAGCCGGCAGAAACTGAACTGGGTGACGCCGACGCAAACTGTATGATATTTGAGAGAAGCGCCGACAAAAACTGCATGATATTGGAGAAAATTTCATCATGACTGCCACCTACTGACACAGTTTCGCTTCACAGTTTCATCCTCTTGTCTTTTTATTCTCTCTGGTGGAACTACTGCCAGTATTGCCGGTATGTTTCTGGCTCTTGTCCCCAAACTGGAAGGTTTTAGTCCCCAAAAATCCCCAATTTAAATTAAGACAACAAAGTTCCTTAATAAAATTGTCTTTTTCTGTTGTAGAAATTAAAAGAAAATTTTTTGTCATGGTAACTTTCGAGTTGCAATAAAATCAATATTACGAAACACAAAACCAACAAACCGTTGATCGACTTCCATATGATCGACAAATGAAAATAGAAGTTTAAAATTCGGAACTAATAACATGGAGTGATTGATCAATATGAATATGTCCCTTCTTCATTATTTCTATATTTATGGGTTATATTGTTCGAATCATTAATGAACACTGACGATAGGTTTTCACAATAGTAGAACAGTTTATTAGCCAATCTAAATAAAATCCTAAATGCTCCATTTGCACCTTATGGAATAAAGAGGAGCACAGTTTTCTCTTTTAAATATGTATTGACGATTCGCTGTGCTTCTTTTGTAATAATGTAAAATAAATATTATATAAAAATTGAAATATTAATAGCATAAGCTCTATTATTTGTTAAGGTACCCCCATCACAGCCGTTATCTTGACACGAGTTGACATCAAAAGGAAAGGAATTAAAAAGTGGCACTAAAAAATGGCACAAAAATTTAAAAAGTATAGCATTTAGTGGCACAAAAATATCAACACTTGAAAAAAGTGGCACAACGGTAACACAATATCAATATGAAAAAAGTACACATGAAATTTTCAACACTGGTGAGATGAGTTTAGGTTAGATTGAAAAGAGGATTCAGGTTAATCTGTTCAATATTCGGTTTTTGCGAGTGCTCTAACTCGTTCTTTTCATCGAATCACTTTCTTAATCTGGGAGATCTGTATGTTTAATCAATTCCTCAATTGATTTCCAGTATGGACCAGGCGTTTACACCACCACATAGGGTCTGGTCCAAGGTTTCCTCATCTTAACAACACGGCTTGTATACTCGCAAAAAAATCAGTGTCTACGAGAAGAAACAAACCAATGTTAGGTGAGGTGTAGTGACATGTATTTTGGTACAACGTGTGGTGATCATCTCTTATCAATGAATGCTGCATTATCCTATGATTAGCTCAATGACATGAGATCTTCCTTTTATAGCCGAGTCCGTACCACGGTTGCCACAGTTGGTAGAATTCTACCAAAAATGGTAGATTTTTTACTGTTTGGTAAACTGCTAGAATTCTGAAATTTTAGTAGACTTTGCAAAACATTCCTCTCCAACTAAGATGTACTACAATTTTTATAGAAATACAATTTTGATTAGACAAAATTTACAATAGAATTAAAAATTTTGACAAATTTTTCTACATATATCAAAATGTTGACAAAATTTTCTATGGAAATAAACATTTTGATAAAATTTTCTATGGAAATAGAATTTTGACAACAATTTTTATAGAAATAAAATTATGACAAAATTTTCTATAGAAATAAAATTTTGACAAAATTTTCTATAGTAATAAAATTTTAACAAAATTTTCTATAGAAATAAAATTTTGAAAAACTTTCTATAGAAATAAAATTTTAACAAAATTTTCTATAGAAATAAAATTTTGACAAAATTTTGTATAGAAATAAAATTTTGACAAAATTTTCTATAGAAATAAAATTTTGACAAAATTGTTTATAGAAATAAAAGTTTACAAAATTTTCTATTAAATAAAATTTTGACACAATTTTCTATATAAATAAAATTTTGACAAAATTTTCTATAGAAATAAAATTTTGACAAAATTTTCTATAGAAATAAAATTTTGAAAAAATTTTCTATAGAAATAAAATTTTGACAAAATTTTCTATAGTAATGCAATTTTAACAAAATTTTCTATATAAATAAAATTTAGACAAAATTTTCTATTGTAATAAAATTTTAACAAAATTTTCTATTGTAATAAAATTTTAACAAAATTTTCTACAGAAATAAAATTTTAACAAAATTTTCTATAGAAATAAAATTTTGACAAAATTTTCTATAGAAATAAAATTTTGACAAAATTTTCTAAAGAAATAAAATATTTCCAAAATTTTCTATAGAAATAAAATTTTCTATATAAATAAAATTTTGACAAAATTTTCTATAGTAGAAAATTTTGACAAAATTTTCTATAGTAGTAAAATTTTAACAAAATTTTCATTAGAAATAAAATTGTGACAAAATTGTCTATAGAAATAAAATTTTGACAAAATTTTCTATAGAAATAAAATTTTAACAAAATTTTCTATAGAAATAAAATTTTGACAAAATTTTCTATAGAAATAAAATTTTGACAAAATTTTCTATAGAAATAAAATTTTGACAAAATTTTCTATAGAAATAAAATTTTGACAAAATTTTCTATAGAAATAAAATTTTGACAAAATTTTCTATAGAAATAAAATTTTGACAAAATTCTCTATAGAAATAAAATTTTGACAAAATTGTTTATAGAAATAAAAGTTTACAAAATGTTCTATATAAATAAAATTTTGACAAAATTTTCTATGGAAAAAAAAATTTCTATAGAAAAAAAATGTTTGATAACATTTTCTATAGAAATAAAATTTTGACGAAATTTTCTATAGAAATAAAATATTGACAAAATTTTCAAAAGAAATAAAATTATGAAAAACTGTCTATAGAAATAAAATTTTGACAAAATTCTCTATAGAAATAACATTTTGACAAAATTGTTTATAGAAATAAAAGTTTACAAAATTTTCTATATAAACAAATTTTGACAAAATTTTCTATATAACTAAAATTTTGACAAAATTTTCTATAGTAATAAAATTTTTATCAAAATTTTCTATAGAAATAAAATTTTGACAAAATTGTCTATAGAAATAAAATTTTGACAAAATTTTCTATAGAAATAAAATTTTGACAAAATTGTTTATAGAAATAAAATTTTGACAAAATTTTCTATAGAAATAAAATGTTGACAAAATTTTCTATAGAAATAAAATTTTGATAACATTTTCTATAGAAATAAAATTTTGACAAAATTTTCTATAGAAATAAAATTTTGACAAAATTTTCAATAGAAATAAAATTTTGACAAAATTTTGTATAGAAATAAAATTTTGACAAAATGTTCAATAGAAATAAAATTTTGAAAACTTTCTATAGAAATAAAATTTTGACAAAATTCTCTATAGAAATAAAATTTTGACAAAATTGTTTATAGAAATAAAAGTTTACAAAATTTTCTATATAAATAAAATTTAGAAAAACTTTCTATAAAAATAAAATTTTGAGAAAATTTTCTATAGAAATAAAATTTTGACAAAATTGTTTATAGAAATAAAAGTTTACAAAATTTTGTATAAAATAAAATTTTAACAAAATTTTCTATACAATTAAAATTTTAACAAAATTTTTATAGAAATAAAATTTTGACAAAATTTTCTATAGAAATAAAATTTCTGATTATTAATTTTGTTCGGCTTGAGGTCATAGAAACAATCGATTATTGATTTGTTTTAATATTTATTTCCAATATTTCGGTTAGTGCCACTAACCATCTTCTGGGAATTTTGACAAAATTTTCAATAGAAATAAAATTTTGAAAAACTTTCTATAGAAATAAAATTTTGACAAAATTCTCTATAGAAATAAAATTTTGACAAAATTGTTTATAGAAAAAAAGTTTACAAAATTGTCTATAAAAATACAATTTTGACAAAATTTTCTATATGAATAAAATTTTGACAAAATTTTCTATATAAATAAAATTTTGACAAAATTTTCTATAGTAATAAAATTTTGACAAAATTTTCTATTGTAATAAAATTTTAACAAAATTTTCTATAGAAATAAAATTTTAACAAAATTTTCTATAGAAATAAAATTTTGACAAAATTGTCATTAGAAATAAAATTTTGACAAAATTTTCTATAGAAATAAAATTTTAACAAAATTTTCTATAGAAATAAAATTTTGACAAAATTTTCTATAGAAATAAAATTTTGACAACATTTTCTATAGAAATGAAATTTTGACAAAATGTTCTATAGTAATAAAATTTTGCAAAATAAGATTCTTTTTAGAAAATCTGAAAAAAATGTCCAAATCGGTCTAGATTTAATTATAGGTTTACTTTTACAATAGTCTTTAAATTTTATATTGTGTAATTTTAGCATCTTTTGGCTTCGAAAGTACATTTTTAGTACTTTTTCGTCAATATCATTTATCATCCCTGTACTATATTCTAATATACTACTAGAAACATAAGTTCTGTACCCTAATTATACAGCAAGGTGTCTCCCAACGTTCCCTGTATATAAAGTATAAGCATACTTAAAAATGTCATAAAAGCGTCATCAATAGGGAAAGGCTTCTACTCACACTAAATTGTAATTGTAATGTCATAAATCACAGAAAGGATAGTATCAGTCATCAAAGTCAATTAAAAAATTAATTGATGCAACTAATTGTTGTGAGTTTTTTTATTAAATTTTTAATGGAATATATTTTTTTTTAATTTAATTAAAATATTAATTAAAATTTTAATTGAAAAAAAATTGGTGAAATTTTTTCTGTGCTCTCACTTCCCACTATTAAAATATTATTTTTCCCATTGTAAACATATGTATGTTCCGATATTCGGAATCGCAAAATTTTGGTTTGGCGATATTTTCTTAGCCCTAAAACATACAAATTGATATTTTGGAAACATAGTTCTCTTTGATGGGAAGTTTAAATACAAAATAGATTTAAGTCCGATAGTATCACAATTTTTTTTTAAGAAAACTAAATTTTTGCGATTTGATATTTCGAATATTGGAACATGGGGGATAATGATTATTGTGACCCTTATTATTATAAAACAAAACTCAAACATAAATTTAACAAAGAGGGTTCTCCTCTGCCTTCCATGACTTCCTCTTTCTGTCGATCTTCTTTGTTGGCTGCTATATAGTAAAAAGTAGGTTAACTATTTTTAACATGTTTTAATGGAAAAAATCATTTTTGGCAAAATACCAGAATTGCATGGGCCTACTAACATTCATTTTATTTTACATTCCAGATTGGCCAACAACAACAAATGCCCCAGCAAGAGTAGAACAACACATTCATTGCTGACACACACACACACAACACACAGGGGTAGAAAGTGTCCTAATTGATACTTACAAGTAAAGAAGGACACTCCAAATCCTTTAGTCCATAAAACAAAAGGCAAAAAAGCGACAGCAGTCTTACAAACACAAGAATATACGCAAAACAATTGATCGAATCGGAAATTTTGAAATGGAGGAAACAATTAAGCAAAGAGCTACAAAATCATAGACAACAAACCATTCTTGAAGCACTTCTCACAATACCATCCAACAGCACATCCATCCATCCATATAACTCAAGTAGCACCTTACGCCAGCAATAGCAAATAAATAAAAAAAAAACACACAATGACATCAAGTGATAGTAGTGGAACAGGAGGAGGTGATCCAAGTACAATTACCTCTCCCAATACTTCTCCACGTCAGAGAAGACGTTCGGTGCGAACAAACAATAGTTCCATCTCAAATGCCAACAAACGTTTGGGTAACAGTAAAAAAGTCACAATACCTCTTGAGAATGGTTGTGAAGACAATTGGACCTGGAGTCGACGACATCGTTCCAAAGAGACTGTCCTTAGTGGTCCGAACGAAAGAACCGTACATTTCCACCCGAATTGGAGTAAAGGCACTGCCGGTGTTTTGGGCAAGAGAGCACTGAATAATGGTCGTTTCTATTGGGAACTGCATGTTTCACAAAGAATATTTGGAACAAGCATTATGTTTGGCATTGGTACACGAAAAGCTCGACTTCATGCGAATTCTTTTCGCAATATGTTGGGTGAAAATGAACATGGTTGGGGTTTATCCCACAAGGGTGTTCTTTGGCACAAAGGTATTGCTCTGATATACACGGAACGTTTTAAAGAGAATCAAGCCACAGTTGTGGGTATACTTTTTGATGGTATCGAAGGTACTCTGACCTACTATAAAGATGGAAAATGTCTTGGGGTGGCTTTTCGAGGATTGGATAAGGTAAGGACCTATATAGGTTCTCAAGAAAATATCATAGATGTTACAATTTTATTTATACGGAAAATTCCGTCAAAATTTTATTTCTATAGAAAATTTTTCTTCAATTTTATTTCTATAGAAAATTTTGCCAAATTTTTATTTCTACCAAAAATTTTGCCAAAATTTCATTTCTTTAGAAAATTATTGCAAAATTTTATTTCTTCAGAAAAATTTGTCAAAATTTTGTTTCTATAGAAAATTTTTGCTAAATTTTATTTCTTTAGAATTTTTTTTTCAAATCTTTATTTCTATGAAAAATTTTAGCAACATTTTATTTTTACACAGAAAAAAACATAGTTTTTGCCTTCAATCACGTAATTTGAAATTAAAATGTCTTCAATCACCGAAATGATATTATCAATCACCAAAATCAATTAAACAATTAATTGGATCAAATGAAAAAATTAATTGATACAATTAATTTTTGTGATTGATTTTTGTTCCAACCAAAAAAACTTTAATCATTTAATATTTAATCATTTAAATTTTTAATTTAAGTTTCTTAAGATTCAAATAAAATTTTAATTGTAAAAATTTTGGTGATACTTTTTTCTATGTATGCAAAATTTTATTTCTTTAAAAATATTTGACAAAATTATTTCTATAGAAATTTTAGAAAAATTTTATTCTATAGAAAATTTTATTTCTATAGAAAATTTTACGAAAATTTCATGTATTTTTTTTTTGCAAAATTGCATTTCTATATATAAAAATTTTATTTCTTTAATTTTTTTAAATTTATTCCTATAAAAAATTTTAGCTAAATTGTATTGTAAAGTGTAAATTTTGACAAATTTTTCTATAGAAATTTTTTGCAAAATTTTTCAATTCAATTTTTTTAAATTTTTCAAAATTGTTCCAAAAATTTTATATCTATAGAAAATTTTGTAAAAAAATTATTCCTTTAGAAAGTTTTGTCAAAATTTTCTTCCTACAAAACATTTACGACAAAATTTTATAGAAAATTATGTCAAAATTTCATTTCTATAAAAAATGTTGTCAAATTTCTATTTCTAAAGAAATATTTCTCCACATTTTTTTTCTATAGAATATTTCCTCCAAATTTTTTTCTATATAAATTTTTCTGCAAATTTTATGTGTATAGAAAATTGTCTCCAAATTTTATTTCTATAAAAAATTTTGTCAAAATTTTATTTCTATAGAAAATATTTTTAAAATTGTATTTCTGTAGAAAATGTGTTCAAAATTTTATTTCTATAGAAATTTTTGTAAAATTGTATTTCTGTATAAAATGTGGTCAAAATGTTATTTCTATAGAAAATTTTTGTAAAATTGTATTCCTATAGAAAGTTTAACTAAAATTTAATTCTGTAGAAAATTTGGTAAAATTGTTATTTCTATAGAAATTTTTGCAAAATTCTATTTCTATGCAAAATTCTATTTCCTATAGAAATTTTTGCCAAAATTTTGTCAACATTTTATTTCTATAGACATTTTTGTCAAAATTTTATTTCTGTAGAACATTTTTGCTAAATTTTATTTCTAAGAAAATTGTTTCAAAATTTTGTTTCTAAAGAGAATTTTTGCTAAATTTTATTTCTATAGAAAATTTTTGCTAAATGTTTATTTCTATAGAAAATTTGTACTGTTATAGCAATTTTTTCCTATAGAAATTTTTGTCAAATTGTTTTCAACATTTTATTTCTATAGACATTTTTTGTCAAAATTTTGTTTAGGCAGTAGCCGACTATCAAACCCTTTTTCGGGAGGTTCAAGTGTAGTTCACGTTGGGTTGAGTGAATTACCCGAATTTATTCTGATAATTGGTTGATAGTTTTGCTGCAAGTAGAGGATGCTGATGAGGAATGTGGTAATTCCGAAACAGCTGTACATCCAACCATCTTGCAGTCTATAGGGCTTTGCCCAAATAAATTTGACAAGCATACTTTTCCTCTGTTGGTTAAGCTACACTTGTAGTTTAGTCAATGCATGGCTTTAAGCTGAGATCAAAAAAACAACAATAACGATTGAAGAGAAGCCAACAATAACAAACAAAACGAATGGAAAATTTTATTTCTATAGAAAATTTTTGCGAAGTGTTATTTCTATAGAAAGTATTTGCAAATTTTTATTTCTATAAAAAACATTTGCAATAATTTACTTTTATTGGAAAGTTTTTGAAAATGTTTACTTCTATAGAAAATTTTAGCAAAATATCATTTCTATGGAATTTTTTTTGCAAAATTCTTTTTCCTATTAAATTTTTTGCCAAAATTTTGTCAACATTTTATTTCTTAGAAATTTTTGTCAAATTTTTATATCTATAGAATGTTTTTGCAAAAGTTTAATTCTATAGAAAATTTTATTTCTGTATATAAGTTTTGATTTTTTTTATGCACATTTTTTTTTAATTTTATCTCTTCAGAAAATGTTTATAAAATTTTATTTCTATAGAATTTTTTTGCAAAATTTTATTTCTATAGAAAATTTTGTCAAATTTTATTATTATTCCTTTAGAATATTTTGTCCAATTTGTATTTTTATAGAAAATTTTGTCAAATTTTTATTCCTATAGAAAATAAAAACCGCTAAAAACTATATAATTAAAATTAATATTTTCCTATTTTTCAGATCAAGGAACCCCTCTTCCCGATTGTATGCTCTACAGCTGCTAAGACAGAAATGACACTAAAAAGTACACGCAGCGATATAGGCCATTTGCAAGATCGTTGTCGAGCCGAGGTTATGAAGCATATAAAATCTCGACATGATTTATTGAAATTAAAGTTACCATCGATTATAACCAACTATTTAAGTGAAGCCATAAATGAGAATGTGCCACTGCGGCAAGTGGATAACTATGATATGCTATTTGATTTCTAGATGGATTCTTCTCACCGAAACTAATTAGAAATTGGCGAATCCATGAGATATACAAAAACTATAGAGCTAATTTGTTAAGTAGGTATTAAACTGTTTAGTGTAGGTTTATATTTAGATAGCAGCAGATTAATGGAAAGAAATGTATGTATTATACGAAACTGCAAAATTTCCATTAGAACCGTGAAGCTTTCAGTGCCATACTAAACTTACAAGAAACCTAGAACAGAAACCAAAATAAAAGGAAAAACTATTTTCATACTGTTCCATAAGCATACCTTGGCTTAGAGGCAATGTTCAATGTAGCGCATAATCCGGTGTAAAAATATTTTGGTTTTATTCTCAAGTTCTGAGAAAAACAAAATTTTTTCAATCACGTTTTTTTATATCTCATCGATTGATTTAATTAAAAATCTAATCAATTCAATTAAGAAATCAATTAAATCAATGAAATATCAGTTGGATTCATTATTATTTGGAATGGAATAAATTGCAAATATATAAATAGTTAAATGTATTATAGACTATTAATGATTTAATTGATTTAATTAATATTTGAATTGAGTTTAATTAAATAATTTATTGAAATAATCAAGAGTTAACTGATTTAATTTAGATTTGTATCAAATAAAAATGAATCACAATTTGTAAACATTTTAATTAATGGGCATAAAAAAGTTAATTTTATTTCTATAGAAAATTTTGTCAAAATTGTATTTCTATAGAAAATAAATTAATTGAGAAACGTGATTGAACCTAAAACCTATTATATTTTAACAAAATATGTATATTTTAATTTTAAGAAACGAGTAATCTAGTCATGAACTAAACAAAAAAACACCTAGTCAAATATTTTATTTTATCCCCACTAAAACAAAAAGACAGGCCAAGTTGGTGCAATATTGTGATATAAGTTTTATGTTAGTTTTTTTTTATGGTCTTTTGTTTTGCATCGTTTTTTAATTACAAATTTTATTCAAATTCAAAATTCCTTTCACCTCTTTTCAAAGGACTATGGAATTCAAATAAAAAGATTACTAGTCATTTTAGAGTCATCTTATAATATTTATATAAATATCTAAATTTTAAGTAGATCAATAACCACCACCAATCCAACTAACTTATACATATTATGTACACTAATAATCTTTATGTTTTAAACGAGAAACTTGAATTGAAAACGTATTTACCCTTCAAAGAGAAATTGTGTATTCAACATTTTATGTATTGTATTAACGAAATATAGTTGTTAATAAAATAAAAACTTTTATTGATGTAAAAAAAAGAAAAATAGTTTCTTTAATGAGAAAAGCATTATCAACCTATCGATTTTATTTAATGTTTCCACACTCAAAAAACAAAAATGAAACAATAAAAGGTAGGTTAGGTTTAGGTGCCAACCATGGTTGCCACTCGTACCAAAAATAATCTACCAAAATTTGATGAAACATTTACAAAAAATCTACCAAACTAAAAAAAAACAAAATTTTATTTCTATATAAATTTTTTGCAAAATTTTATTTTTATAGAAAATTTAGTCAAAATTTTATTTCTATAGAAAATTTTGTCAAAATTTTTTTCTATATAGAAAATGTTGTCAAAATTTTATTTCTATAGAAAATTTTGTCAAAATGTTATTTCTATAGAAAATATTGTCAAAATTTTATTTCTATAGAAAATTTTGTCAAAATTTTATTTCTGTAGAAAATTTTGTCAAAATTTTATTTCTATAGAAAATTTGTCAAAATTTTATTTCTATAGAAAATTTTGGCAAAAAATTTTGTCAAAATTTTATTTCTATAGAAAATTTTGTCAAAATTTTATTTCTATAGAAAATTTTGTCAAGATTTTATTTCTATAGAAAATTTAGTCAAAATTTTATTTCTATAGAAAATTTTGTCTAAATTTTATTTCTATAGAAAATTTTGTCAAAATTTTATTTCCATAGAAAATTTTTTGCAAAATTTTATTTCTATAGAAAACTTTGTCAACATTTTATTTTTATAGAAAATTTTGACAAAATTTTATTTCTATAGAAAATTTTGTCAAAATTGTATTTCTATATAAAATTTTGTCAAAATTTTATTTCTATATAAAATTTTGTCAAAATTTTATTTCCATAGAAAATTTTGTCAAAATTTTATTTCCCTAGAAAATTTTGTCAAATTTTATTTCTATAGAAAATTTTATCAAAATTTTATTTCCATATAAAATTTTGTCAAAATTTTATTTCTATAGAAAGTTTTGTCAAAATATTATTTCTATTTATTTCTATTGAAAATTTTGTCAAAACTTTATTTCTATAGAAAATTTTGTCAACATTTTATTTCTATAGGAAATTTTTTATATCTGTGAATCTAGAAATTATAGAAAACTGGAATTAACCGGTGATATTGTATACAAGCCACCAAAACCTGGAAAATCACAGCAGGCTCAGCAGGCACTTCGAACTAAATAAAAAGTTTATATATCGCACTATAAATCCTAACGTTGCCAAACATTATAGATGTCATAAAAACTGCGTACGATCCAACACCACGGCAAAAAAAGTAAGATGGAGTTGCAGCACACGCACAAACGTTGTATTCTCTAACGAGGAAATTTCCCAAATGAGCGTTCGTACTCTACGAACGGTCACCCCAAACAATTTCTCCATTTCAAATGATGGATTGGAAAACTACTCCCGTCGATGACTGTTCTCCAATCATTTTCATCATGTCTTTCGTCATTTTGGTGTTTTGCAATTAATGGCACTCAATCATTTAGGTCGAATATTCCAGAATAACTTGTTTCAGATTTTGTTTCGCACGTCATTTTGCGCACACATTGGCTATCCAATTCGCCAGATGCCAAACCAATAGAACCATTTTATAGAACAAGGTAAGGATTAAAAATATGTCAACGGGAGCCGATATCGAGTTTTTTTGATCGAAAATTTACATTTAGTTTTAGTTTGAATTGTTGCTAATTAGAAATAAATTTACATATAATGAATATTTTTTGAATATTTAGGACTTGAGTTCGGGAACGAGCATCCTAGCTTGGAAAAGAACCGTATAAAAAGTGCACAGGTAAGAGCGATATCCGTACCATACCATGACAACATAACGCTTCTGGAAGAACAGTGAATGATGAAAGCTTCCACTGGCCAAAAAGTTTAAGAAGACAGACAATTGTAATATCGATAGGATTGACATTGCCATGCCACCAAAAATTATATTCCTCCAAGTAGGTTAGGGTAGGTGGCAGCCCTATGTATCAGGCTCACTTAGACTATTCAGTCCATTGTGATACCACATTGGTGAACTTCTCTCTTATCACTGAGTGCTGCCCGATTCCATGTTTAGCTCAATGACAAGGGACCTCCTTTTTATAGCCGAGTCCGAACGGGGTTCCACATTGCAGTGAAACCACTTAGAGAAGCTTTGAAACCCTCAGAAATGTCACCAGCATTACTGAGGTGGGATAATCCACCGCTGAAAAACTTTTTGGTGTTCGGTCGAAGCAGGAATCGAACCCACGACCTTGTGTATGCAAGGTGGGCATGCTAACCCTTCCTCCAAGTAAATTGAACGGCTCCTTCGTCAGCCGAAATCGTCCATCAGCCCATAAACTTACCCCAATAACAATGAGTACTTTTATCCCCTATTTGTCGCCGTATTATTTCATATTTGTCTCATCCTCCATTTCGGAAGGAATCCGGTGGAATATAAAAAGAGATATGGATCCATAAGATATAATCCAATACTATTCACTTTTTACTTAGAAATATTCAAAAACATGTGTTTTTTTCTACACTCTATTTTCTGCCGCTAACTTAATTTTGTCATTTCATTTTGTTCTGCTTCGTTTTTTTTTTGCTGTTGGCAATTCTAGAGAATTGCCAAATTTCGATCGAATGCCGTTATCCAAACTTTTAATAGTATCGACATTTTTTCGATATTAAAAAAATTAAAAAAAAAATATTTTGAAGTGGTTGAACAAATTTTTGTGGTTAGTATACATTTTTTTATTCGAAAGATATGTTTTATATTTAATTTATTATATTTTATGGCAATAGAATATTTTGTCAAAATTTTATTCCTATGGATGTTTTTTTTGCAAAAATTTATTTCTACAAAAAATTTACAAAATTCTATTTCTAAAAAAACAATGTGCAAAATTCTATTTTTATTGAAAATTTTGGCAAAACTATATTTCTACAGAATATTTTCGCAAAATTTTATTTCTATATATAATTTTGTTAATATTTTATGGCTATAGAATATTTTTCAAAATTTTATTTCTATAGAAAATTTTTACACAATTTAATCTCTATAGAAAATTTTTACACTATTTTATTTCTAAAAAAATGCAAAATTCTATTTCTAAATAAAATTTTGCAAAATTCTATTTCTATTGAAAATTTTGGCAAAATCTTATTTATTTATTTATTTTTCTATATATTTAATTCAAAGCCAAGGGCCAATTTAACAACGAAAAAAAGTTGCAAATTCTATTTCTATTGAAATTTTGTCAAAATTTTATTTCTATAAAAAATAATTTCTATAGAAAATTTTTGCACAATTTTATTTCTATAGATTTGTTTTTTGCAAAATTTTATTTCTAAGAAAAATTTGCAAAATTCTATTTCTAAAAAAAAAAATACAAAATTCTATTTCAAAAAAAAAAATTGCTAAATTTTATTTCTATTAAAAATTTTATTCTATTTTGGCAAAATTTTATATCTATAGAATATTTTGGCAAAATTTTATTTCTATAGAATATTTGGCAAAAATTTATTTCTATAGAAAAGTTCTGCAAAAATTTAAGTACCTCTTAATTGGAATATTTTGCAAAACCCACCGAAACATCAAGAATTCTGCCAATCTACCATATTTGGTAGAATTGTACTAACTATGGCAACCGTATTATGAATTCTATATCGAATGCCGTGATTAGATTTTAATAAATGGAACACTACTACTTGCGCCAATACCCATAAGTTAAATAAACACGTCATTGCTTTAATTCATTTGATACTAAATTGTTAACACATTTTTATTGAGAAACATACATCAAATGAGGATAAAATTAAATCGTTTTGCTTATGTTAACCATTATCTATTATACAAGAGTCATTTGCTGATTGAATATCTAATAATATTAACAAAGAAAAGGAACAAAGTCTATTACGGTGGTAGGATAGGGTAAAGATAAAACTCAAAACCTATTTCAATTCTTAATCATAAGGGTCATCAGAGGGGAAATACATCAAACCTTTGAAAATAAAATCCTAAAAAATCTCTTATGAATATAGATTATAGTGTCCGTTCATACAAGTGCGTTCTTTGGAAACCAATGCTTTAAATAATCAAAGATATGTTTCGAACACTATAACAACTAACCGAAGTACAAAACTAAGAGGAATTCACAACTTCAGGAGTACTATGTCAATGATGATTATTTAACAAAGTCAGGATTCTCTTGTATTTTGTCACCGAATTGCAGTTGATTGTCGATAATTTGAAATAGTTCCTGAGGGGCAGGAATGCGTCCTGTTTGTAATTTAGACCACACCGGTACATCGTTAAGTATGATTTCAAAGGCACCAGATGACACCAGCTGTATTCGGTCAACGATAAAAATAAAGATAAATGTTATCGTTATGCAGATAAGAAAAGCGTGTGGGTACTCACCTGACCCTCCAGCATATTGCCAACAAAGAATATCATCATACATGCATATAATTTATTATCCAGCAAATGGAGCCACCAACTTGGTGTTGCCTGCCCAAAGGCTCCAAATATATCAAACGACGAAACAATCACTACTATCAACAAGATTTTAACGGCAAATATTAGCTTTGAGAAATACATATTCATGCCGGGAGGATCGTAATTTCCACCGGTTACAGTAATTTGTGGATATTTCTCAGCTAATATGTTTACATAGTCCTCAAAAGCTTTGCGGTAACCACAACTGTAGCTGAAATACCATAAAATAATAAAATAATTATCGCGGTCATAGGGCTCAATTTATATGCAGCAGGGGTGGTGATTGTGCAAAATGCAAGAATATGTCTACGTACCAGTAGAAAAATGTCATTGTGGGACCTCCGACATTAGAGCCAAATTTCGTTGCGGGAATTTCTTTTTCAGCATGAACATTATTACTAATTACGATGAAGACTATACATATACAAAAGGCCAATGATATATTACGATGTCCACCAAGTAGTCCCATATTGCTTTTTTAATTAAATGCTTTTTTTAGGTTGTTACTTTGGAACCCTTTATCAATTTTTTTTTGCTTAATCAATGTTGACAAATGTCAGATGAAACATAGTGGTTGGAATTTTTCGGCCAAACCTAAATAAAGGCGTCGAACGTATAACGTATACTTGTTATAATAATAGGCCGTTCATAAAGGGCGGTTTATTTGACAACAGAAACTTAAATGCACAGTGAAGTTCGCGGTTCACAGAGAAAATCATCAATTTGATCCGGGGTTTTTCATTTTTTAAGAAATGGAAATTAGTGCAAACACGCTTTGGATCGCTCCGTCCATAACACAGTCAGGTTTACATAGAAAATCCGTATTTTCAATCATGTTTTGGACACATAGGTGGTGTGATAAGTACTTATCCTCAACGAGTCATGCAAAAGTATTGCAAGAGCAATTTACTATTGCATAGATCATATTCTTGCGTTTGCGGAAGTGCGAAATCAAGGATGTTTTTATGTGCGTACTCTTCTCCTGAACTGGTAAAATATAGTGAGAATTGCTGAGTCAAGTGTATCGAGGTTTAAGATGTCCACTAATAGAATTCTTTGAGTATAGTAAGAGCATAAATTACTGGTAAAAAGTTCATTAGAAAACATATTTTAGAGTATTTCAAAGTAAATAGTGAATTGTGCGACATTTTAAATTCCTCATTTCCCGAATTGAATGATGAGATACACAATTACAAATAGGGGATAAGAGTAATCCATTGTTGGTTGATTTGGAGTAAGTGCGTTGGTTCAAAATGTTGTGCTCTCATTGCACCTTTCTCCAGGTTCAAATGACAACTTCGGCTGAGGAAAGAAGCGTTCAAGCGAGAAACACGTTTTTCTGGTGACATATCAATTCCATTGTTATTACAATTGTCTGCCACCTTAATCCTTTTGACCAGTGGAAGCTATCTATATTCCCTAGCCTTACATGGTGATGGTTAATTGATTAAAAAATCTCTTGGATGTCATTCTTGACTGTGCACAATTTTTATATGGTTCTCTGTTAAGCTGGGATGCTCGCTCACGGACTAGACTATGACTACAAAGAGTCACAATTAGAAGGTTTGACTGCCAATAGTCAGGGGTGGGTTTGTCCTCCTACAACTTCCACAATTATGGTTTAAGAAAACGGACAAAAGCCGTTTTTGAAATGACAATTTTTTTATGAAAATTGAACGCATTTTAAATAATATCCAAATTGGCCATTTGAAATTCTGATAAAGGGTGATTTGTTAAGAGCTTGATAACTTTTTTTTTTTTTAAAAAAACGCATAAAATTTGCAAAATCTCATCGGTTCTTTATTTGAAACGTTAGATTGGTCCATGACATTTACTTTTTGAAGATAATTTCATTTAAATGTTGACCGCGGCTGCGTCTTAGGTGGTCCATTCGGAAAGTCCAATTTTGGGCAACTTTTTCGAGCATTTCGGCCGGAATAGCCCGAATTTCTTCGGAAATGTTGTCTTCCAAAGCTGGAATAGTTGCTGGCTTATTTCTGTAGACTTTAGACTTGACGTAGCCCCACAAAAAATAGTCTAAAGGCGTCAAATCGCATGATCTTGGTGGCCAACTTACCGGTCCATTTCTTGAGATGAATAGTTTTCCCTCAAAATGGCCATAGAATCGCGAGCTGTGTGGCATGTAGCGCCATCTTGTTGAAACCACATGTCAACCAAGTTCAGTTCTTCCATTTTTGGCAACAAAAAGTTTGTTAGCATCGAACGATAGCGATCGCCATTCACCGTAACGTTGCGTCCAACAGCATCTTTGAAAAAATACGGTCCAATGATTCCACCAGCGTACAAACCACACCAAACAGTGCATTTTTCGGGATGCATGGGCAGTTCTTGAACGGCTTCTGGTTGCTCTTCACTCCAAATGCGGCAATTTTGCTTATTTACGTAGCCATTCAACCAGAAATGAGCCTCATCGCTGAACAAAATTTGTCGATAAAAAAGCGGATTTTCTGCCAACTTTTCTAGGGCCCATTCACTGAAAATTCGACGTTGTGGCTCGTTAGTAAGTCTATTCGTGATGAAATGTCAAAGCATACTGAGCATCTTTCTCTTTGACACCATGTCTGAAATCCCACGTGATCTGTCAAATACTAATGCATGAAAATCCTAACCTCAAAAGAATCACCCTTTACTATCACTACTTGTGATTAAATATTTGTATTTCCTATTCAAAATGTTCAATGCAAAAAATTTCCTCTTGTTAAAAGGTAAAAAAAAAAAACGATTTCAATAACAAATCTGGCATTACTCTTTCCACCACATCAGTCTCAAATCACCGGACTATTATTAACGCTTTGTATACACTAACATCTATCCCCCGTGTTCTCCTTTGGAAATTTGGGAAATATTCCTAAAATCTCGTAAATTTCTTGCTTTTCAGTATTGGGAGTCAAACCTTCTAATTATGACTTTGTTGTCGGAATTAAATTGATATACCTCTCTATTGCTAATTTGTCCCTGGTGCATTTTAGAGATCTCTTTAGAAATGTCCAATATATGGAAATAATTTGGAATAAAAATTTAATTGTTCAGATTGCCATTCGAAACGGAACATTGTATTTACACCACGTAAATATCCGCTTTAGCTTCAAAATGTAGTGTTTTTAAAAAATCATTTATTTGTTAAATAATGGTTGACCAATTTCTGTGTATTTGTTTTTTAATGTTATTGATGAATGCTAACACTAGAGAATATTACAAAAGCCATGAAGACTTTGCCTTCGTAAAATAAATGCTATGCGTATGATAATAACATTCATTTGAAAACAATCGTATCCAACATAGCACCCAAACATTGGACAATATTATTTTGCATGACTTTGTCCACTTTCTCTTCCAAATGACGTTTGGGATCTTGCTTGCCAACATTTTTGATGGCCAATTGTTCGGGGGTCATTTTCTCTTCATCTTCCAGAGACTAAAAAGAAGTAACATTGTGTTAAATGCTGTCCATAGACTCAAAAAGAAATCTGTTCCATCTTACCTTGTTATAATTCTTGGCTAATTCTAACATTTCTTGTACTGTGCTCTCATTGATAGAACTGTGCTCATTGTAATCCTCCAGTGTAAGACCATCTTTCCACGATTTCTTGTGCAAATTTAATAACATTTTCTGTTCCAATTCATTTTTACGATAGTTGATACTTATCGAATAGTAGTGACGATTAAGACCATGAATCAAGGCCTGTACTGAGGGTTTTTGTAAATGACCCAAATTTGAGGTTGTTTGTCGGGGCTCCTGGCCCAAAACCAACATATTTGGATTGATAAGACGGAAGGCATCAATAACTACTTTACCCTTAACAGATTGAATGGGATCCACGACAACTGCTACAGCTCTTTCCGATAAGGCTTCAAATGATTGTTGGGTGTTTATATCTACACCAGATAACCAACAACCAAAACCAGGATGCGAGTGATACCATCCTACAACCATTTCGGGTCGCCCCGTCTGTTTCAGCATATCCAACATTTTTGCTTGGAACACTGGATCAACAGCTTCAACGGAGACGCCGGTACCAGTCTGGGGCATGGCAAAGACATCAATTACTTGCACTGTGTAGTCATCCACAAACTCGCCCAACATTAGACCCATAACTTCCATAGGTACACCAGCACGACCATGTTTAAGCATTTTTAAAAGAGCCAAAGATGAAATGTAAACCTGTTCGGCTGTATCAACTACAGGGGCATCTGTTGGAGGAGCGGCTTGTGGCATAGCACCACCCAAACGTAATAAACGATCCATATTTATGTGATTATGAAGTACTTAATTTTAATAATATTTTGCTTATATGGGCAATAAAACCTTCTTTTACTGCTATGAATATTTCAAAGATAAAATATTCTCCTCCTTTGTATTCGGAAACACAACACAGCAGAAATTTTATGTTATTTGACAGTCGTTGGCTTTTGCAAATGTGCAAGTAATCAACGCGACAGATGACAGCCTAGACATATACAGATAACAACCTAAATAATGACGCTGTTTAAGACGTACCGGCGTTATAGACGGTATCAGTTTCACCGCATTTTTGAGCCAGGGCGGAATAATATTTGGCACATCTGGTTAAAGGGCGGTATGCATATCCGCTACCCGTAAGAAATGCATTGCTATATTTGCTAACGAAAAGGCCGTGAGGGGTTATTATCGACTGTTCACGTTTTGGTGCCATAAGAAATACATGGCAAAACTGAGATGCATACTGTGATTTTTATATGAAACTACCGAAAAGTAGAGAAAAACTGAATATTAAAGGATATTATACATGAAGACAATTGCTGATGACGCGTTATTATCGATTTTTTATATTGCTCATAAAATTTCAAGGGCCGATGTTGATTTTGAATAAAACACAAACTATTTAGGAAATTATTGTAATTTTATTTTATTATGATATATTGGTATTACTCAATTATCCCTTTCCGACCGTGTACGCACAATTGTGCGGGTAAGTTTAAGTCTCTATAATTTCTTTAATATATGACGTACTGCGATAAGAGCGGCAAAAAATAATTGTGTATGCTCTCTCTTTGTCTAAGAATGTGAAGAACTGTTATAAATATTTGTGTTTCATATTAATTTTGTAGTTTCAGCAGTGTACTTTGCGCATTTGTGAAAATTAGTGGAAGAGGTAAGTTTGCAAATAAATTAAAATTATTTAAATTGTGGAATATTTCATCAAACAAGTGTTTTCGATAAGAAAACATATTAAATATTGTATGTAAACAGTAACTTCGTGATTATTTTGTGTTTTTTGATATTTTTACGTCCGGACTTTTATCGGAATTTACCGGACTGCAACAATTACGCGTATCCCGAAAAAACAGGATACAGGATCAAACTGAACAAACTTAATAATTTAAAATGTTCTATGTACACATAAATAACAGAATTCAAAAATTTAGGAAAATCTATCACGTGGATCGGCTATAGGTCGGAAAGGGTTATGTATGGAACAAAATATCGGCCAAATGGGTGCCGCGACCTCGGTGGCACACCTTTATCCGATGGTCCAAATTTTCGATGACGCTGAGGCATAATGGAAGTTCTATGCCGTTAATGTGCCGAATTATCTCATCCTTTAGCTCTTGAATTGTTGCTGGGTTATCGACGTACACCTTTTCTTTCAAATAACCCCAAAGAAAAAAGTCAAACGGTGTCAAATCACATGATCTTGGCGGCCAATTGACATCGCCATTACGTGAGATAACACGGCCATAGAATTTGTTGCGCAAAAGAGCCATTGTTTCGTTAGCTGTGTGGCAAGTGGCACCGTCCTGCTGAAACAAAATATCGTCCACATCCATATCTTCCAATTCGAGCCATAAAAAGTTCGTTATCATCTCACGATAGCGAACACCATTCACAGTAACTGCTGACCGGCCTCATTTTGGAAAGAATACGGCCCGATGATGCCGCCAGCCCATAAACCGCCCTAAACAGTCACTCTTTGTGGGTGCATTGGTTTTTCGACAATCACTCTTGGATTCTCATACGCCCAAATGCGGCAATTCTGTTTATTGACGAATCCACTGAGGTGAAAATGTGCCTCATCACTGAAGATGATTTTCTTCGAAAATTAATTATCCATTGTTGCCATTTCTTGGAACCATTTAACACATTGTTTGATTGTGTATCTCTCCATGCACGGATGAAAAAGACTGTTTTTCATATGTTTGGCTATAAACATTATATGTTTGGAACACAAATTTTTAAACACAATATTTTTGAGTGCAAGCATATAATGTTCATAAACTAGCATAACATGTTTGGGACATATTTGTTAATATGTTAGAACATATTATGTTTGGGACATAAAATGTTTGTAAATGTAATATGCTTGGATGCAAACATATATTAATTTAGAAATAGCCTATAAACATATATGTGTTTAGTAGCTTGGAGCGCTATTTAACAGGGAGCGATATTGAATTAAGTTGGTGGTTGTTGCTTTTTATTACAAAATTAACATTTTATTTTTCCTTGGGCAATTGATCAGCTACTTCTTTGATCCTTACAAACTGTGTGGTCCGCTGTTCGAATCCCCGTCCGGCAAAAGGTACAATTAAAATAAAAAAATCATAAAATGGAATAATTTCTTCTACAATGTTTGTATTACAGAAAAAGGTGCTAAGAACTAAAAAATCTCGTGGAAGTGAGAAAGATGTGGGGGAATATACAATTAGGCAGAAACAAAATTTTGAGCATTCAGGTCGAAAACCTATGTTGTTAGCACCTATATTACCTGTTTATTTTCATAATTCATTATGATTGTAAATATATAAATAAATAAATAAAATTTTGAGCACAATATTGTTTGGGAGAATTTTTTTTAAGCATATAATATTTTTGGGTGCAAAATGCTTCCAAACATATTATATGTTCACATAATAACATATTGTTTTTTGGAAGACAACATTATTGAATTTGGATGCAAAAATACAAAATGTTTGGAACTTAGACTAACCAAACATATATTGTTTAGACTAATATGCTTTCAAACATATTATATATTGGAAGAGATCAAACATATAAATGTTTGGACAATACCCAAAAATATATATGCTTGAAGCAAAATATGTTTGGGAGTATATGTTACAGAAGCGATTTTTTGTGAGCGTGTGGTTCAAATAATAGAAATAGAGAAATGTCAAATAAAATTCGGAAAAAACTAGGCGTTTAGGTGTGGTTCACATTCAACATCGGCCCTTACAATTTAACCACCCTTTATAACACACATATGGCAAAACTGTTTTATTGTAAGCCAAATTTTATAAAGTAGTGGTTTTCTTGCCAACTTGCCTCAAAATGTCTCAAAGTCACTGGGGCTCAAAAATTGTATTGTTAAGTTTTTAATTGTAAATTTAAATAAATAAAAAAAAATAAAAACAAACAAATCTGTTATTAATAAAAAATGATACTCTGTTCCTGTAAATAGTACGAAAATTCATTCGATTTTTTTTGAATGACGGCATTAACGATTGTATCTATATACAAAAATAAAAAAATGAGTCGATAACAGCATCACTATTCGCACTATACTTTTATTCGTTTATCCGGATGACAGTGCTCGTGTCGAACATATCCCATATATTGGCCACATTATAAGTTAAGACCGAAGGCATAATCGATACTGCTGCATGTTCATGGGCTCGATAACACATTTACCGATTATTTAGTCATCGCGGACAATTCGTATCGATTTGCCACGCTGTAAAATTCTTTACAAACACAGACATTCCGTCCGAAAAAAAACTTATACTCTGGACGACGCATAAAGTGCATCATTCAACGTATCCAACCCCTAAGCCCGGTATGCAGCTCTTATAAAATTCCTTTTGCATGCTAATAAGTTTTTACCGAGTATTTCTAAAGCGCGGTATGCACATTTAACGGATATTTCATTTGCGTGACCATAACACGTATTTATAATGGGTCGATAACAACTACCCTGCCAGCATTTCAAAGTTCCATTTCAACCTCATCGTTACCACAGACTCGTAAATGTCACTTCAACCATCATGAAAAGGTACATCAAAAAGTACATGCAAGTAATTTGCCATCCCTACTGTTAAAAAAGCCATTTTTTTTGTGAAACGCCAAGCGCAACCAGCTTGTTATATTTTAATTAAATAAAAACGAAAATAAAGTTCTGAAAACATAGATTATACGCTTAAAATTGTGAAAGGTATATTGGTGAACAATTTGGTGATTTTCCAAATGGAATAAAGTGATTGTTTTTCAGATATTTTACAGACACGCTGCCTCCATGGAATAAAAACACTGGTTGATAGACGCAGCAACATGTAACTCGCTACTTGTAACTCAACATCATCATTAATGCCAAAAATTATGTTAAATGTAATGTGATAGTAGTATAAATGTTATATTTTTAAGAATTTGTAAATGTTTAATCAAATTAATAAATATCTAAACAAACGTGTTTTACTCGACCACAATGATTCTTTTACAACTATCTTAAAATGCACTTTTTCTGATTGTTTGGAGGGTCCCTTATTGGCGTCGTTCTAAATTGATCTATAAAGGCACCTAATAATTGCACTCATGCGAAACATTTTTGTAGTAACTTGGCGTGGTACAACTTCTCAATAGTGACGGCGCTTTTCCGACGAGTTTTTGATGTCGTATATGATTGTTTTCGACGTAGTGGGGATTCTCAAAAGAGTCCCCAAATTCAAAAAATGTTGGCAGGGTATACACGGAATTTTCGTTAGATTTATATACCGATCTTTATGAAGAAAATGAAAACTATCGATAACTTCTTTCTAACGAAAATTTCGCTATGGACAGAGCAATTTATTTCAGAGCTTCACACCAGGTAAGATTTATCTCCCATAAAGTAATATAATCGGTAGAACCGTCTAATATCACATTAATTAGTTTCAGTATCGATTATGTCGCCGAATATAAATTATGATGCGACCAACATGTGGGATTTTACTTTACATGGGTAGAACAAAATGTTTAGATGTGTGCGCTTCTTAAGTTTCAAATTTAAATTTGATAAGGACTTCATGCCAATATCAGAGTTTTTCGATGTTCCTTTCGGGAAGAAATGCAAGCAATTCATTAGGAATCCTTTCGAAAGGTTTGACAGCAAAACAAACCCATATATTTTTTGTGGATAGCAAAGTATATTTAGGAAGGTAGTTTCAAGCTATCAGATGATTACAATTTTTTCATTTGAGCAGAACTTTGATTGTCGGTATCTGTTTAATGGCATAGGCGTAGCTAAAGGTGTTTTATGGGTTTTTCATCTCCCCCTACCAAATACCATTCAGTATTTCTTCAAATCATGATTATATATCATTGAATTAAATATTATGGTTTCTTCCCATCTATAAGAATTTATTTTTTCTCTTTTTGAGGTATCTTCACAATGAGCACACATCGTAGCTTTTACCCCCTACGAAAATGTTGCTAGCTACGCCAATGTTTTATATTGTGACAAATAAAAATTCAAAATAAAATTATTTTATACCAAAAATTTTGAATTTTCAATTTGCTTTAAATTTATGACAGAAAAGTATCGAAATAAATTATCCTCATAATTGATGGTAAGAATTACTTCAATTATTCTTGTAGACCGTATAATATTTCGAAGCATACATCGATCATTTCCAGATTTTCTCTATTTTAAATTTCCAACTTGTTGAACATATTGTTCAACAAGTGAGAAATTTAATTCAATTTGACTGACAATCAAAGTTTCAATATGGCGACTGACATTTTTGTTTTTGTAATACTAAAACTACCTTACTAACCCCCATTTTCATGAAACTCCGTTAGTGCTCCGTTAGTTAACGAACTTTTAAACCGTACCATGGATATATCTGTCATCTTGCGTATATATTCCACATGCCAGTTAGAAATTTAACTGCTGAAAATTTTTCAGTTAAAGTTTACCGGAGAGAAGATATTTGCAATTTAATTTCTATTAACTGGCAGTTAAAGCCTAACGGAGCTACAAGAAAATGGCCGTAAATCTGCCTTGGTGGATAGCTGAAAATTTGTTAAAGGTGCATATAGAACTTTGGTTACGACAGTGTTATCGACTGTTTACATAATCTTCTCTAAAATAAATTGACACGCAAACGTTAGTCGCATACCCGGCTTTAATTTGGCTTACATGGCGGTAAAACAGTTTAGTTTTAATAATTATCCAAGTTAAAATAATATTGGAAAATTTATTTACTTATTCGTAAATGAAAAATCCCTCAAAATTATCAATCTTGGGCTAAGTATTATTGGGTTGTGGTTAGCTGCTGTTACCAAGGCGTAACGTTTTTTTTTGTCTTTCGAATATAAACAAATTTTAACAAGACGATTTATGTGATTTTAATATTCGTTGTTGTTGGATGTAGATGTGGAAATAGTGAAGGGAAATTATTTAAAATTTTGAAAAATGATATTCTTGAGAAAATGGTAGATAACATAACGGATGTATTATATGTATGAATTAAAGTGTCATTATTACATTTATAGGAGAGGAATAAATGTGTATGTTTCCCCAAAAAATGATTTCCGATAAAATTTTTAATTGCTTGATTTTAGACTATGCATAATTATATTGCGTCTTACAGACTATAAGTTTTTCTGGACGGAATGCCTGTGTTTGTAAAGGATCTTACAGTGTGTCCAAACGATACGACATTTCGTTGATGACTAAATAATCGGTAAATGTGTTATGGATCCCATAAACATGCAACAGTATCGATTATGCCTTCGGACTTAATTTATAATGTGGCCCATATATGGGATATGTTCGACACGACCACTGTCGTCCGGATAAACTTATAGTCTGCAAGGCGCATAAAACAACACAAACACAGCAGAGTACCTCGAATAAAGCTAAGAGTTTTCCGTCTTATGATTATTTGTGTATTGATATATATCTAAAATTGGTTTTGTTTACTTATAAACAATAATGTAGCTTTTTTGATTTTTTTACAAATATCCTCTTTTAAAAATCTTTAATGGTTGATGGTAACCTAAAGACGATTAATACCCACATCCATGAACCAAATATTAGGGTTTCCTTTGAAATTTCAGGAGGACTTGAGGATTTGAGGACACTTCCCGAAGATAATTTTAAAGATTTCACCTATGAGGACTATATCAGATTCTGGATTTATAAGAACCATTTTTGTTTGAGTTTTAGAGGAATCATTAACATCTCTTGTAAGTGTGCAAGAAAATTATAAAAAAAAAAATTGATTTGAAATCTTAAATCTGTAGAAGTAGAATCTGGAAATTTTACATTGAGTTTCAAGCAATTTTCATGATCAGTGCGCCTTCTACACCCTCAAGAAGTGAAGTCGGTCTATATGGAGGCATTACCAAATGGACCGATAAAAACTTAATCCGATACACATTTTTGTGAGCCTAAAATACCAGAATATTTACAATTTCGGGCAAATCAGATAAAAACTACGGTTTCTAGAAACCCAAGGAGTTAAATCGGGAGATCATTCTTATGGGGGCTATACTAAAATATGGACCGATACTCACCGTTTTCGGCACACCTTTTTATGACCCGAAAATACCTCTAGATTTCCAATTTCAGGCAAATAGGATAAAAACTTCGGATTCTAGAAGACAAGAAGTAAAATCGGGAAATCGGTCTATATGGGGGCTATACCAAAATATGGACCGATACTCACCATTTTCGGCGCATCTCTTTATGGTCCTAAAATACCTCTAGATTTCAAATTTCAGGCAAATTGGATAAAAACTTCGAATTCTATAAGCCCAAGACCCCAAATCGGGAGGTCGGTTTATATGGGGACTATATCAAAACCTGGACCGATAAAGCCCATCTTCGAACTTGACCTGCCTGCAGACAAAAGACGAGTTTGTACAAAATTTTAGCACGATTGCTTCATTATTGAAGACTGTAGCGTGATTACAACAGACAGACAGACAGACGGACATCGTTATATCGTCTTAGAATTTCTCCCTGATCAAGGATATATATACTTTATATAGTCGGAAATCGATATTTCGATGTGTTACAAACGGAATGACCATTCTATGGTGAGTATAAAAATATATCCATTTTTTTGAATTATTGTTTTATTTGAAGTTTAAAAAATTTTTTTAAAAATTCAATTTTAAATTAAAGGTGAGTATTAAGTTCGAGTTTAGCCGCTAAAAACGTCATTTTTTCACGATTACTTTTCTTTAATAATCCATTTTAAGGAATACAAACTTTGTGAAAATTTGCTTTGGGCTTTTCCCCATCAAGGTATAATAAAATTTGCAACAAATATGTATAATTTCATGCATTTTTCTTACTGATTTATTTTTCACTTTAGCGATTTTAGCGGCTAAACTCGAACTTAATACTCACCTTAAAACAAAAGTTAATTATATCAATAAATTTTTTTATTTCATAAATTGCTATTTTTTATTGAAATTGGTGATTGATAATATCAATTCTATGATTGAAGAAATTTCAATTAAAAATTTATTGGTTCAATTAATTTCGTGATTGAAAACAAAAAAAAAATTATATCTGTGTACATTCTATTTTCTTCTTTAAGTGAAGTATATCGACCGGGCCAATGAATAATGTCTTTTTGTTTCTTCTGGTTGTTTTCTTTTGATGGAAATAGTTTAAAAATGAAAAAAAAAACAAAAACAATTTTGTTACTATCACATTGCATTTTCCTAAAGTAGCTACTACTTCAACTGTGTGAGATTTTAGCCACATTTTCCTCAAGTACTGCCCCAACAATCCACTAGAATTACACATAAAACATGCAATGAAGAACCATCATTACCATCATCCATGGAGACAGTCTTTGAATGGACGGATGGACGGACAAAATGCCTCTTCGTCATGAACCAGGCAGACAGACAGACATAGTGCTCATTAAAGCCGCACTCTTAGTTCAACTCTAAACTTTGTTATTGTTTTAATGGTTTATAATATTTTTATTACGGTTAAATTTTTTGCTTTGTATTTTCCATTCCACTGGTAGTAGAAAATGGTGGAGGGAGGTACAGAGGGGTTGGCGGCATTTATTTGGATACTTTGTTTGCTGTTGTTGCTCTGGTTGCGTTTATTTTCCTTTACTCAACACTACCATTCATTACTATTTTATTGTTTCAGTCTTATTGTAGCTTTGGTGTTATTGTTGTTGTTTTTAGTATTTGGCGGTTAAAACGCTCAAATGCTAAAAGCGACTGGGGCAAAGATTCAGTTGCATTTTGTTTGTTGTTGAAGTTGTGTGCTGTTTTGCTCTTTATATATTTTGGGGCATTATTAACATTGTCAGCATCATTGTTGAGAAAAATTTTGAGCTCATTTCAAAACCAACAAAAAACTATAACATCGAGTGGAAACACGCCATTTAATTTGATCGACTTGAAAGTTCTTTTATTAAACAGTTTTGGAAAAAAAATCAAACAAGAATTGGCATTTTTTAAATATACACAGTAGATTGTGTAAAAAAATATTTAAAAATTCTTTATTTAAATATAATATTTTGTTATGTTTTGCATAAAAGATAATTGGTGAATAAATTAATTAATTTAAGAAACATTCTGTTATAGAATAGCAGATCATTTGTTTCAAAATTGAAAGGTGAGCTTAATACGAGTAAAATTTTCAAATATATCATAGTTTGTTGAAGGAAAACCGCTGTGCTGTTTCTTCTAAAGCCCGATATGCATCTCCAACAAAAATTTCGTTTACGTGCCAATAACTTAATGCTTCTTATGGGAGTAAAATAAAAACAATCGATAATAGCGTAACAAAAATATATGTATTTCTTATGGATGGCAGAAATTTTCTTAGAGGTGCATATCGGTGCATTAGGAAATAACAAATAAAATTCTCTTTGCATGCCAATAAGGCAGTTTTGTGATGTATGTCTTATGTGCTTTACAGACTATCAGTTATTCCGGACGACAGTGCTCGTGTCGAACATATCCCATATATTGTGCACATTATAAGTTAAGTCCGAGGGCATAATCGATACTGCTGCATGTTTATGGGATCGATAACACATTTACCGATTATTTAGTCATCGCCGACAAGTCGTATCGATACGACACACTGTAAGATTCTTTACAAACACCGACATTCCGTCCGGAAAAACTGATAGTCTGTAAAACGCATTATGCACGCAGAGAAGGAATATGATCACCTCAAACATGTTTCAAGAGTAAAATGTTATTTTTGGTCGGTGAACAGGGAACATTTATGTCGCAATCATATTCTTTTCTCGGAAAACATATACGTGATTGCCGAAATCAGGTACATAATTTTCGAGAACATATCATGGTTGCGACAAACATGTTACATGTTCCCCGCCCAAAAATAACATTTTGCTCTTAAAACATGTTTGAGGTGATCATGTTCCTTCTCTGGATGTGGGTGTAAATGTCAAGGGATGCCGGACTATAAGAAATAAATAAATAAATAAAAACTGTGTTATCGACATGTCATTTCTGCTACTCCTAAAAATGATTTGCTATATTTGCTAACGAAATTTGCGAGGCGATTGATTAATATTTTGGTCCCTGGAAGGTATATTAACTGAGTTATTAGCACGCAAACGTAATTACTTTAAAGCCCGATATGCAACAGAGAACGTAAACCGGTATCCATTTATATCTACCCAAAATACGTAGCGGGTATGTGTTCCGATGTGCATGCTACTCATATAAAGCATAGATTATATATTGCATAGATGATCCGTTTCTCTCCGCGAAAAAAATATGTAAGCTTCAAATATTAAGTTTTTAACATTTCGTATTGATTTTTTCAAAAAAAAAAAATCAGTTCCAGACAGTAATTTGCTTTTGTATCGTTCGTAAAGAATAAATCCACACAAAATTGAATTTTGTACTTTAGCGGTTTTGATCGCAAATTTTGAACTAAAGGGTGATTTGTTAAGAGCTTGATAACTTTTTTTTTAAAAAAAACGCATAAAATTTGCAAAATCTCATCGGTTCTTTATTTGAAACGTTAGATTGGTCCATGACATTTACTTTTTGAAGATAATTTCATTTAAATGTTGACCGCGGCTGCGTCTTAGGTGGTCCATTCGGAAAGTCCAATTTTGGGCAACTTTTTCGAGCATTTCGGCCGGAATAGCCCGAATTTCTTCGGAAATGTTGTCTTCCAAAGCTGGAATAGTTGCTGGCTTATTTCTGTAGACTTTAGACTTGACGTAGCCCCACAAAAAATAGTCTAAAGGCGTCAAATCGCATGATCTTGGTGGCCAACTTACCGGTCCATTTCTTGAGATGAATTGTTCTCCGAAGTTTTCCCTCAAAATGGCCATAGAATCGCGAGCTGTGTGGCATGTAGCGCCATCTTGTTGAAACCACATGTCAACCAAGTTCAGTTCTTCCATTTTTGGCAACAAAAAGTTTGTTAGCATCGAACGATAGCGATCGCCATTCACCGTAACGTTGCGTCCAACAGCATCTTTGAAAAAATACGGTCCAATGATTCCACCAGCGTACAAACCACACCAAACAGTGCATTTTTCGGGATGCATGGGCAGTTCTTGAACGGCTTCTGGTTGCTCTTCACTCCAAATGCGGCAATTTTGCTTATTTACGTAGCCATTCAACCAGAAATGAGCCTCATCGCTGAACAAAATTTGTCGATAAAAAAGCGGATTTTCTGCCAACTTTTCTAGGGCCCATTCACTGAAAATTCGACGTTGTGGCTCGTTAGTAAGTCTATTCATGATGAAATGTCAAAGCATACTGAGCATCTTTCTCTTTGACACCATGTCTGAAATCCCACGTGATCTGTCAAATACTAATGCATGAAAATCCTAACCTCAAAAGAATCACCCTTTATCTATTTAATTTATAATCTATAATTACATTCAAAATATATCCGAATATGAGTAAGTAAATTTCGTTTGTCTGCCGACAATACAGTTCTGTTATATCTGTCTTGTGGAAGCAAAATATAAAACATCAATAGTTTCATACCCCCAAGAAATACTATTTTAGCTACTGAAAAGTCTATGAGGGATTGTTTTTATTTTGCTCCCATAAGAAATACATGTCAGCACTGTGTTATTGGCGTACAATAGGAATGTATGTTTTTTCAGAGTAAATGTCTACTTTCGTTCTAAAGAATAAATGTCTAGAGAAAAAGTCTATGTATTTCCATTTCGATAAAATTGCGCCGGATTTATAGGAGAATGTGCAAAAAAAAAAATATAATATTGTCACAACGAAAATTTCGGTACGAAAAAGCTTTTCCAAAAAAAAGAGATCACTTCAATAGGCATTGACCTTAAAAACGTAAATTATATATTTACTTCATTGTTTGCTGAAAAAAAATCAAATATTTTCTTATATATTGAGCTGAAAAAAGTGGGCGAAAGTGAATAAGAAAAAAATTGCAGAATATATGCAATAATTCATAAATTTTATTTTTATACTTGACCTATTTTTTGTTGCAGATAAAAGTTTACAATCAATAGCAATAGTTTTCAAGAGATATACTGGTATAAATATTAGGCAGGTGCAGATTAATTGTACACTTCATTATGTTATGCATTACGTAGTGTGAAACTAACTGCCTGTTCGTGGAATTTTCGTTCGCCTCGAGACGAACGATTCGTCAAAAATCACATATTGATATCTCGAAAACCAGAGTCTGTGAAATGCTAATTGTTTCGGTGTTCGATAGTAAATCATAAATAATGAGTTCATGATCAAATTCAGGATTTCTAAAAAAATATATCAAATGTTATTTTAGTTTCAATCTAGACAAACGATTCGTCTCGAGTCGATTTTGTGTTTCATGAACAGGCAGTAAATCCGCTTGAGTGCCGATAATACCGTTTAAAATATGTTAACTAGGTTCTTTAGGTACATTTAGAAACAAGTATATATAGCAGTTAGTTCGGCCGGGCCGAATTTTAAATACCCACCACCATGAATCAAATATAATAGTTTACTTTGAAAAACTCTTCGACGTAGCAGGTTAATTGATAATATATAGAATTTAAGGGGGTTTGATGACAAATATTCTCCCAAGCAAATCAGTTCATCCAGTATGCTTCCCGAAGATAAATTTAAAGATTCTATCTATGAAGACTAGATCAGATTCTGGATTTATAAGAACCAATTTTGTTTGAGTTGTAGAGAAATCATAAACATATCGTGCAAATGATGAAATAAAACCTTGATTTGAAATCTCAAATCTGTAGATTTTTATCGCCATTATTTAAATGATTACGAGTAGTAAAATCTGGAAATTGTACTTTCGGTTTCAAGCAATTTTCATAAGCAGTGCGCCTGTTATACACTGAAAGAAGAGTTTTCTGAGGAAGGAAATTTTAGACAAGCAAAGTTTCCTTTTGACACAAATTTTAGAGATTATCGTTGAATCGCTTATCAAACATTCGGATTAATTTGCCCAGCAAAAAAAGCGTCGCCAAAAAAGTAATGAACATGTTCTCTTTGGATCCGGAAGTGGACGCAGAAGCGATGAATTTAACTTGGGATTGTCATAGGACGGAAGTCCTCCATTTCAACAGCCGTTGCACTGAATTTGCATCACTTCTTTAGGTGTGATCCGAATTCAATGTTTTAGATGTAAACTAAAAAATTCTGTGATATTTTCTCAAATAAAAAATTTTTATAATTTTTTATAATTTTTAATGGATTCTAACGCTTGTCGGAAACGTTTGACATCAAATATTTTCAAAAATTCACAGATTGGATTTAGCATTTTTTTTTCGACAAAATTTAAATGATTTGTAAAATTTTATGAATTCTTTAACTGTTTTTAACCAAGTTGAAACAAAAAAGTTAAGATTACCCATTAATAGTATAAAAAAAACCTAGTTATAAACAATTGAATTAAAAGAACTTCCTGGGTAGTTAAAATAAAGCACATCATTGGGAGTGCATCTTCTGGAAGTGCTTTTAATGTTGTGCCTCTGGAAAAACTTCCAAATTTTTCTGCTGGGTACTTTATACAAAAGGTGAAATTCGTTTTTCTATAATTTCATTCCGGGGGAAAATATGTTTTCTCTGGGTGTACCCTCAAGAAGAGAAATGAGTCTATATCGATGTCTTACCAAATGGACCGATAAAAATAAATGCGATACAGATTTTTAGGGTCTACAATGCCAGTATATTTACATTTTCGAGCAAATCGAATAAAAACTACGTTTTCTAGAAGCCCAAGGAGTTAAATCGGAAGATCGGTCTATGTGGAGGCTATACCAAAACAGGGGTCGACACACACCATATTCAGCTGACCTTTTTGTGGTCAGCTGGTTTCTAGAAGTCCTAGAAATAAATTCGGGAGGTAAGTCTATATTGGAGCTATACTAAAACATGGACCAATACTCACCATTTTCGACACACCTCCTAATGGTCCTCAAATACATCTAGAATTCCAATTTCAGACAAATTGGGTCTCAAATTCTTGAAGCTCAAGAAGTATAGTCGGGAGATCGGTCTATATGGGGGCTACACCAAAACATCGACCGATACATCCCATTTGCGACACACCAATTTATGGTCTAAAATACCTCTAGATTTTCAATTTCTGGCAAATCGGATAGTAAATACAGTTTGTAGAAGCCCAAGAAGTAAAATCGGGAGATCGGTCTATATGGGGGCTATACCAAAACATGGACTGATAGGCCCCATTTTCGGCATACGATGATCCCAGCAAAAAAAGCGTCGCCAAAAAAATTATGAAAATGTTCTTTTTGGATCCGGAAGTGGTGCAAAATTGACGCAGAAGCGATGAATTTAACATGGGTTTGTCAACAGCCGTTGCACTGAATTTGCATCACTCTGGATGTAAATTAAAAAATTCTGTGATATTTTGTCAAATAAATAATTTTTATAATTTTTTATAATTTCCAATGGATTCTAACGCTTGTCGGAAACGTTTGACCTCCAATATTTTCAAAAATTCACAATTTTTTCAGATTGGATTTAGCATTTTTTTCGAAAAAATTTAAATGATTTGAATGATTTTTTTCGAAAAAATTTAAATTACCCATTAAAAGTATGAAAAAACCAAGTTATAAAAAATTGAATTGAAAGAACTTCCAGGGTAGTTAAAATAAAGCACATCATTGGGAGTACATCTTCTGGAAGTACTTTTAAAGTTGTGCCTTTAGAAGAACTTCCAAATGTTTTGCTGGGTATTCATATAATTTTTCAAACCATTCCATTTTTGAGAGCTAAATTTTCGTTGTGTCTATGCTATCGATAACAATGCTTTAGGCAAGAATTACATACCAGAATCTATATTTGAAAGCCTCGGCTTTGCAAGGCCTTTATTTATGAACATTTATGGAGCATGTCTAAAATCTCTTCATAATACTGCATTATTATCATGGTTTACATTCATTGCTTCATTTAAGTTTTACTCTTACTTTTCACATTATTATGCAAAATTATTTTTCTTTTGTTAGATGGTAGAAAACAAATTTATGAGCGTTGCATGACTTGCAAAATAATTAAAAATTCAAATTCAACAAAATAGTGAAGAAAATTTCATCCATTCCTATACATTTAAAACTATTCCCAAAATTTTCTCAGAAAAAAGAATCGTACACGGAGAAAATATCACCTTTAAAAAATAACAGGTTGGCTGATAAGTCCGCGGTCTAACAAAGAAAAACACAGTTTTTTTGTCAAAATTCGTTTTTATTATTCAACATAGTTCCCTTCAAGAGCGATACAACGATTATAACAACCTTCCAATTTTTTTTATACCATTTTGGTAGTACTCCTTCGGTTTTGCCTCAAAATAGGCCTCAGTTTCGGCGATCACCTCTTCATTGCAGCCAAATTTTTTCCCTGCGAGCATACTTTTGAGGTCTGAGAACAAGAAAAAGTCGCTGGGGGCCAGATCTGGAGAATACGGTGGGTGGGGAAGCAATTCGAACCCCAATTCATGAATTTTTGCCATCGTTCTCAACGACTTGTGGCATGGTGCGTTGTCTTGGTGGAACAACACTTTTCTCTTCTTCATATGGGGCCGTTTTGCCGCGATTTCGACCTTCAAACGCTCCAATAACGCCATATAATAGTCACTGTTGATGGTTTTTCCCTTCTCAAGATAATCGATAAAAATTATTCCATGCGCATCCCAAAAAACAGGGGCCATTACTTTGCCAGCGGACTTTTGAGTCTTTCCACGCTTCGGGGACGGTTCACCGGTCGCTGTCCACTCAGCCGACTGTCGATTGGACTCAGTAGTGATGGACCCATGTTTCATCCATTGTCACATATCGACGGAAAAACTCGGGTGTATTACGAGTTAACAGCTGCAAACATCGCTCAGAATCATCAACACGTTGTTGTTTTTGGCGGCACCCATTTTGAACAGAGCTTCCGCATATCCAAATATTGATAAATTATATGACCAACACGTTCCTTTGATATCTTTAAGGCCTCTGCTATCTCGATCAACTTCATTTTAGGTCATTCAAAATCATTTTGTGGATTTTTTTTATGTTTTCGTCGGTAACCACCTCTTTCGGGCGTCCACTGCATTTACCGTCCTCCGTGCTCATTTCACCACGCTTGAATTTTGCATACCAATCAATTATTGTTGATTTCCCTGGGGCAGAGTCCGGAAACTCATTATCAAGCCAAGTTTTTGCTTCCACCGTATTTTTTCCCTTCAGAAAACAGTATTTTATCAAAACACGAAAATCCTTTTTTTCCATTTTTTTTCACAATAACAAAAGTTGCTTCAGAAAAGACGCTCTATCTCACAAACTAATTGACTTACAGACGTCAAATTGTGACACGAATCATTTGAAGGTTGGTACTATATAAAAATAATATGCATTTAATACTAGCGACGTATCTATGTGTCAGACCGGGGACTTATCAGCCAACCTGTTATATATTCAATTAAACATGCCATTAATTTTTTCGGCTTGTGTGTGCCCAACAATCTGGTCTATAAATAGAACTGCTTGACTGTATGCGTTGTTTGTGCTATAAAGTTGGTAGTGTGTTGATAACAATAAAAGCTAAATAGACCAGTGGATTGCATATAGACAATATGGTCCGGGGTACGATTCCCCATCTAGACTTAAGGTAAAATTTGAAAATTTTATAAAATAAAATATTTTCTTCTGCATTCTTAATCAAGTGGAAATGAGAAAGATTTTGAAGGACAATGTAATTAGACAGAAAATAAAGAAAAATAGTTAGTGTACATTAAATTGTAAAAAATTAACTTTTGTAGTGTAAAATTTCGTTTTTGTGCACCGAACCGAAATTTGGTTTAAATTTAAAGTTTTTTCGTCTTTTTCACATTTTTGAAAATTATTTTAAAAAAGTTTTAAAATAATTATTTTGAAACTAACTTCATGTTTTGTTCTCTGTATACTGATGCACAATTGTTTTGATTGCATAAACAAAACTTGATGTTATAAATAAAAAAGCTGTATTAATTTTTTTTTCTGCCATAATTTTGCCAATGTCTCTGGGGCCATACAGTCTGAACCAACTCCCACACCTAGAAATTTCTCTGGTTTACATTTCACTTTGATGTTGTTTGTCATTGTTTATAAGGGAGTTGCTGTTTATAACTAAACTCCCAATATATTTGATAGTATACGATACGTGAAGTGAGTGAGTGGGTCATATGCAAATATTATTTCGTTTACAAATATAGGATTAAAGATTTAATGATGAGAGTTTGCCAAGACAAAAAAACGGGGTATGCCGCATACTCATCGCATATTCATAAGAAAATTGCCAAAGTGAGATTATCTATTTATTTTTTTTTGTCCTGTGAATGTTGCAAAACAAAAGCATTTTGCAGTGTATCATTAAAAGTCGCCATGGAGCATTTTGTCTTTCACATTTATGTGGCACTTTGGAGTTTCTTTTTGTGTTTTTGTGGTTGTCTTGTGCTGTCTGTCTTTTCACATCATTAAGGGCGTCAGTAATTGCGAATAGATTGTTTTTCTATCATTATGGTCATAATGACAAATTATTTGAAATGTGAAATAAAAAAAAAAGTATAACGAAGTGAATGACTTGAAATGATTTATATTTCGAGTGTAGTCCCTATTATTAAAGTTCGGCATGCAGCTCTAGCGAAAATTACTGTTGTATGCTAATAAGATAGTTTTGTTATGTATTTTTTATGGGAGAAAATGTAAACAGTCGAATATGTAACGAATATTTATGGGTAGCGGCAGAACGTCGATAATACCATGTTTACAAGTGTATCTTATGGGAGAAAATGTAAACAATCAATAATATCGTCTCAAGGAACATTTCGTGGCACTACGGTGGCAATGGTTAGCATGACTGCCTAACATACAACGGGTAATGGGTTCAATCCCAGTTTCGACCAAACACCAACTTGTTTTCAGGGCTTAATAACCCCCTCTCTGTAATGGTGGTGTCATTTCTGAGTGTTTCAAAGCTCTAAACGATTTCACCGCAATATGAAACGCCGTGCGGATTCGGTCATAAAGAGTACATATGCATTTCCTATATGCAGTGACATTTTAATATAAAGGGTGATTCTTTTGAGGTTAGGATTTTCATGCATTAGTATTTGACAGATCACGTGGGATTTCAGACATGGTGTCAAAGAGAAAGATGCTCAGTATGCTTTGACATTTCATCATGAATAGCCGAACGATCTGCCACAACGTCGAATTTTCAGTGAATGGGCCCTAGAAAAATTGGCAGAAAATCCGCTTTTTTATCGACAAATTTTGTTCAGCGATGAGGCTCATTTCTGGTTGAATGGCTACGTAAATAAGCAAAATTGCCGCATTTGGAGTGAAGAGCAACCAGAAGCCGTTCAAGAACTGCCCATGCATCCCGAAAAATGCACTGTTTGGTGTGGTTTGTACGCTGGTGGAATCATTGGACCGTATTTTTTCAAAGATGCTGTTGGACGCAACGTTACGGTGAATGGCGATCGCTATCGTTCGATGCTAACAAACTTTTTGTTGCCAAAAATGGAAGAACTGAACTTGGTTGACATGTGGTTTCAACAAGATGGCGCTACATGCCACACAGCTCGCGATTCTATGGCCATTTTGAGGGAAAACTTCGGAGAACAATTCATCTCAAGAAATGGACCGGTAAGTTGGCCACCAAGATCATGCGATTTGACGCCTTTAGACTATTTTTTGTGGGGCTACGTCAAGTCTAAAGTCTACAGAAATAAGCCAGCGACTATTCCAGCTTTGGAAGACAACATTTCCGAAGAAATTCGGGCTATTCCGGCCGAAATGCTCGAAAAAGTTGCCCAAAATTGGACTTTCCGAATGGACCACCTAAGACGCAGCCGCGGTCAACATTTAAATGAAATTATCTTCAAAAAGTAAATGTCATGGACCAATCTAACGTTTCAAATAAAGAACCGATGAGATTTTGCAAATTTTATGCGTTTTTTTTAAAAAAAAAGTTATCAAGCTCTTAACAAATCACCCTTTACAATGTGTGCTCAATGTGAAGATACCTCAAAAAGAGAAAAAAAATAAATTCTTGTAGATGGGAATAAACCAGAAAATTTAACTCAATGATATATAATCATAGTTTGAAGATTTGGTAGGGGGAGATTACAAACCCATAAAACCCCTTTAGATATGTCTATGCCATTAAACAAATACCGACAATCAAAGTGTAAATAATCACCTTATAGCAAGAAACTACCTTCCTAAATATGCCTTGGTGTTTGATATAAAATCCTAAAAAACTCGTCCTTTTAAAGCCCGGTATGTAGTTCTAACAAAACTTTGTGGTACATGCTAATAATACGGTTTGGCATTGTATTTCTTATGGGAGCAAAACAGGTTTGTTAACTTAGTCCGATCGGACAAAATAGGTCTAAAAAATTAGTAATTTTTATATTTGGTTCGATGGTCGAACCAAATGGAATTTGGTTGATTTTGCTTAATTTTCGTCAAATCGGTAATTTTTCTATAGACATACATTTTAACAAAAATTTTCTATAGACAACAATTTTGACAAAATTTCCTGTAGAAATAAAATCTTGACAAACATTTCTATAGAAATAAAATTTTAAAAAAATTTTCTATGGAATAAAATTTTGCCAAAATTTTATACAGAAATAAACTTTACAAAAAAATGTATAGGAAGAACATTTTTTTATAAATTTCTATAGGAATAAAATTTTGACAAAATTTTCTATAGAAATAAAATGTTGACAAAATTTTCTATAGAAATACAATTTGGACAAAATTTTCTATATAAATAAAATGTTAACAAAATATTCTACAGAAATAAAATGTTGACAAAATATTCTATAGAAATAAAATTTTGATAAAATTTTCTATAGAAATAAATTTTGACAAAATTTTCTATAGAAATACTATTTTGACCAAATTTTCTATAGAAATAAAATTTTGATAAAATTTTCTATTAAAATAAAATGTTGACAAAAATTTCTATAAAAATAAAATTTTGACAAAATTTTCTATAGAAATAAAGTTTTGAAAAAATTTTCTATAGAAATAAAATTTTGAGAAAATTTTCTATAGAAATAAATTTTGAGAAAATTTTCTATAGAAATACAATTTTGACAAAATTTTCTACAGAAATAAAATGTAGACAAAATTTTCTATAGAAATAAAATTTTGAGAAAATTTTCTATAGAAATAAAATTTTGAGAAAATTTTCTGTAGAAATAAAATGTTGACAAATTTTTCTATAGAAGTAAAATTGTGATAAAATTTTCAATAGAAATAAAATTTTGACAAAATTGTCTATAGAAATAAAATTTTGATAAAATTTTCTATTAAAATAAAATGTTGACAAAAATTTCTATAAAAATAAAATTTTGATAAAATTTTCTATTAAAGTAAAATGTTGACAAAAATTTCTATAAAAATAAAATTTTGACAAAATTTTCTACAGAAATAAAATTTTTCAAAATTTTCTTCAGGAATAAAATTTTGACAAAATTTTCTATAGAAATAAAATTTTGAGAAAATTTTCTATAGAAATAAAATTTTGAGAAAATTTTCTGTAGAATTAAAATGTTTACAAATTTTTCTATAGAAGTAAAATTGTGATAAAATTTTCAATAGAAATAAAATTTTGACAAAATTTTCTATAGAAATAAAATTTTGATAAAATTTTCTATTAAAATAAAATGTTGACAAAAATTTCTATTAAAATAACATTTTGAGAAAATTTTCTATAGAAATAAAATTTTGATAGAATTTTCTATTAAAATAAAATTTTGGCAAAATTTTCTATAGAAATAAAATTTTGATAAAATAGAAATAAAGAAATAAATAAAATTTTGAAAAAAAAAAATTCTATAGAAATAAAATTGTGATAAAATTTTCAATAGAAATAATATGTTGACAAAATTTTCTATAGAAATAAAATTTTGATAAAATTTTCTATTAAAGTAAAATGTTGAAAAAAATTTCTATAAAAATAAAATTTTGACAAAATTTTCTACAGAAATAAAATTTTTCAAAATTTTCTTCAGGAATAAAATTTTGACAAAATTTTCTATAGAAATAAAATTTTGAGAAAATTTTCTATAGAAATAAAATTTTGAGAAAATTTTCTGTAGAATTAAAATGTTTACAAATTTTTCTATAGAAGTAAAATTGTGATAAAATTTTCAATAGAAATAAAATTTTGACAAAATTTTCTATAGAAATAAAATTTTGATAAAATTTTCTATTAAAATAAAATGTTGACAAAAATTTCTATAAAAATAACATTTTGAGAAAATTTTCTATAGAAATAAAATTTTAATAGAATTTTCTATTAAAATAAAATTTTGGCAAAATTTTCTATAGAAATAAAATTTTGATAAGATAGAAATACACCTCACGAAATTTTCGGTAGCAAAAATACCAATGCATTTTTTATGGGGAGTGGAAATTTCGTTAGAAGTCTATACCGGCCTTAAAAGCATAGTATGAACGACACATTAGTCGACTAAATTGCACATTACGGAGATTAAAAAAATATGTCATGGGGTCAAAAATGTTGCCATATGCGACTAAAGTCGTACAACGGTAACACTGTAGCCCGCCATTATAGTTATATTAAATGCAACTAATTTTTGGTTCATTATTCTATTTCAGTTTATTTTCAAAGAATATTTTTTTACTCATTCGCTTTTCTAGATAATTAAGATCTATATAAAGTATAACTTACATAAGAATCGTGACATTGTATAATTGCTGACAAGAAACAAAAAAAATCATCATCTGTTTTTTTTATTAAAACGAATTCCGTATACTCTACATTGAATTTGAATGTGCAAAAAAAAAAATTATGAATATAGAAACAAATTTGTGACAATTTTTTTATAAACATAAAATAATAACAAGATGCATATCTGAATATAAAGGGTGATTTGTTAAGAGCTTGATAACTTTTTTAAAAAAAAAAACGCATAAAATTTGCAAAATCTCATCGGTTCTTTATTTGAAACGTTAGATTGGTCCATGACATTTACTTTTTGAAGATAATTTAATTTAAATGTTGACCGCGGCTGCGTCTTAGGTGGTCCATTCGGAAAGTCCAATTTTGGGCAACTTTTTCGAGCATTTCGGCCGGAATAGCCCGAATTTCTTCGGAAATGTTGTCTTCCAAAGCTGGAATAGTTGCTGGCTTATTTCTGTAGACTTTAGACTTGACGTAGCCCCACAAAAAATAGTCTAAAGGCGTCAAATCGCATGATCTTGGTGGCCAACTTACCGGTCCATTTCTTGAGATGAATTGTTCTCCGAAGTTTTCCCTCAAAATGGCCATAGAATCGCGAGCTGTGTGGCATGTAGCGCCATCTTGTTGAAACCACATGTCAACCAAGTTCAGTTCTTCCATTTTTGGCAACAAAAAGTTTGTTAGCATCGAACGATAGCGATCGCCATTCACCGTAACGTTGCGTCCAACAGCATCTTTGAAAAAATACGGTCCAATGATTCCACCAGCGTACAAACCACACCAAACAGTGCATTTTTCGGGATGCATGGGCAGTTCTTGAACGGCTTCTGGTTGCTCTTCACTCCAAATGCGGCAATGTTGCTTATTTACGTAGCCATTCAACCAGAAATGAGCCTCATCGCTGAACAAAATTTGTCGATAAAAAAGCGGACTTTCTGCCACTGATTTTGGTAATAAAATTCAATGATTTGCAAGCGTTGCTCGTTAGTAAGTCTATTCATGATGAATTGTCAAAGCATACTGAGCATCTTTCTCTTTGACACCATGTCTGAAATCCCACGTGATCTGTCAAATACTAATGCATGAAAATCCTAACCTCAAAAGAATCACCCTTTATATAAAAAAAGGAGCAATGAAGGCTCTAACCTTTTCGTGTTGTTTTTGGAAAGAAATACTATAAAATTATAGAGTAAAGTAAAATTGATATAAAAAATAAAATTCACCTATTGTATTCCATAATTTTAGATATCTGTCTTATATTAAAGTATGGCATTTTACTGAAACAATTAGACAATTAAAGTTAAACAAACTCATTTCGTACATTTGTTATATTTTCTCTCAAAAGACGCGTATTCTCTTTTTTAAGCCCTTATCTGTATCACATGTGGTGACACAAAGCAAAATTTTCAAGTGTTGTTCTTTTAAGAGTTGTTGTTAATTGTGCTGATAAAGCAAATATGTTTTCCCATTTGCTGTTGATTGGATGGCATTGTTTGGTGTATTGCAACACCTTTGCACTGCTGCTGCTGCTTTATACATTCTGAACAAAATTCAGTCAGAGAAATAAAGGCCTCGAAAACGCGAAATATTACACTGTACATCAGAAAAAAAGTAATACGGTTGGTTGCCATTTTGGTCCGATCGGACCAAAATTGGTCCAAAAAATATTAATTCTTAAATTTGGTCCGATGGTCGCACCAAAATTGGTACAAAAAAATATCAATTTTTAAATTTGGTCCAATGGTCGGACCAAATGGAATTTGGTTGATTTTGGTCCATTGTCGTCAAATCGGTAATTCTTTCAAATTTTTTTATAGAAATGAAATATAGACAAAATTTTCTGTAAAAATAAAATTTTGGCTAAATTTTCTATAAAAATGAAAATTTGACAGAATTTCCTAAAGAAATGAAATTTGGGAAAATTTTTGTACAGAAATGAAAGCTTGACAAAATTTTCTATAGAAATTAAATTCTGACAAAAATTTCTATAGAATTGAAATTTTAGCTAAATTTTCTATTGAAATGAAATTTTGACAGAATTTCCTAAAGAAATGAAATTTTGACAAAATTTTCCTATAGAAACGAAATTTTGTCAAAATTTTCTATAGAAATAACATTTTCACAAAATATTCTATAGAAATAAAATTTTTACAAAATTTTCTGTAGAAATAAAATTTTCTACAGAAATAAAATTTTGACGACATTTTCTATAGATGTAAAATTGTGACAAAATATTCTATTTAAAATTTTCACAAAATTTCTATAGAAATAAAGTTTTGACAACATTTTCTGTAGAAATAAATATAAATACAAATTTTGAATAGAAATAAAATTTTGACAAAATTTTCTATAGAAGTAAAATTTTGGAAAAATTTTAACTTTTAAATTATATTATTTTATGGTTCCCATATTTGTTTTGAAAAAGGGTTTCATTTGGTATGAAAAGTTTTCATTTGAAATTTAAATGCTATAACTCCGTATGCACCTCAATAACATGCCGATGAAACAGTTTTGTATTGTATTTTTAAAAGGCCTTGACACTTTAACAATCGATAACACATTTATCGATATTTTACTAACCTCCGACAATTCTTAGCGTTCGGTCATACTTTAAAGGTTGAGTTACATACCATGCGTCCGTTGATTGAAGAGTTGAATTTTCTCTTTGAAATCAACCATTCCATCAACGCACGGATTAATGCATGATATGTAACTCAAACTTAAGATTCTTTACAAACACAGACATTCCGTCCGGATAAACTTGTAGTATGGACGGCGCATAAGGAATTCATGTTAAAACAGTGTTATCGGCGCGAAAAATAAATATTTACTAGAGGTGTCTGTCGGACATAAGCGGAAATTGTGATTTTTAACAAAAAATTTCATTTTTCAAATTTAGCATATCAACACTTGTAGACTAGTGTAATTAGTTATATTTTTGTTTGGTTGATTTTCCATATGAAATTTAATACACGATCGAAGAGACTAGACGAGGCCGCGGGAATCAGTCAATAACGTTAACTTAATTGTAACGTATCTGTCGTCGCTTTTATTTCTAATACGAGAATTGTGCTAAAAAGAAAACTGAAGTAGAAAACTGGAGTTTTTTTATAACAACTTTTATTTCGGTCTGACTTTGCGTTTTTCGATGATAGTTTTGCTTGATATTTAATATCCATTACACCACATACAACATGGATAAAGTGAGAAAAATATAAAAAAATATGAATATTGCAAAGCCAAACAAAAAAAAAATAATATATTATATTTATATATCTGTAATAAAGTGTGTGAAAAAGTTGGCAATTTGAGACTGTGACACACAAAAATACTGTGTTTTTTTTTGCTCTATGTTAAATATTTATATATAAAAGATATTTGACATTGAGATAATTTTTTGTTTATAGATAATATGATAACGGATTTAATCGCTTTAATAATTGTTGTTTTATGGAAAAATATATATATACATTAAAGATTGTATAAAGCAAATTAATATGTGAAGTTTGTTGCAAATATATTCGAATAGACACGGAGTATTAATCTATATAAAAATCAAATTTTTATTATTGGAACGGTTTCACCTCAATCATATAGAATTCACATTGCAACCATGGTTGCCACAGTTGGTAGAATTCTACCAAAAATGGTAGATTTTTTTCTGTTTGGAAAATTGGTAGAATTATTGATTTGTGGTACACTTTGCAAAATATTTCTCTCCAACTAGGAGGTACTTCATAAATTTTCTATTGAAATAAACTTTTGACAATAATTTCTATAGAAATAACATTTTGACAAAATTCCATAGAAATAAAATGTTGACAACATTTTCTATAGATATAAATTTTTGACAAAATTTTCTACACAAATAAAACTTTGACAAAAATTTCTATAGAATTAAAATTTTGACAAAATTTTCTACAGAATTACAATTTCAACAAAATTTTCTATATAATTACATTTTTAACTAAATTTTCTATAGAAATAAAATTTTGAAAAAAAAAATTCTATAGAAATAAAATTTTGACAAAATTTCGATAGAAATAAAATTATAACAAAATTTTTGATAGAATTAAAATTTTGACAATATCTTCTATAGAATTAAAATTTAAAAAAAATCTATAGAATTAAATTTTTGCAAAATTTTATATTGAAATAAATTTTTGACCAAATTTTCCATAGAAATAAATTTTTGACCAAATTTTCCATAGAAATAAAATATTGACCAAATTTTCCATAGAAATAAAATTTTGACAAAGTTTTCTGTAGAAATAAATTGTTGACAAATTTTTGTATAGAATTAAAATTTTGACAAAACTTCGTACAGAATTAAAATTTTGACAAAATTTTGTATAGAATTAAAATTTTGACACTATTTTCTATAGAAATAAAATTTTGACAAAATTTTCTATATAAATAAAATTTTCACAAAATTTTCTATAGAAGTAAAATTTTGACAAAATTTTCTATAGAATGAAAATTTAGACAAAAATTTCAATAGAAATAAATTTTTAACAAAGTTTTCTATAGAAATAAAATGTTGACAAAATTTTTATAGAAATACAATTTTGACAAAATTTTTACAAATTTTTCTATAGAAATAAAATTTTGACAAAATGTTCTATAGAAATAAGATTTTGACAAATTTTTCTATAGAATTAAAATTTTGGCAAAAAATTTGACAAAATTTTCTGAAGAAATAAAATATTGACGAAATTGCCTACAGAAATAAATTTTGACAAATTTTTTGTAGGAATAAAATAAATGCCCAAATAAATTTGACAAACATTCTTTTCCTCTGTTGGTTAAGCTACAATTGTAGTTTAGTCAATGTATGGTTTTAAGCTGAAATAAAAAACAACAACAATGCTTAAAGAACAAAACCAACAATAACAAAACAAAACAAAACAAAAGGAATAACATTTTGACAAAATTTTTGACAAAATTTTTAAAATTTTGACAAACATTTCTATAGAAATAAAATTTTGACAAAATTTTTTGTAGAAATAAATTTTTGACAACATTTTTTATAGAAATAAATCTTTGACAAAATTTTTTCATGGAAATAAAATTTTCCATAGAAATAATGTTGACAACATTTTTAATAGAATTAAACTTTTGACAACATTTTTAATAGAATTACAATTTTGACAAAATTTTCTATAGAAATAAAATTTTGACAAAATTTTCTATATAAATAAAATTTTCACAAAATTTTCTATAGAAGTAAAATTTTGACAAAATTTTCTATAGAATGAAAATTTAAAAAAATTTTTATAGAAATAAATTTTTAACAAAGTTTTCTATAGAAATAAAATGTTGACAAAATTTTTATAGAAATACAATTTTGACAAAATTTTTAAATTTTTTTCTATAGAAATAAAATTTTGACAAAATGTTCTATAGAAATAAGGTTTTGACAAATTTTTCTATACAATTAAAATTTTGGCAAAAAAATTGACAAAATTTTCTGAAGAAATAAAATATTGACATAATTTTCTATAGAATTAAAATTTTGACAAAATTGCCTACAGAAATAAATTTTGACAAAATTTTCTGTAGGAATAACATTTTGACAAAATTTTTGACAAAATTTTTAAAGTTTTGACAAACATTTCTATAGAAATAAAATTTTGACAAAATTTTTTGTAGAAATAAATTTTTGACAAAAATTTTTATAGAAATAAATCTTTGACAAAATTTTTCATGGAAATAAAATTTTCCATAGAAATAATGTTGAAAACGTTTTTAATAAAATTAAAATTTTGACAACATTTTTAATAGAATTACAATTTTGACAAAATTTTCTATAGAAATAAAATTTTGACAAAATTTTCTATAGAAATAAAATTTCGATAGAATTGAAATTTTGATAATATCTTCTATAGAACTAAAATTAAAAAAATCTATAGAATTAAATTTTTGCAAAATTTTCTATAGAAATAAAATTTTGACAAAATTTTCTATAGAAATAAAATTTTGACAAAATTTTCTATAGAAATAAAATTTTGACAAAATTGTCTATATAAGTAAAATGTTCACAAAATTTTCTATAGAATGAAAATTGAGACAAAATTTTCAATAGAAATAAAATTTTCACAAAGTTATAAAATGTTGACAAAATTTTTACAAATTTTTCTATAGAAATAAAATTTTGACAAAATTTTCTATGGAAATAAAGTTTTGACAAACTTTTCTTAGGAAATAAGATTTTGACAAATTTTTCTTTAGAATTAAAATTTTGGCCAAAAATTTCATAAAATTTTCTGAAGAAATAAAATATTGACATAAGTTTCTATTGAATTAAAATTTTGACAAAATTGCCTACAGAAATAAATGTTGACAAAATTTTCTGTAGAAATAAAATTTTGACAAAATTTTCTGTAGAAATAAAATTTTGACAAAATTTTCTGTAGAAATAATTTTTTTAAATTTTGACAAAATTGCCTACAGTAATAAATTTTGACAAAATTTTCTGTAGAAATAAATTTTTGACAAAATTTTTTATAGAAATAAATTTTTGGACAAAATTTTTCATGAAAATAAAATTTTCCATAGAAATAAAATGTTGACAAAATTTTTAATAGAATAATAATAGAAAAAATCCTGAAAATATATCTGCTTGAAACAGAATGTGTGTGGGAGAATATGCTACAGATGTGAGTTTTTAGGGTGTACATAAGATTACGTTTGGCCGAACTTTTGACCGTATTTACTTCTATAGATTATTCAGAACTGTCTCTATTCTACATTTATGGTATAAAACCACTGTGAATTGTTTCAAATGTTTATACAATTGTTTTGTGATATTTAACTTGTGTTACCACCATGAAACCATAAACCAAAATTATAATCGTTTTGACCTCAAAACGAAATATCCATTATAGAATCGACACGAAAACGACATGCGTGAAGATTTAGTTATTCGGTCAATAGTTTTAGAGAACAACAATTAACAAAATCATAAATTAGGTTTAAAACAAATTTCCGAAATAACTGATCATTTGTAACATAAATAGTACAACAAATGTATATTTATGCGGTATTTCATGACAAATCGGGCTACCAATTTTTCTATTAATGGTTAACATTAATTGGTACGTACGTTTTGAGACAATTTCAACTGGACAGCATAAAAATTTACACCCCAAAAGGTAATTAACCGATTGTAAATGTTTGCAAAATTTAAATTTACGCCCAAGATATGAAAGTTTATATTTTTTTCTATATTGCAACATAGTTGAAGGCAGTGCCCTTGGTTTGACAACTGCATTTGATTTGGAAAGACAAATGTCAAAATTAAAAATGTCAACTTTTAATTAAAAAAGCCGTTTCTTAGAAATGACAGTCAAATCAACATTTAAACAAAGGAAATTTAAAAAATAAATATCCATAACAGAGAGACAACACGAAAAATTGACAGTGTTAAAAGTAAAGCAAAAAACAAACATTTTAAATTAAATGTAAATGCTCAATTTGAAAAACTAAAAACAAACAGTTTCACTTTTTCACTTGAAATTAAATGTTGTATTCGCTTTTTAACAAGCATCATCATCATCCTCTTCTTATTATTTTTGTTTTCTCATTTTCCAGCTTCTATCATAAATAATGAAAATTAAAAAAAAGGAAAACAAATGTTAAACACCAAAACATTGTTGCTCAGCCATTTACTTGAGTGCATGAAATAGTTTGAACGTCAATTGCTTTGTGCGGTCAATAGACAATAGGCATGTGGTAGAAATGTTGTTGGAAATCTAACATTTTGCTATGAAATTAGTATGTGCGTTTATTATAAATAATTATAATAAATTAATTTAATAATTTGCTCCGCGTAATGAAAGATTAGATAGAGTTCAAAATAATTAAAATTAGCAGAGAGATTGAAAAGAGAGAGTGCGAGAGAGAAAAAATTTAGATACATTGGCAAAACTATGTCATTTACCATTAAGGAATTAGAATTGATTTTATTTCCGGATTAGTGTTCACACACTAATACTACATTCACACTAAGCTCGAAATGTCGCTTTTGTATGGAAAGGTGATTTGCAAACACAATTGCCACCAAAAATAGTAGATTTTCTTATTGTTTGGTAGATTGGTAGAACTCTTGATGTTTT